>NC_141889.1:20107479-20434455 GCF_030686135.1 Camelina sativa | reverse complement strand
ATCATGGACTCAAAACCTCAAATTATAGACTCAAAACCTCTAATTTTTTCACCAAAAAGACAAATAAATAAATAATAATCAAAAATAGAGTAAAAGAGAAAAGAGAGAAGTGTCTATGGTTTAGTTGTTGGGTTTGTTCTCTTTCTGCTTTAAATTTCTCTTGTTGTAAGTTTTAGTTGTTTCCGGGAACTTATCCGTTGTCCGTCGGCTTAGCCTTAAGCCTTAGACTCCAAGAATATTCATGTTTTCCGCCGGCTTAAAATGTAGTTTACAATGTATACTTTCCAATATTATCAATAATATCAGATTAAAAAAAAAAAAAAAAAAAGAGAAGTGACATTTTATTTTTCTTTTTGGTCATAATAATTTCCAAACAAAATGCACTTGTTTTATCCAAAGAGTCTGATCATTGAGTCCAGTTGGGTAATGAGAGACACCAGCTGGGTCTTTTTCTTCACACAAGCATCTTGAAAATAGAAGAAACAGAGAAAGAGAGAGAAAGCTTGAACATTTTTTTTTACTCTGAAACCATGAAAGAAGAAGTTAAAGCTTTGTCCTTTTCTCTTTTCCATTTCTTTACTGAACAATGTCTTTCTCCCATTGCAACCACTGGGCTTGGTTCATCTTGTCCTCTTGCGTCTTAAGTAAGAGAACCCAACAAACAAAAATAAATCTTTCCGCATCGGGCTATGTCACAGCTTCTTCTTGGGGTGGTTTCAAGAACTCAACTTTACATCATGAGATTGTTGTTCTGTTGATAGAGTTTTACAGTTCTGGGTTCGGAGAGATCTGAGTTCACCCCAACCCCACTAGCTGAATCTGAGATTAGTGTTCTTTCTAGAAGTCGACCATGTCTATAACTTGTGAACTCTCGAATCTTACTTCAAAGAAGGCAAAGGAATCGAGCAGTGGCCAGAATTGGCTTAAAAAGCCTCTCTTGTTCTTGATTCTGTGTGGCTCTATGGTAGTTATCGTTCTGGTTATGTTCTCACGGTTAGGTAGGACTCAGAAGGAGCAGAGATGTTCTTGTAATGGAGAAGCTAAGGTGCTGTATAGACATCAAAACGTTACCAAGAGTGAGATTCATTATTTGGTCTCTTTGTTCTCTGATTCAGATCAGGTAATTTTATCTGAAATTGACTTTGTTTGAGCTTCTGATTTGCCTTAAAGTGAAATACTTTACCATTCTCTGCATCTGTTGCAGGTATTATCCTTTGAATGTCGTAAGGAATCAACCCCTGGAATTTGGGCAAATTATGGTATTACATGTTCCCTAAATATGCTTTCCGAGAAACAAGAGACTGGAGGGGTTCCCTGGAATCTTCATCCTTCAGGCGTAGCACATTCTGTCTCATCAACATCTCATTTCTGTAATAATCTTGAGCAGGTAAGATAACATTGGATTCTAGCATATGTGAAGAAGCCTTCAAATTTGGTTATCTAGCTCTCACAAAAGTTTATTTTGAATGTTTTGGTTATTGGTAGAGTTTACATCAACCCGAAAACCCCGAAAACATTGAAGAAAAAGACTATGAAGATGGGGCGGATCAGGGTTTATCATCATCTTATATAAGAAATGCATGGTGGTGTCTAATCCTTGGTGTGTTACTGTGCCATAAGATTTTTATATTTCATTCTAAAGCACCAACTGAGAGTAAAGAAAGAGTGCATCTGCAAGAGCCTTTAGGTCAAAAGAAGCAGCAACAACGTGCTCAGACTTCTTCTAGAGGGGCTGGAAGATGGAGGAAGAACATCCTTCTCCTCGGTATCTTAGGAGGAGTTTCCTTCTCCGTATGGTGGTTTTGGGACACCAATGAGGAGATCATAATGAAAAGAAGGGAGACTTTAGCAAACATGTGTGATGAAAGAGCCCGCGTGTTACAAGATCAGTTCAATGTTAGCCTCAACCATGTTCATGCCTTGTCTATTCTTGTATCTACATTTCACCATGGGAAATCCCCTTCTGCCATTGATCAGGTGATGTGTTTTTCTTACTGCTACTTACATTTCGTATCTCAAGGTTATGTTTAATCATCATTGTCTTTTACATTTACAGAAAACATTTGAAGAATATACTGAGAGAACAAACTTTGAGAGGCCTCTTACAAGTGGTGTAGCGTATGCTTTAAAAGTCCCACACTCGGAAAGAGAGAACTTTGAAAAGGAGCATGGATGGTCAATAAAGAAAATGGAAACTGAGGACCAGACAGTTGTCCAAGATTGTGTCCCTGAAAATTTTGACCCAGCACCTACTCAAGACGAATATGCGCCAGTTATATTTGCTCAAGAAACTGTTTCCCATATTGTATCGGTCGACATGATGTCTGGAGAAGTCAGTAACGTTTAAAAGTTTCCTGTCCTACTGCCAAACCAATGTGCTACAAGAGAATTCAAAAGTCTTACTGTCTTGCAGGAAGACCGTGAAAACATCTTGCGGGCAAGGGCATCAGGAAAAGGAGTATTAACATCTCCATTTAAGCTTCTTAAGTCAAATCATCTTGGCGTCGTGTTGACCTTTGCTGTGTATGACACGAGCCTAGTGCCCGATGCTACAGAAGAACAACGTATTGAAGCAACTATTGGGTACTGCTTTTACTTTAAAAATAAATGGTTTTTGCTGATAGAAAATGATTCTTGGACACAAGAAACTGAACCTATGTAGCAAAGACTGATCTCTGTACTAGAAAATATTAATACGGTACACCTAAAACAGGTACCTTGGTGCATCATACGATATGCCATCGTTGGTGGAGAAACTTCTACACCAACTTGCCAGCAAACAGACGATTGCTGTGGATGTTTATGACACAACTAACGCCTCAGGTCTAATTAAGATGTATGGCTCAGAAATTGGAGATACAAGTGAACAGCACATAAGTAGCCTTGATTTTGGTGATCCATCAAGGAATCATGAGATGCACTGCAGGTTAACTCTTAATTCTTGTGATATTTTTGTAAGATATGTTCACTTCTCTCTTTCCTGAAGTATGAAAATGGCATTGTTCATTTATAGGTTTAAGCATAAACTTCCCATTCCTTGGACAGCGATAACACCGTCGATCTTAGTTCTGGTTATTACTTTTCTTGTTGGTTATATATTCAATGAAGCCCTCAATCGAATTGCGACAGTTGAAGAGGACTGTCAGAAGATGAGGGAACTCAAAGCCCGTGCTGAGGCTGCTGACGTTGCAAAATCACAGGTGAACTATCAACTATGTGAATCAAATAGTCTCAAACCTTTTTTTTGTTAACAAGAGTTGTTTTGTCACTGAAATGCTTCATTTTTTAAAAACTGAATTGCTTCTTATTTGCAGTTCCTAGCAACTGTTTCTCATGAGATACGGACTCCAATGAATGGAGTTTTAGGTACTTCTTCTACTGATCCAGCTTTGTCATTGCATGTTCTCTAGAAAATCAGCTGAAAAGTTCAAACATGCTGTTACAGGAATGCTGAAAATGCTGATGGACACGGATCTTGATGCAAAGCAGATGGACTATGCGCAAACTGCTCACGGAAGTGGGAAGGATCTTACATCACTCATAAATGAGGTTCTTGATCAGGCAAAGATCGAATCAGGAAGGCTCGAGCTTGAGAATGTGCCTTTTGATATGCGTTTTATTCTGGATAATGTTTCATCTCTCCTCTCTGGCAAGGCAAATGAAAAAGGAATTGAGGTATACTAGAAACTGCATGACCTTCCAGCTTCTTAATGTTTTCAAATAGCAAACAAATTCCATATCTAATGAAATCTTGGTTTCTTGTTACAGTTGGCCGTTTATGTTTCTAGTCAAGTTCCTGATGTTGTAGTTGGTGATCCAAGTCGGTTTCGGCAGATAATTACAAACCTGGTTGGAAACTCAATCAAGGTGATAAATGGCTTCCATCTTACAAAACGACATACTTCTTGACCACTATAATACTCACTTGTTCTTTCTGTAATAACAGTTCACACAGGAAAGAGGACACATATTTATCTCGGTGCATCTTGCAGATGAGGTGAGGGAGCCTCTTAGTATCGAAGATGCAGTGCTCAAACAGAGACTAGCGCTAGGATGCAGTGAGTCCGGTGAGACAGTTAGCGGGTTTCCTGCTGTAAATGCATGTGGAAGCTGGAAGAATTTCAAGACATTTTACAGCACTGAGAATCATAATTCTGATAAAATCAAGTTACTAGTTACAGTGGAGGACACCGGAGTGGGCATACCTGTGGATGCACAAGGCCGAATATTCACGCCTTTTATGCAAGCCGACAGTTCCACATCGCGGACTTATGGTGGGACTGGCATAGGTTTAAGCATAAGCAAGCGTCTGGTTGAACTCATGCAAGGAGAGATGGGGTTTGTGAGTGAGCCCGGGATAGGCAGTACTTTTTCATTTACTGGAGTTTTCAGTAAAGCAGAAACAAATTCGTCTGTTACTAAGTTGGAACGATTCGATCTAGCTATTCAAGAGTTTACAGGATTGAGAGCATTAGTTATTGATAACAGAAACATTCGAGCTGAGGTGACCAGTTACCATCTTCGGAGACTGGGAATATCTGCAGACATTGTTTCGAGTCTTAGATTGGCATGCACCTGTGTCAGGTACTTTACATGTACTAGTGTCTGTTTTTCTTTACTTTTCCAACTGCTTTGCTTTGCTTTGCAAGAAAGCTGTATTTGTAGAGATTATAGTTGGTTCACTAAAAGCGTTCAATTTTTTCTGGACTCTTTGCAGCAAATTAGACAATTTGGCTATGGTTCTAATTGACAAAGACGCCTGGAACAAGAAAGACTTTGCAGCACTTGACAAGTTGTTTACCTTTAGCAAAGTAACCTTAACAAGAATCCCCAAGATTTTACTTTTGGCGACCTCTGCAACTCTTACTGAGCGAAGTGAGATGAAGTCTTCTGGTCTCATCGATGAGGTAGTAATAAAGCCCCTTCGGATGAGTGTCTTAATATGTTGCTTGCAAGAAACACTTGTCAATGGCAAGAAGAGGCAACCAAACAGAAAACGAAGAAATCTTGGACACTTGCTCAGAGAAAAGCAGATTCTGGTTGTGGACGATAATCTGGTGAACAGACGAGTTGCCGAAGGTGCACTTAAGAAATATGGAGCTATAGTTACATGTGTTGAGAGTGGCAAGGCTGCATTGGAAATGCTTAAGCCGCCTCACAACTTCGAGGCTTGCTTCATGGATCTCCAGATGCCTGAAATGGATGGGTAACTAACTATTTTTCGATCTGGTCCCTTCAGCTTGTTGATTTCTTGAATGTGGTCCCTAGTAATTTTATGATTTTTTGTGCAGATTTGAAGCAACGAGGAGAGTCCGTGATCTGGAGTATGAAATCAACAAGAAAATAGCTTCTGGAGAAGTTTCTGCTGAATTGTTCTGTAAATTTAGTAGTTGGCACGTCCCGATATTAGCAATGACAGCTGATGTTATACAGGCTACTCACGAAGAATGCATGAAATGTGGCATGGATGGTTATGTATCAAAACCGTTTGAAGAGGAAGTGCTCTACACAGCGGTTGCAAGATTCTTTGAACCGTGTTAAAAGGGAAGACTGAAAAGTCATTCCCTTGTAGGAGTATATATATATATATATATATCGACCCGAGAGCTTTTTGACGTCGGGTAGTATATCTTGAACATCCATGACACTGCAATTCAACTTGAGGTCAAGGCAAGAACCAGTCCATTATTGATTGTCCTTCACAGGTCACTTTCGCTATTAGACCTCGTCTGGTTGAGTATGCGAAGAAACTGCGAAAGCCGCAGTCACTCTCTTTGTATAGACAGTTTGTCATCTTTGATCTCCACCTGTGTGTATAGCAGATTTCTAGTGTATAGCTCCATTATATTCATTCTTAGAATAAAACTCAAACTCCCTTTAACTGTAAAACAGCATGTATGTTGTGTACAAATAGTTATGGCCTTTGATTACATGATAGGAAGTGTATAAGTGACTGTGTTTCGAAAAGCTTCCAGAAGCAGAACAAAATCTTCCTCAAAACGAGTTAAATGCAGATCTGGCACATGATTGCATCTGAAGCAAACCAAGATTCCCTACTCAGATCTTGAAAGTACTGATTCTTTCTAACTAGTATAAAGGGGTCAAATTGCACTCATTGTTATAGCTCTCAAACTTATCAACTAGATCAGATCTGAATCTCTCTGTACCACTCATTGCCTTCTTGGGAAAGATGTCAACTTTCTTGATAAGGATACTTCTTCCTTTGCTAGTCATATGACATTTCCGCAATTTTCAGGTAAAACTATCACTGCAATGTTCACACTAGTGTATGTCCTTTTTAGGCTTTTACAAGATATGTATGTGAGTGTATGTATAAACAGAGGCAGAGTCGGAACAATAGTGCGTAGCGGATGAACAAACGCCAGACGATGAGTTGCAGGCAGCCCTATCGTGGGCATGCGGTAGCGGTGGAGCTGACTGCAGCAAAATGCAGCAGGAGAACCAGCCATGCTTTTTGCCCAACACAATCAGGGATCATGCTTCCTTTGCCTTCAATAGTTATTACCAAAATTATAAGCATAAAGGTGGTTCTTGTTACTTCAAAGGTGCTGCCATGATCACTGAGCTTGACCCCAGTAAGCTCTCTCCTTATCTATATCACTTTAATCTTAGCAGATAGTGAATAATCAGCATCTGATCTGGATATAATTGTCACAGGTCATGGTTCTTGCCACTATGAGTATAACCCCTGATTCAAATGATACAACAAGATAAAAAGCTATAATTTTGCATTTATACATTATCCCTATGTAATGTGCTTCCCCTGGAAACTGTTCTCTCATTACTCTTTATCTTTGATAAAATTTCTTCAATACAACATGCTTTCTATTGTGCATTGAATTTTTTCCAAAGTATCAAATATACATCAACCTGGTCACTATTCCTCAATCTAATTACTTCACAATATGTAGTCGCAGCAGTAGGCTTATTCCATTTTTGTTTAGAGTACGTGGTCCTCACGCGGTGATACCATATAACAACATTGGAATCAGAAACATTGGATCCAGTCGTATACATCATAGGAGATCCATCAATCTTGTCTTACAAGCTCTCCTATACTTGTTGTAATAAATGATTGCATTGTATACTAGCTAATCTGGTGCCGCCTGAAGAACTAACTATACAGTCTATTAATAATTTTTCCTGCCTTGGCCTTTTTTAATGGTCAAAAGAGCTGAACTATGCGGATTTACTACTTAGATTTACTACCAGAACTTGAACATCTATACAGGCCATTAAGAGAATCAGACTGAAGCAAGTGGGAGTTCCAAAATAAGAATAGAAACAAGGGTGAAACTAAAAGACGACCTTGGATAAGGGCTGCATTTCACTGGTTTCTGTCCATATATACGCCATCAGTATCCATCATTCACAACAATAACCAATGACTGAGTGTGAACCAGTGCACTGTACTTCGGTTTACATATTCCACCTTCCTTCTTCGTAATAATCGTATAACAAACTAAACAGAAGGAACATTGATGCAAATGGCTTGTTCTAGATGCATTTAGAATCTTAAACATCGATAAACAAACAATACCTTCTTTTTAATTCAGGATTATTCTGCTTGTGTGTATCCTCCTTTTTGCTACTTGATTGTGAAGTACCAGTTCTCAATTCAATTGCTAATAATAAAGCAACTGAAACTTAAAGTTTTGTTTGAAAATGTGTAAATTCATTTCCTTTAACCAGTTTCTGCTCATATTTACGACAATTGTACCCGTCTTGCAGTACTTTCTCACCGATAAAAGGGCAGTTCCCTTCTGAACCAGACTGCAAAGACAAGCCAGTACTTTCAAGAGTTGTGAATGTTTTTTCTGATCCCTTAGAAGCAATATCTACATCAGGCACCCTTTTGAGGCTCCTTGCAGTGGTACGGTTTTAGAGTCTCTTCTTGAAGTTGCTGGCTTTTACAAGCCAAGCCTAGCTCATTGATGATCTTCTTTGACTCGCAGTTTGTAGTTCCAGTTCCAGTGGTCGCTCCAGCCTCTACGTTATCAGTGACAGCATCACCTGTCTTAGTCCCGCTTGCAGAAGCAGTCATAAGTAGGAAGTCTGCTTATTGCAACCATATCAACCAATTAACTTTATCAGCAGAAAAATGAGTCCAAGTGATCTTAAAGCCAGCAAGAATTGTATTCACTCTACGTCCATTTAGCTGCCAATGCCTAGAGCAGCCAAAACAAACAAGAAAATATTACTTCTAATAACACCTGAAAAGGAAAAACAATAAGAGGAACAATGTAAACCAAACAAGTAGAAACAAGGTTCAAGTACAAACTCTTCTGAAGAGTGAGTGAGAGAGGGACCTTTTAAGAACATAATAGATTGCTTTAAATCGTAATGTAAAGACACCAGTGAGAAATGCAAAAAAGGTTCTTGTGAGAAATTACTGGAGGTCTTCTCTCCCTCAAACTCACGAGGAGAAGCAAACAAAAAAATGATTGACCCAAATTACCAAAACCTAGAATCACACACTAGCCAAATTACCTTTACAACCGGAGTATATAACTTTTTTTTACCTCAAAAGTTTTTAGTAGACGAGAGGGAAGTGAAATACTCACGCTAAGCATCGATATGATTCATCAAACCGAACAAACTTCGAAACGAAGATGATCGCAATGTCGGGATTCGAAACACGTACCCTCTCAAGTAGGAAGAGAAGTGATTAATTTAGGTGCTACGCGGCGTACTGAGGCATTATGTATGTCAGACCATGATTATCGGTGGGTTCAGGCCGGAGTTCTTAGTGTTTTGATGAAAAAAAATAAATCAGAAGAAAAGAAAATATGTAAGATCTCCTCTTATATAGTATACTGGATCATGGGTTAAGAGATTGCTACGTGTCAGCTGTCTGTTGGGCGAACAGAAAATACAAAACGAAAAAAAATTCATCTGATTGATTTTATTATTTTTCCTCTCTCTCTCTCTCTCTTTCTTGTTCTCTCGCGATTGGAATCTCCGAAACAAGAAAACGGTTTGGAATCAGAAGCTTCATGGGTTTGAATCGAAGGACCGAGAATGGTTTGGATTCAGTTGGGAATGAAGAGAAGGCGATTCGATGGGATTGGAGAGAAGAAGATTAGTAGCGATGGCGATTTGGAAGCTAATCGCCAATTGCATGATTCGAGTTTCAGTCGAATAAATTGGAAGAGATTGAAGCAATTGGAATCACAAGGTACGTTTGTTAGTACAATTGCATGAATCACAGATTGTTTTATGATTAGGGTTCTTTGATTTTCGATCTTAAATTAGGGTTATTTGATGTTAGTTAGAAAATTAGGGATTTGCGTATAAGCCTTGTGATTTTGGAGTTGTTATACTTTATGAGATGTTTGATTGAGACTCAAGATGATTTTGTTATGTTATAGAGATCACTGATTCGTATTTTGTTCTTTTTTTTTAATTATGTAGATGGATACGTTTTTTGTTCTGTCATAGCTTTGATAACCTTGAGTTAAGTATTAATGATTGAGACTCAAGATGATTTTGTTCTGTTATAGAGATCATTGATGCCTTTTTTGTTCTGTTTTCATGATTATGTAGATGGATATGTTGTTGTTCTGTCTTAACTTTGATAACCTTTGGTTAAGTATTAATGAGTGAGAGTTTAGCATTTTGTTCTGTTATAGAGATCACTGATGCGCTAATACACTTATGTTTTTCATGATTATGTAGATGGAAAGACTGATTACAGGAGAAGGATCCGTATTATCAACCAAGACATGAACAAGTACAATAAATCGAGTACCAATCTCTTTGTTGTCCGGTTTACCAACAAAGACAAGAACAAGTACAATACATTAGGTTGCTGGTGAGGACAATACATCAAGGTTTTGAGTTCTATATCTTTATTTTTGTTTTCCTAGGTTTATAAAATTAATCATTCTCTCCATTTATAAATTGCACTTCTGTTGTAATATGTATTAATGTTTTATTATGTTTTGTATGTTTGAAAATTAATAAAAATGGAATATTTTTTTAGTTTTATAAAATCTCTAATGTTTACACATTTATACCACTTCTATTCTATTTAAAATTTAAAAAAACAATATTTTCAAAAATAAGAGACCCAAAATAAGAACCTACCAATAAAAGAGAAAATTTTATCTAAGAGATCATGAGTTCTTATATTCCAAACAGTACACAATTAATTCATAAAAAATTTAAGAACTCCCCTTATATGAACCCCCCAATAAACTTGCTCTCAGTATGTAGTAGGCAAGTCCTATTAACAAAAAAAAAACATTAATTCTTAATACTGATATATATATAACATATATTTTTTTTCATTAATACAAAAGTTATAATGAATAGTTTATCATTTAAATTTGAGTTGTAGTCAGTAGAGGAAACCCCTAATTTTATCTTAATTTTTTCAACTTGAAAGTCTATAGTTTTCAGAAAAAAAAAAAGAATTCTCAATTAGTAATTTGTATTAAATTAAATTAAATAAGATTAAAATATTCCTTCTGAAATTATCTCCTACTTTCGTAACAAGGTTTGCAGCTTTTTTTCTTTTTCTTTTTCTTTTCTGGTAAAAAGGTTGCAGCTATTTTGTTTTTGTTATTGTCAATAGCAAAGTCATGTAACTTCTAATGTAGATAAAATGTTTAGAAACATATTATTACTGGATTACAGTAGCAAATTGTCACAAATTATTACTCCCTGTGTTTCTATCTAACTTAAGTTTTAGATTTTTTTTATATATAAAAATAAGCATTTTATGTTTTATGTATTTTTTTATTAGTTATTGATGATGAATTGTAAAATTTAAGAAGAAAAAAATCAAATATTTATTAATTTAAATTAAATAAATTGTTAATCATAAAATTGATGTATTTCGAATTAAATTTTAATAGTTGTTATTTTGTTGATTTGTTATTTAATTCGAAATATTTAAATTGATGTATTTCGAATTAATATTTCGAATTAAATAACAAATCATAAAACTGAGTAATATTTGCTATTCTGTTGATTTGTATGCATGTGGTCTTTAATTCATTGTTGTAAATTAATTAATAATGCACCATCAAAAGACAGTAATTATTTAATACAGACACAATTAAATGAAGACAAATCTGACTTAGCATCCTGTTCTAATTTACGGGTCTGTAATTTCTAACTTACGGGTGTAAGTTTGGTGTATAAGTTGAACGATTTTTGTAACCTCTCTCTCTCAAAGTGCCGTTTCTATAGTAACCGTTTTTTTTATCTCCATAACTTCCGGCCGGCGCTGGCTTTTCCGGCGTCGGTCGGCTCTTTCTCCTTAATTCCAGTCCTTCAATTTCTCTTTCTGTATAGTTTTTTAGTTAATTATCTTGGCAAAACCGGTTTCCAACTCCCCATCATTTGCTCCATTGGAAAGACGGTGTGGACATATCTAAGTCCGACAACTTTCCTGGCACCATTCTCGACAAGTGTGGTGTTCCATCACACCCAAAATTCACCAGGAGTCTTGCATTTGAGTCGGAAAAGGGTTGTGTCGTTGTTTCGTCTCTGTCGCGGTTGGAATTTTCTTCAAAGTCGCGTTTTCATTCTCTTCTCTTGGAAGATTGTATGTCTGACCTTACTCAAACCACAGCCCAAGAGTAATTGTGTCAGTCTCTTTCCATCTCCAATCGATGGTTGCCGTTTCATCTCCCATATATGTTCTGTTCAATCTCATTTCTATATTTATTACATGAGAAACAGAGATCAAATTAAGATTTGGGATCCTGGAGTAACCTTTGGTGATTCCATTGTTTGGGGGATGGGTTTAGGACTACATCGATTAGGTTGTTGTTGTATTGTCATATCGAAATTAATGGAGGGATTGATCACATATAGGCGACAATATATTATTGGTAATGGGCAGATATGGAGTTTGAAGAATGTTTTAACAAAGCTTCGATGCGACTTTATTGGCATGATAGGGTCACAAGAAATTAGTGTTTGTTTTTACGATACTCAGGTTACGTTGTTGATCCAGTTTGTTCAATAGATGGAGACGACTTGGCTTACTCCCGTGGCAATGTTTTTACATTTGCAAAGTCAAAAACTTCCGACTGTGCCTATTCAAATACATTGCTTTTTGGGTGTTGTTGACGATGGTGTTGGCCAAAGTATAAGATCAAATAAAGTATTGTGGGTTTCTCTGAATATTATAAAGTCGATATATGTTAGAAAGACTTTGGTACGGAAGCATTGGTACCATTATATCTACATTTCAGAGTTATGTTTGGACACATTGGGTTTACAATTATGGTTCGCAAAAAGAAAGTTGAGCCACAAGATGCTGCATGCAAATCATAACAGAGGAAAATCAAATATGAAGTTGGACAATAACCGATTTTATGAACGGTTAGCGAGTAAAACTACTTTTCGGAAAGCATCGTCAACCTCCCTTTCGCTGTATTTTTTTTAGTGTATGGCGAATACATCTGCGTATGTAATAATTGTGTTACAATAATTCTGTATAAAAGCTTTGTAATTACTCTTTATTTGAATTTAATGGAAATCTGATTTGTGGAAAAAAAAAACAGACGCAATTAAATAATTACTGCCTAAAATTCGTGTGTTTGGAGGACACTTCATTGTATATCTAACAGGTGATCTGTTTTTTTTTTCCAGGTTGACTTGGACTAAGCTTGCTTATCGAGTTCGTTTGTGGGTCACCAAACCCTATCGAGAACAAAGTCTTGCATAGAGACGAGAGAGAGAGGAGACGTATATTATGTTTGAATGCATATTAATTAGACGGCAAGATTGACAAACGCCGAAACGCGTCGTCTATGAGTCGAATCACCTTATTTTTGTCTTTTGTTTAATTTGTCAAAACCCTTTATTTTATATTTTACTTTTGCATTGTTGTCAAGAGATCGTTATTTTAGGTGAAGAACTCTCTTCCTTTTGTTTGAAAATTTTCTTTACAAATATTCAGAAAAAAACGAATATATATATTCCAAATTCGTATAGAATAAGTTGAAGAGTCAACTCTTCACCAAACCCCTCATTTGTATTATTGTACTGTGAATATAAATATTTTTGTTTTGCGGATTAGTAATGGTAATTTAGCTAGTTTTCCACTTGGTTTTGTGAAAGATTAGCGGGTTACAAATCACTTCACTCAAAACGTTTTTCAAAATATCACATTTTCAAGTTTTGTTTTCAAGAATACCACTATAATTAGTTTTATGTTCCAAAAGTACCATAAAAAACATTGGTTTCCCGGCACTACTACAAATAGAAAAATCAATTATCAAAGAAAAATTAAATATTAAGGGTTTATAATTGTTTTTTTTGGGGTATGAGTTAGGAGATAGGATTTAGGATTTAGAAATTAGTTTTGTAGTTAAAATTTTTCTTTTAAGAATATTTCTGAAAAAGAAAACTCATAATAATATTTTAATGGATAATATTAGTAAATAGCATTATATTCAAAAAAACTAAGAAAATACCATTGTGTCAGAAAAATTAGGTAACTATTATTTTTTCAGAAGGAAAAAACTCAAAATTACCCTCAAACAAACGACAAAAGTACATCAGTGTTTTGTTATTTGTGAAAAAACATGTCAGTTAATAAAAATATCATGATATCGTAATTAAAGAAGCGTATCATTAAAGAAAAACAATGTGTTTTAATATTAAAAATTCTGTTTTTTTTTAATTTAATTTTAAATTATATTCAAAAAAAATGTTCTGTTACAGCGTTTGCATAGAACTTTACTCTAAAATAGAAACTAGACTTAAAACAGACTTTGACACAAACTAGACACAAGAGGATAACCAAATTTGGAAAGCCTCATCAAACCGCCGGTCCCCCAAATGACCAACAGCTAAGAGCTGATCACGAACTTTCCAATCAACCCATCCAACCAAACTTGCAGCAGTATTCGGTGAATCTTCATGCCTTCTTCCATTACGCTCACGCCAAACCGTAAACACCACTGCTTGAAAAACGTACCTGATGAGAAACCCCTCTACTCGTGAAAGGGAAGCTTGAGAGATATGATCGATTAAGGTTGACCAATCAGTGGTAATTCGCCTTGAGCAAACCCTTAGCCAGAGCTTGCCACACCCCGGAGACAAAAGAGCAGGAGAAAAACAGATGATCAAGAGTTTCTAGTGCAGAATGGCAAAAGCTACAAGTTCCTGCTGCCCCCCCCCCATTCCACGTAACCATGCAAGCACCAGTTGAAAGACGGTCCTGAACAGCCAGCCACACACAAAAGGAGAATTTGGGAGTACAATGAGTAAACCAAACCCTCTTATGCCATGCGACAGTACTAAATGTTGTTCATATATGGTTCCAAGTATCTCTTGTTGAAAAATTTGGTCTAAAAACATCATTCTTCTTTCGCCATAGTGTTTTATCAGCAACCTCCATACATGTGTCCCTCCGAGAGTACAGAACTTGTTCCACAGCGTTGAGCTGATCACCTCGGTGTCTTCGTCTACGACGACTAGCCCACACGTCGGCCAAAGAACACTGCCTACTTATCCCCAGATCAATGATCCCTCGTACACCCACCACTTCCAATAACCGACCCATATCCGACCACCTATCATACCAGAAAAATGTGGATTCGCCATTGCCCACTTCAACCTTACAAAAATCACTCGCCAATCCCCAGAATTTCAGCAGTTTTTTCCATATCCAAGAACCGACAGTCGTAGAATCCTTTACTGACCAAAACAAGGCATACTTTAACAAGTTTGTCTGAACCCAAAGAACCCACAACGAGTTCCCCTGCGAGACTACTCTCCAAATCAACTTAAGACAGCTAACCGTATTTGCTTCATTAAGAGATCTCAAACCAAGACCCCTTCTGCTTTAGGTTTACAAACAACCTCCCATGATACCTTTGCCTTCTGAGGATTCATGTCAGGTTTCGATCAGAGGAAACCCGCACACATTGAGTCAATAATATCAATACATTTTTTAGGAAGACAAAAAGCACCAAGACAGAAATTACACACACCCCAAAGGACAGAGGAAATCAGATTGAAACGGCTTCCGTAAGATAGATGATGTGCTGTCCAAGACCCTATCTGCTTGCGAATTTGCTCAATCAACGAGAACAATCTGCAAGTTTAAGCTGCTTAGTGACCAGCGGTAAACTTAAGTAACAAACCGACAAGCGACCAACGGGAAAAGGGAGACTAGCTACGTGAGGAGCCAAGACTGCAGGCAAATAAATGGTAGATTTCTCCATACTAATCCTTAGCCATGAAACTTTGGCAAACTCTGTAAAAACAACAATAATTCCATCAATATAACACCTCTTGCCAACAGTAAGCACCATGAGATCATCCGCAAAACTTAAGTGAGTGAGACTGAGCTTTTGACACCGCAGATGATAACCAAGTATTCTCTCCCCAGCAGCCTTGTCTAGCATTTTTGATAAGACATCCATACAAATGACAAATAGATACGACGACAAAGAACAACCTTGACGAAGACCTCAGAACTTCGAAAGAAACCAACAAGTTCGATATTCACTTGAACCGAAAATGAAGCAGTAGAAACACAGAGCATTATCCAGTGAATAAATAATGGTGAAAACTGCATAGCCGAGAGAGCTTTAGACAAAAAAGACTAGCCCTGGGCAATCGGTGAAAACCGATCAAACCGAACCGATCAAACCAAAACATTCGGTTTTCGGCAGAGAAGGAGAGAAGATAAGTACACCGATCGGTGAAATTATTTTATGATTTCGGAATTCGGTTTTCTCGGTTTGGTATCCGGTTACCGATCGGTTTATTCGGTTAAGGGGAACTTGATATAATTCACTAATGATCGTAGAAGAAAAAGATCTCGCCTCCTCTCCTTTTCATTTGCTTCTTCTCCTTCTAACTTTTCTAAACTACTTCTACATCTTGATCTTCTTAGTTCTTGTCTTTCTCCTAGTACTCTCTTCATATTTTTGTTTCTTCTAAATCGTAAGCTTTAAAGTTTAATCCTTACTCAACAATGGCAGCTATGACCGAGAATCTCCCTCAACTCAATCCGCCTTCGATGAACTTACAGTGTGAGGTTCGTTTTCAGATTTGATTATTGGGTCTCACTTATCTTTTTCATCTAGATCTTAGACTTCGTGATTATATCTACTGATTTACTTGTTTTTTTTCTTGTTTTAGTGAGAATGCCAGAAATAGAGTCTCGTTCAAAGCAACCTCACTTAAAGGTGGTATAGGGTCGTCGGAGATCGACGTTTGTGTCACCGTCACAGCCGCTTGACGGCAGCTTATCATATCTTTGTCAAAACCCTACCATTTGATTGGGTTGGACTATTGTATGTTGGGCTTTGTATATGGGCTTTTGATTGTATTTGTAATGAGTTTTTAGTGGATTTGGATTTTTAATAGAGTTAATTTTAATTTTTTAATATTTAAAACCGAAATAGAAACCGAATAAACCGAAGAAAAAAAATATTCGGTTCAATTTTGGAACATATATTTTAGTCAATAACCGACCCGAATAAACCGACTTCTGAACCGACCCGAACCAAATTTTAATTCGGGTCTATTCGGTGGGATTTTTAAAAAACCAAATTTCTCCAAAACCGATTAACCCGACCCGAATAACCTGGTTAAACCAAACGCCCAGGGCTAAAAAAGACCATTGAACCAAGTCAAACGATTTGGATATGTCAATTTTTATAGCACAACGACTAGAAATGGTTTCCTTGTGGTAATCCTTGAATAATTCAGTAGCCAACAACACATTCTCAATCAATAACCTATCCTGAACAAACGCCGATAGGCTACTGGAGATAAACTTTGGCAGGAGTCTCTTCAATCTATTAGCTAGAACTTTAGAAATGACCTTGTACTGATTACAACACGAAATAGGTCGATAGTCCTTCATTTGCCTTACTTCCAAAGATTTGGGAATGAGAGCCATTATTGTTGCATTCATACCCTTTGGTAAGAATCCCTTAGCAAAAAAAAATTGAACCGCTAAGACAAACTCTCTACCAATAAGCGACCAAGTAGCCTTATAAAACTCCACCATGTATCCATTTGTACCCGGAGACTTATCACTTGGCATGGAGAACAAGACCTTAATTTCCTCAACGGTACGGTAACAAACACTCCAACCCATCGACCGTGACACCCTCAAAATCACTAGGAATGGCCTGCAAAAATTCTCTAAAATAGCGTTCAGCCTCTACTTTGATGTCCTCCCCCGTTACTGCCACACGTCCATCCATGCACTGAATTTCACGAATACTATTCTGCGCAGGGGCGGATGCAAGGCAAGAGAGGGTGGGGCAGGTGCCCCAGACTGTTTTTTTATTCTTTTATACATTTTAGGTTTGGTCCAATTGGTGCCACACTCTAACTAGAAACAAAACCTGTGTCTTAGCCCTAAACCAGTGTAATTAAAAACAAAAAAATGGTTCATCCCAAAGAAATTTAAGTTAAAAGACCTACATAAAAAAAAAAATTCGCAAACAAATGCATCCAACTATTTTTTTCTTTCTTTCTTTTGTGTGTAAAGGATACATGCGAATTATTAAGAAAAGTTTATGATAGAATACTTAGATCATCATTGAAATAATTTTTTTCCTCTTCAACTATTTTTTTTTCTTACTGTTACTTTTATATTTTTTCCAATTCTAAAAATATCAAACATGTTTACAGTAAATAACTATTTTGTGATTAATTGATATTATGGAAAATTCTCTAGTTAAACAGATCATTTTTTTTGTCTGGTTTTATAACTTTAGTTTTCATCCTTAAAACTTGGAAATAATGTTATTTTATTTTCTATAGTGATTTTTGATAAAATGATAAATAAAATAGTGATAAAAATGTTATTGAATATAGAAACAAATCTTAAAATTCTGTAGTTTTTTAAATTTTTTTATACAACTTCCTTTTACGTTGTTTAATTTATTTTTATTTTTTAAAATTGTTATATAGTGCCCCAGGCTAAAAAATGTTCTGGATCCGCCATTGATTCTGCGTTTCCCTTGCTTTAGTCGCTCTGTGAAAAGTTTTGTTATTCCTGTCCCCCATCTGTAACCAATGCAACTTAGATTTCTGCTTGAGATACTTCTCCTCTAAGCCGCCAAGAAATCCCACCCCCTAGAAGCCTCATTCTCCTTCTCCATGGCTTGTGGATAGGGTTGCAGCAAATTTACTTGTTGCTTCTGGCAGAGAGTAGTAAAAGCATCCTTTATCTTTCACACAAGAAACCCCAAACGCATCTTTGCCAGACTCCTTAATCTGGGTTTTAAGCCTTTTAACTTCTTTGAAAATCGGAAAAGCGTGGAAGTAGATAAAAACAGAGTTTTAGTTTCGTTCCAATAATCACTTACAAACGGCATAAACTCCTCCATTTCTGTCTATAAATTGACAAATTTAAAAGGTCTACGCTTAGCAATAGTACCAGCTTCACCCTTAACCATAAGCCGACTATGCAGATGATTCGAGCAGCCCCCTGCAGCAAAAACAACATAACTCTGCTGGAAAAAAATTTCCCAAGCTTCATTAACCATCACTCGATCCAAATTCTTGAGGATCAAATCATTTTCACGTTTGTTGCACCACGTAAACAGAGGACCATGGGAAGTCATGTCTATGAAAGAACAATAATTTACCACCTCTTGAAAATCCTGCATCCCCGCTGTGATCTTTGGACTATAATCCACTCGAGAATGCTTAACCATATACAGAGTTTCATTAAAGTCTCCCATCAGTACCCAAGGCTTATTACGAAAAAGGGAGAAGCATAATGATCACGAATCTCCTGCCACAACACTTTTCTCGCCTCCACCGTATTCAAAGCATACACAAACAAACAGACAAACTCCTCTTCTTGATCATCCAACTTAACCGAACACGTAATTATCTATTCACTTTTAAAAAAGGGATCAACCCTCACATTGTCTCTCCAGAGCACCAAAATGCGCCCCCCGACTACTATGCTCATAATATGTCAAAACCGACCAATTTAGGAACAACTTCCTCCCCAACCTTGACATTTTTGCTTCACGAACCCTAGTCTCCAACAAACAACCAAACTGAAAATTCCCCTTCACCAACCCCTCTTTGATAACAAAATGTTTAGACATCTTATTTAAACCACAAACATTCCAGGAGAACCCTTACATTAATGTCTTGAGGAAGCCTTCTTACTCTGGTTCCTAGGTTGGTCCCTATTCGACAGAGCAGGAAGAGTCGATACCGTTTTATGTGCAGTTTTAGAACCTCTAGGTGAATAAGTTCGCAAAGGAACATCACCCTGCGAACCTTGAAGTTTAGAGACAACTTCTCGAGATGAACAGTAATAGTTGGATCCACCAAATCCGTCTGCAAAGCATCATCTACTGCAGTTTGTTCTTAACTTTCATCTTGAACTGCCCCCAAAGCAGAAAAGGAGTTAGTTAGCAGTGAAACACCAACAACACCAACCGGTGTTTGAACTTCTTTTGTTTTACTAGGACTCCCGCGTGTCGACTTAGGCGTGATCCAGACCTCCTGCGCCTGCTCCTCCACACCCTCCTCTGAGACAACTCCCTCCTCCGTACCACCCAAAACTGGTTCTGTCAATACATGTCCCACCGTACCAACAACCGCCCTTGCCTCCTCAACTGCTGGAACAGAGAATTTGGAAGTAGGAACCGCAGAAGAAGTAGCATCACCTTGCTTTTCCGCAACAACATCCACCACTGATAAACACGTCGCACTAAGGTGACCCCATTTCTTACAACTACCACATTTCGGTGGAAGCCAAGGATAACTATACTTGATAACAGAATCCAACTCCCCCTCTTCCTCACCAGTGAAACTATACTCTCCACGTAGATCCTTTGTCAAATCCGCTTCAATCAGCACTTGAGCTTCCTCAAAACTGACACAAGCCTCTGTCTTTGGATGCAACCAAATAGGTTTACCCACTGCACTCGCCAAAAAATCCAAACCCTTATCTGTGAACATTGTTGGTGGAATATTAGTGATCTTCACCCATAAGGGGAACATTTTTAGTGTTGGTTGAGCCTCCTCCGCAAATGGAGTCCATTTGGAAACTATCATAGGTATGTCCATGATATTCCACATCCCATGATTGAGAACCCTATGCCGCATACCCTCATGTCTAATACGGAAATTTACTGTTGATTTATTAACAGCGAAAACATCAATCAAGGTAGATCGATCCCCCAGCCGCCAGATTTTATTCACAATCATGTGAATTTTACCAACATGAGAAGCCTTTAAGTTGAGGAACTTCCCTATCACAAAGTCTTCCCAAAGAGGTTTTGCACCCTCAAAAAATTTCTTTGGCACAATCACCTTCTCCTGTCCGTCCACTTCTGAAACAACAAACTTTTGTTGCGTAAAAACACGTTTTGCAACCTAGAGAAAAGACCTCTTCACCGTCGTAGCAGGTACCGACGATGAGAGAGCCCTTGAAATCCCCTGAGTTTGATTTTCACCCAACAAACCAACCCCCAAACTCGCCCCAACTCCACCCGTCTCCGTAACCACCCGTTCCCCTTCAACAGTAGCCGTCGTTCTCTCCAAAACCGCCGCAGAACAGCTAGTCGCCTTTTTTCACCCTTGCCACGTCAGCAGAGAAAAAAAAAACTTGGTTTTTTGTCTGGCCGTAAAAAAAATCATGTTTTCAAAAGAAATCTAATCTTAATAAATAACGTATAATTTAAGAAAATAACTTGTTACAGAGAGGAATATTATGTATTCATGTGTAAGTTGATAAAGTAGTGTGTTACAAAAGAAAATACCATGAATTAAATAAAAAAGAAACACGACGACGGAGATTACAAGAGAAATTATAATCTAGAGAGATAAAGTAAAATATCTTCTGCAATTTGAAGGAAAGAAACCAAAAAGAAGAAAGAGGTGGCAAAAGGAAGAATTGATGTTGTTTTATGTGTTTGTGGAGCCAATTGTGATATATTATGACAGAAGAAATGATGGTGGTTCATGGTGAGAAGAAAAAAACAACAATAGAGATATAGGAAGGAGAGAAACCAAAGAAGAAACAAAGGGAATAAGACAAATCTTGATATTTTTATTACCTTTCTGACAAAAGCATCCTAAAAAATGGTATTTTCTTAATTGTTGTTCATTTCAGTGGTATTTTCTTAATTACCCAAGAATTGATGGGTGGGGTTTGGTAATTTGGTTATTGGCTTAGATTAAAAAAAAATATTTAGAAGTTATTTGAGGAACGTTATTTAAATAAACTTTATTTAAAAGAAGTAAAAGTTATATAGCTTAACTAAGTTCATCTTCTAGAAGGAAGTTTTTTGGGGTGGGTCTCAATGGTGGGATCCTAGTTTTCATGGCCACGATGTTTTGGCGTCATTTTGACGGCGTCCTTTCATTCACTCCGACTTTAGTCCTCCATACGAAAGTGCTTTCCATCTTCCTTGGGAGCTAAATCTTCTTCTCCTCTTTATCATTTTGTGTAAATGTCTTTTTTTTTTTTTTCTCTCTCTGGATTTTCGTCACTTGTCACAAAAGTCTTTTGAAAAACTAAAAGGAAAAAAAAAAAACTTGTCATAGGTTTTAGATTTTTTTGGGGGTAAGATAGTAAGATTAGTCGTGTTTGTCGTTGATTTGTGATTCACGTTCCCGCAAATCTGAAGCCCCCGGGACAAAAGGATTTGCTATGAATGAGACCGACTCCATTAACAGGGCCATGATAATCTTCGGATAACAACATATATGGTATCCTTCCAAATATTCTTCAACGTTCAAATCAACCTATAGCCACATGATTAACTAAAACATATTATTGAAAAACACTTCCACTATATATATAGTCTTCAAAAGTAGTTAATTTTTTTAATAAAATAAAATAATTTCTTATATATATATAGATAAAATTATACATAAAATCAAATAACATACAAAATAATTCAAATAAAAAAGAGAGTACTCATACAATACAACTAATTTTATTTTTAAAATATATATGCTAAAAGGAATTAAAGACCACATGTGAACGCATGGAGTATTGTGTGAGACATTTGACTATCATTTCTCCAAATTAACGAGAAATCTTTAGTTTTATATCATGGAAATAAAAGAATTAAAATCCCAATATGAAATCTTGTGACATTTTACTTAATTTACCCTGCACAAAACCACCATACATGGACCCGTGAATGTGAATTTGACGATGACTTTCAACTAATCTACTACCTAATCCACCGTAATTAACGTTTTCTCTTTTGTGTTCCTTTTGTCTTTGAGAATTGACCTCGTCAACTTTTCTGTCTTTTTATAACCAATATATGTTGATTAGAAGAATGTGTCGTACGTATAAGAAAGTTTCTTAATGCATATACTACAACATTCCACTATTATTAGTGCATAATAACAAATATTAGTGAGTCAATTTCATATATATGGTACGCTATTTAAAATCACTTTTCATTTGTAACAACAATCGGATTTGTTTTTAATATTTTAGAAGCTCTTGCAATACCAAGTGAGGCGCCCTATATATGTTGTTTGAAATATTCACCTCAACTTATCGAACGTCCCTACTGATTAAAACCTTAAAATTGGTTGCAAGTTGTAATATGTAAAACTCTTCGGTTTTACTTAATTATTATATAACGTAGTGACTTTTGTTTTCGAGAAAAATGGCGATTTGTTTCTAAAAACTATTCATATGTTATTGCAAAAGATTAAATAAACGAAACCCTTGATTAATATGAGTGTTATGGTTACGTCATATGTGAAAAAGGTAAAGGTACGAAATGGGCAAAATATAGTCAACAAAGAACAGCTTCCGACTTGCGTAGCCTTTAAAAAGGCATCTGCGTTTGCGTTAATCTATAAATATCTTGAAAAATAACCAATAAACTCTCAAATCTCACCCAACTTTCAAAACAGAACACAAAGACATGGATCGAACACAACAATCTCCAAAGGTCACTCTGTTTTCCGTGTTGGCAACACTTCTTGTCTTGACCGTGAACGGTCAGTCCGGTTGTGACACCCACAGGTTCGAAAATAACCTCGCCTTCACCGCTTGCTCTCCCCTCCAAGCCTTAGGCTCTTTTCTCCACTGGACCTACAACGAGGCAAACGGCACCGTTTCAATCGCCTTTCGCCACCCTGGAACCTCTTCTTCTTCTTGGATTTCTTGGGGACTTAACCCAAGTGGGACACTGATGTCAGGGACGCAAGCTCTTGTAGCCTTCACCAACTCAAGTGGCCAGTTCCAGGCATATACCTCTCCCGTGAATTCCTACACCACGCAGCTCCAACGCGGAAGCCTTAGCTTCGGTGTGAGCCGCGTCTCAGCGACTCTAGTCAATGGCGAGGCTACGATATTCGCAACTCTTGAGTTGCCGACGAATTTGATCACAGCTAACCAGCTTTGGCAGGTGGGACCTGTTGTTAATGGTGTTCCTGCGGGGCATCAGACGACAGGAGACAATATGAGATCGATGGGTAGGGTTGATTTCCGGACTGGTCAGGCAACAGCTGGTGGTGGAGGTTCTGGTGATAGGCTGACCAAGAGAAATGTAAGTCCAATTCTCTCTCAAAGATAATACTACTTTGGAAAATTTTAAAATGACCACAAATTTAGGTTTATGCAAAGTTACTAAATTCATATGAAACCATTTTTTATTATTTTTAGTATTTATTATGGAACCTAAAATTTGTGATAATTTTGAAGATTAAAAAGTTTTGACGATATTTTTAGAATAAAAAAATAATAGCATTTTGGGGGAGTCTCCAATAGATTTTTTAAAATATCTAAGCTTCTAATAGTAGCAAGTAGCCAAGAAAAATGTTGCATAATAATTTTGATAAAATATTGACGTCTGGATGACAAACTTGGTTTTATTATTAGATGTTATTTTGCTTTAATAAGACAAACAGATATTGACGTCTTTTCTCAACATATTGAAAATGAAATGATGGCGTACTTTAAAGCCAGACATTCAATTATTTTTTGTAAATTAATACTTTAATAGAAGCACCTATAGTATATCTTTGTAATTATATGGTAGATTTTTTATATCTAGAAATAATAAAGTGATAATATTTAAGTTTCTTGTAATCAAATATCAACGGCGCAATTGTTAAGTATTTTTCTTTGAAAAAGATAGTGGACTTCTCTGTCACGGTTTCACTTTCACCAAACTCAAAAATAATGTCTCCACTTCTTCCATAATCAAAACAAATATTTGAAAAGTTTTTTTTTTTTTTTTTTTGTAGAAATTCATGAAAATTCGTTTACGCGTAAAACCATTGAATATTCTGAGCAAATTCATTTGACCAACTTTTAGAAAAAAAAAATTAAAATGATTTTCAAGCTTGAAAAATCTGTCTTTTCCAATATCACAATATGAAAGTCTTATTGCTCTTAATTTTCAATTAGCCCGGGTTAACTTGTATATTATTTGTTGGAATATAAAATTTATTATTCTTTGGAAAATAACCTAAACATTCTAAACTTATGAAAAAACAGACTCACGGAATACTAAATGCGGTGAGCTGGGGAGTACTAATGCCATTGGGAGCAATGATGGCTCGGTACATGAAAGTCTTCGCCGATCCAACATGGTTCTATCTTCATATTGCCTTCCAAGTCTCCGGTTACGCCATCGGTGTAGCTGGTTGGGCTACGGGAATCAAGCTTGGCAATGACTCACCAGGCACATCTTACTCAACCCATCGTAACCTTGGAATAGCACTCTTCACATTCGCAACACTTCAAGTATTTGCTCTGCTTCTAAGGCCAAAGCCAGACCACAAATACCGAACGTACTGGAACGTGTACCATCACACCGTCGGATACACTACCATCGTCCTCTCCATTGTCAACATTTTTAAGGGATTCGACATTTTGGACCCGGCTGATAAATGGCGTTGGGCTTATATTGGAATCCTCATCTTTCTTGGTGCTTGTGTCCTTATTCTTGAGCCACTCACTTGGTTCATCGTTCTTCGTCGTAAGAACCGCGGAGGTAACACGGTTGCTGCACCGACTTCAAACAAGTACTCCAACGGCGTCAATGGTACGACCACCACAGGACCACATCACCAGGAGGCCTAGTTTCACTTCTTGTTACTACACTTGTTCTGGTTTGTTCTACTTCTACGCAATTTTGGATTCTTTTTCTTTTATTTGATATTTCATAGGCTCATGTATGTATGTACGTATACGATTTTATTCATTGTGTTATAGATATATCAATTTATGAAGTTATTAGTCTTTTATATGCGTGTTTACACACATTTTCCGGGGTTTTCTCATCTAATATAGTAAAAACTTTAGACTCTGTTCTACATTTCTCTTTTATTATAAAATCTTTTTCAAATTGTTTTTTTAAACGATGAATGTTCACGAAAAAGACATAAAGCTAGTATTTAAGTATTTTTTTGAAGGTTCATGACATAACATTAACTTCATAACATACTTGTGTTGGTTAGTCCAATCAATTTTCCTTAATCTCACGCCGTTGGGTGCCACTATATATCTTTGGGCATTACACTGCTTTTAACGCTTGTAGTTGTACGAGTTCCTTCCTAGGAAAGAGATGAGAGTTTTTCTTTCCTTGACCAAGCGGCCCTTAAGACAACATTCAAAAAATAACATCTTGGAGATCTTTTAGTGCCACGGTTCATTGTCCCACTTACTTGGATATACGTAATAAACCACTTATTTTCTTGTTACACTATACCACCAATTACTTCACATCATAAGTCTTCATTTTTCGTTCTCAGTGATAGCCACTCATTAGATAATTAGAGTTGGATGAAAGGTTTAATTATAAAGATTATTTTCAATCAGTACTAGTCTCATCTTATTCGATTTGCTAACACTCCCTCCATTGAAACGACTACTACTTTATCTATACCCGCTTCAAAGGTGCTTAGTTGGTCTCTCTCACTGTAACCAAGTTAAAGTCGCTCTCACCTCTCCATCAGCTAACATTACCTAAACCAATCCAAGCATCCACAACAAAATCTTGCCATCAGTCCTACTTCTTCCAAATCATTAAAGTTATTTCTCTTCAAAAATCATCCAGTGCCCGCGGCCTCCGTTATTGGTACCGAGGTAAATAAACAAAATCTATATGCACACACTTGTATATAGAGAGAGGATAAAATATTCTTCTTTGGAATGCTTTCTTACAATATTATAATATCAAAAAAAAAATTGATTCGTTATTGATGAATCCAAAAAGAGAAAATCGTGATATATCAAAGTAATAGTAGAATATATGTACATCATCCAATTCACTAAGAAGGATTAAAACTCGTATGAATATAAAGATTAGCTTATGAAGAACATATTCCATTGATGTTACAAAGAGAGGGCAACAAAAGGTGAAAGGGGACAAATATATATTGAAAGTGTGACTATCATCCATCCACTAAGGTAAGATAAAGGAAAGTATTCTTTAACTTAGTAAACTATTCCGTCACTGGTCGAACGGAATCTGAATTGCCTTTTCAGATCTTAGTTTATCAATCTAAAATTCCTTTTTACCATTTTCTTTTAATATTTCAACTTATTAAACATATAAAAGGATTTGGATAGTATGACCAATCCAATTTTTTTTTGTATTTTCCGGATAATATGAAACTACGTTGATGATGTTGTTTTCCTCTGATCAGCATACTAAATGGCACTTTTCCATGTTTGTTTGGATGTATGTACTATTGTGAACCTGTGCGAATGGAACAACCTTTTCGATATAGAGATTGATAAAGTTAGGTTTGATCGGGTTTACTTTTATGCGATCTGATTAACCACCTTTTACGATTTAAAGACCAAAACATTCCAGATCTCTAGGGACAAAGATACATGGATTCGTTATTTCGTTTGAGTTTGAGTACAAAATATCCCGGTTATATTAATAATAACATTTTGGATTTAATAATTGTATGTTGCATAAATAGTTGTTGGTTTTTTAATTTTAACCTAGAGAATAAAAAAAGAAAAGAAATGAAGTGTTTACTTTCTTCAACATATTGCACATATTTTTATAATATTCTGAATTCCAAAGATTCTATATTAATGAGACTTATATTTTCGATTTTGAAATCAATAAAATAATGGCCAATTGTCATAAATACCACTAAAATTAGTTTTTATTCCAAAAATACCACAATTTAGTTTTTTTCCAAAAATACCACTAATATGTAATTTTTTCCAAAAATATCACATAATTGAATTAAAGTTCTAATACTAAAAACTAATCCCTAAATTCTAAATACTAAACCATACCCCTAAAAACTATACCCTAAAACTAAATGTGTCAACTCAAACCTAAAAAAAAAAAATTTACATCCTTAAAAATCTGTTTTTGTGTTTGTGGTAATTTTGGAAAAAAAACTTTTGTGGTATTTTTGGAAAAAAAAAAACTAAAATGTGGTATTTTTGGAAAAAAAAAACTTTTTTAGTGGTATTTAAAAGAATTTCTCTAAAGTAATCTTGCTCTAATAATTTTTTTTTCTGTCATTTAAGAATTATTTAGGAGGCAGCAAGTAAAGAGTGCAAATTATGATTGATTAGCTTGACAAAAAAAAATTATGATTGATTAAAGAGTGCAAAAAAAAAAATGGCAAGAACAAGTGGAAACAGAAAAGAAAAAAGGAAAGCTAGAAGCATGCTACAAATACAAAAATCTTCATCTATATATCTATACAAGAACAAAACTTGTTCTACATCTCATAGATATAACACACTATACACAAGTAAGACTGAGAAGAGAATTAATTGTATTGCAAGATACGAAAAGAAGGAAAAATAAACTATATACTTTAATTAATTACATTAAAATAGCGTATCTCATGCCATCACTAACCATAAGATGGTTAACCTCCGAGACACTACCATAATCTCCGGACATCCACAGTCCATCAGTCCCGCTAACACTCGGTACCGCGAAGCAAGAGATGATCGACAACGGGAACCGCATGATCACAGCATTAAAACCTTCTCGTCTTCCATGAGCTATATCTCCCTGCCCTGAGCCTGCAGTGGACGGCTGCAAGTCAGTCTCGTCAGCTACGCGAGGGCTCTTACGAAGGTTTTGAAGGTTACGACGGAGTATGGAAAGCATCTGCGTCATCTCTGTCTCTCTGATCTTGATTTTATGATTTTTTTGTTGTTGTTGCTTTACTCTCTCTCTCTCTCTCTCTCTCTCTCTCTTTTGGTTATTTTCTTGAGTTGGATGATATAAAGGCAACTTTGAAGAGAGGAAGGAACCGTATGGGGCTTTCTTTTATTTGTGTATGGAAAGATTGATTTTGCAAGTGGGCAACTTGGAATTTGCTTTTCATTATTAGTGTTACTCTCTTTATCATCTATCTATATTTTATTTTCTTTACCCATAGTTTTGTAATTAATTTTTGTTGTTTTAATAACAAAAGAGACATGGTGGTAGCCTTGTAGGGATAAATTCCATTGTTCGCCCTCTATTATTTACTCTCACTATTAGGTGAACACCCAATTATATCTAAAAGTTCGATTAAGCACTTAAACCATCCACTTAGCTAACAACCGAACAATAATACAAAACTCTTACTATATAGTTAAAGATGTGTTACCATAATTGTAGGGAATTTGAGATTGAGACATATAGTAAAAGAAAGAAAAAAATGGAAAGAGAATGGAATATGAAAATGAGCATATGCATCTTAAACATACATTGTAAACTAGTTTTCTGTACTATCTCTTTTGGTAAGTAAAAACATCAAAGTACATGTAGAATTTTGGAAAACCTTCCCTTGGATTCTCTGGCAAATTTGGAAAAACAGGAATCTCTTTTGCATTGAAGGGAAAAGTTTTAGTCCTCCTAACACGATCACAAAATCAGAGAAAACATGCAGGAATGGCTTCATACTCAATCTTTGAAGGAGGTCTCGAATGAGCATGTAAAACAGTGCTTTTCCCAAGCAAAAAAGCGTTGGTCTCCTCCTCCTCATAGTTGGTTGAAATGCAATCTTGCATCGTCATGGGACAACACATCAAACAGCAGCGGAGCTGTGTGGGTTCTGAGGAATGAATCATGGACTGTTTTATTGCATAGTAGAATATCGTTCGGCGCTATATTTCAAAACAGGATGCAAAGATTCAAGCTTGGCTATGGACCATTGAAAGTATGCTAAGTCTAAACTACAATAAAATTATCAAAGGATAAAGATTTTATTGGAGCTGTCTTTAGGCCAAAAGTGTGGCCTTCTTTTAAGTTGCAGTCCCATCTGTTTGGAGCAAGTTTGGAAAAAAATTTGGATTGAAATCTGGCTTTGGAAGACAGGAACTCAAATCTCACCTTATAGCTAAGAGTGTTACAAGAGACGATCATCGCCAATCATATTTAGCAAACGAGTATCTTTTATGGTTACAAGATCTCTTTTTGGAGGATATGACTAGTCTTTAGTCAAATCTTATAGCTAGGTTTTTTGCTGGGTTGATTGTCTTTGATCCGTTTTGTAATTTTATGGGTTTAAACAGGTCAATCAATATATAATATTTCAAGTGAAAAAAAAAAACTAGTTTTCTGTATGTATACAAAATTATGGTGGTTTTATAATTTTTTATTCTTCAATTAATAAAATTAGTTTTCTTGATAAAATTAAAAAAATTATATAGTTTTTTCTTTTTTTTTTCTTTTTTTGACATTTCTTAATTTTAATTCAGAAAATTAATTTTATTAATTGAGGAATAATAGAGATTTGATATTTTCTCTTGTTCTGGCAAATTAGTAAGTACCTTTACCAGACTGACATTGTTATTACCTAACCTTTTACCTGAAATGAGCATGCCTACTCCTAACAATTTAGACCGAGTCTAGTTACATGATTTGATGGCATAGTCAAACGAGTACCCATTAATCTGTCGTTCATTGAATTTGGTTCAAATATATGAAAAATTGTGTATAATACTTCTAAAAGTGTCTATAAGAGTCGACGGACCAATAGGAAAACCAGAAATTTGCATAGGGATTAGAGGAAATAAACAAAAAAAGGTGGGATGCTAAACATCATGTGGTGTAGTAGAACCAAGTAATTTGTCTTCTTCAAGTGAAATCTCACCCATTGGATGTGATTTGGTGATCTTGTTCCACTCATTCTCTACTCTGAAAAATACCCACTGAAAGCGTCTCAACATCTCCATGGCTGTGATTGTGAAAACTGTTATGTAGTTGTGCCTCAAATGTGCTGATAATTTGTATGTCCATGCGCATCTCAGCACCAGATTGCTCCCTATCACCCAGAAATACACCTGCAACCTCGCAATATTTGACCGTTTCAGACATCACAATACGAAGAAAACACAAGGTGGTTTCATTGGAAACTGAATCTCACCCATTGCCGGCCATATAACAGATTTGATATGGCACTTGGACGGCTAAACTTGAATATCTTAGTGAAACCGCTGCACAACAGATTTAATTTATGTCACTGAAATATGACAAAAAAATGAAATGACTGTTTAATGGGTCAGAAGGTGAAGTTTCATCCTATTACCTCAAGTCCCAATCTCGAGTTACATCCCAGTAAAATGAGTAAAGTGAGTTGATGACACTTGAGAAAAGCCAGAGTGGTCGGTAAAATGATGTCCAGCTATCGGCCATTACGTGATATTTAAGCGCAGAAAGGAAGATGACGGGCACTGCTGTTGAATACTTAAGAGCTGAAAAATATTCACAGATCATCTACATTGATGATAGAATAAGAAAATATATCATCAGTTCTCATAGGTTACGCTTTTACCATTTAAAAGAGATGATTTTTCCTTCGTATCTTTGTATTGTCGAAGACATTGCAAAAGACGGCAAATGTAGGGGAAAACAAGAACCAAAGGAATTGCAATTTGATGACTCCCACAGACAGCGTCAGCTTCAAACCAAGCAATTGTTGCGACCTGAAAGTCCAGGAAACCTATTAAACTTCGTATGTCCCAACATTTCACAACAGATAACACAGTATGAAAGACGTGCAGGTCAGACAGACAACCAGGATTCCACTGAATTATCAGAAAAAACTAGGATAGCTACTAATTGGCTGATAAGTCATATTCATATCCAGGTGTTTGTCAGTCTTTAGGGTAAATATTCCATAGCTACAGATTGAATCAATTTGTTCCAGATTATACAAAAGAATGGAACTAGTTCCTCCTGCCTAAGAAATTTCTAATCTGTATTAGATGTTACCAATAAATAGACTGTGTAAACCAATTACCTGTCTATGCACCATTCGGCAGACAGAGCGCTCTAAGTCGGAAAATACCTGCATATTATTACCAATGTCAATCATAGTTGACAATCAAGTATGAGCAGCATAATCTATATCAGGCATAAATTAAAATGCAAAAGAAATGTAGAAGCAATTCCATTTGTAGGCCAGATAAAGAGGACACAAGTTACACAAATATCATGGAAATCATAATTAGGAAGCTCTTTCGTAGAACTATCTTAAACTTTTATACCTTTACCATGGAGGTCAGAATATCTGCCAAAAAGAAGTCTGGAAATGTAATTGGCTGTGAAACAAAAAAGAATCACATCAGATCTCCAGGCTCAAAAGAATTTATCCAGATATAATGTATGAGTTCCAAAAAAAACCTACACGACACTGATCAAGCATAACTCTTATAAGCAAAACCTAGAGATTTGTCACATGCAAGATTAATTTCAATCAACAGCTGTCTATCACTTTACCTGCAGTGGAAACGCTATCCTCCATAATGTTCTCAGCAGAAAATATCGGGATGACAAGTAGAAAATATCAAAAGGAAATATCAGAACCAAAGCAAAAGCAATGTACAGGAGCACCTGCAGCAGTGACAACACAAAAATTAGACATACCTTAGCAGAACTATCTGGCATGCAAAGAGGTGACAGAGTAAAGCAATACACATAACGTATAAGCAAAAATATTAGAAGGAGGACATAAAGCTAACCGGTTGTGAAGCTGCCAAAGATACTTCCCCATGAGAATACAAATATAGATACGCTGTCATGCTAGTTGGCACAATGATTGTCATCCACATGCTACACTGCAGCCAAATATTACACAAAAGAGAAACAACAAGATTTCAGATACAAACTGAGAACAATACGGAGATAGAGAAGTGTGCCTACTACTATAAAAGCAATCTTCTTCATGTCGAAGAAACCCAAGAAAGATAAAAACACTTGTATTGAACTTAAAATACCTTCCACATCTCTCTGTGAGTAAGGTGGTTATGATCAAGATCAAAGACTTTGGCATAATTGACACTTCCTTGAGAGAACACCCATAAATTCACTCCCCACAGCCATACCATCATCGTCTGAAGTATTCAAATGCCACATATACTCAGAAGAGGAAAAAAAAGTCTATAAGAAAGGGCAAAAGAGAGTAGACTCTGTGAACTTACCACAAGAAGAAGAGGGTTGTAATAAAGAAAAGCTTCATACAAAAATAAATCCCGGAGGTCGATACTCATTCTCATAACTGAATCCCAACCAATCTGTTCAAACAAGAATACAAACAACGTCCTTCAAAATGATCAAGGTCGTCAAAACTCCACCAAATAAAAAACTTACACAAAAGAACTCACCTTGCAGCAACACAGAGCCCAAAAAAGAAACAAAATAACCTGTAAAAAAGAAAAGCTTTGATCAAACAAATGGCATTCACAGAGACATTATATATGTACAATATCAATTGTTGAAGGAACAAACCTTAAATCTCCAGAGGAAAATAGGAGAAGGAACCATAGTTGTAATATGAAGTGGTGAACTTGAACCTTTAAGGTCACCCATTTCTGATACACCACCACCTAAATGACCGTCTACACCTAAACAAAACAAAAGAAAAAACCCAAAAATTTTAAGAAATCGAAAGCTTTTGGTAGGTCTCTCTTTACACCTAAACAGATCAGATTAGTATCTACAGAGGATCCACTACACTACACATGATGCATTGTTTGTTTTGAGATAGAAGAAACTTGGGCTTACCAGGATCAATGAAAACAGATTTGCTACCAGATTTACGAAGATGAGGACTGGTTGAAGAGATTGCTGCTGGATTTTCAAACATGACCAGAGTTTCATGGTTCTGTGGGGTTTGTTACAAAAAAAAAAATCGAATCTTTTGTACTAGTAGTGTTTTTATAAGGAAGCTCTCATCGTCACTTTTCACGAAGCAGATCGATCGAGATACAGACAGAGAAACCCAGAGGAAGAGAGGAATTGGGTGAGGGTTTCGCTTTTGTAGAGATCTTCAATTCAACGCATTTGAGTAGAGATTAAGCGAAACTCTTCCTTTTTTATTTTTATTTTCCCCTTCCGTTAGGATTTAGAAGACTCTCTTTTTTTTTTTTTTTTTTTTTTTTTTTTTTTTTTTTTTTTTTAATTTACATTTGTCATCATCATTATTTATTTTGGGCTTCACTAAAGTTTGTTTAGGCCCACCATTGTAACCAAAAGAAACAATTGGTGAAATTCATATCATATCATATGGAAAAACAATTTTCATTTGACATTAGAACTCATATATTAATTTATCAAAAAATGACTTTCTTCAAGACAGTCGTGAGCAGCCCCGGCTCATCATAAGTTTGACTTTTTTTTTTAAGCAAGTTTTGTGGATTTTTAACAAATTTTGATAATAAAGGTTCCTTTCCCATATAAAAAGACATTTAGAAAAAAACTGGGCCTTTTAAATCGATTTTAAAAAGAAATATGGACTTTTTAATAATCATTTTTAGGCTATTTATATCTATATATATTTTTAAAAACTAAGCCTTTTTGGCTTATGAAATTTTGAAGAGAATTTGTTAGAAATGCCATTTTTTAGATACTCTTTTTCAAAAATACCATTTTTTGGACATTTTTATTTTTACCCTCTTTTACACAATTACAATATGTTAAATTAATTTTTAGCATTTTTTTTAAGTTTGGATTTTCTGTTTTATATTTAGGATTTAATATTCTGTTATTTTATATACTAATAAGAGAAATATGCAGATCCTGCCATGAACATTGACAATCTTTCTCACCAATACCATTTCTGATTTTTTCTTTTCCTGCCTGTCACAAAAGGGTTGAAATAATACCTTTATGTCCTTCTTCCCTACGTCCAAGCTTGTGCTTTTTAATAGGGTAAAAATAAAAGAAATAAGAGATATACGAAGATGTGACATAAAGTAAGAAGAACAGTTAATTGTTCACTGGGTAATGCAATGCTTCGACCAAACAACTCAATGTTCTCATTTCCATAGTTCTGGCTCTCTCTCTTCTCATAATTTCGGCTTTCTTTCTCTCTTTTCATAATTCCTACTTCTCGAGTGCATCGACTTTTCATCTTTTGATTGCCACCGCCGCAACAATCCATCTTCTGATAGCCGTCTTTGGTGAGGTTGAAGAAACCGTTCGATTAAGAGTCTGAGAGTGATGAATTTCTTAATCCAGACACTTCTACGGGCTAATCTTCTGGCTTTGCCTCCATTCGCCGTGACAGCGGAAGCCCCGGAGACTAGTTCCAAGGTTCAGAAACCTGACGCTGGGTATGATAGGGAACTATTTCTCCTTTTTTGCTAAATGTTGTCGTCTACTTCCCCTATAACATACCCTTAATTCGTTTTAGTGGGGAGTTCGAGTTAGATCTTTGCCTTACCGCCGCCACCATTCACAGGTAAATCAGTATTCGAACAACGAAAACCCGTCTTTTTTGTTATTCATTATCTGGCTTTTTAAACAAAACGCTTTGTATTCTCCAGCCCAACCGATCTGGCGAACAACCCAGGTTTGTCCAGATACAACACTACTTTAAAAATATCTATGTGTACTTATTTAAATAATGTTGTTAGAACTTTAACCAGGTTTGGTGTGGCATATTACGAAAAAATGTTATTGCATTTTAATTAATCTAATAACTAACAAAAGAAAAGATTATATTTGTTTACAAAATAATAAAACAATATTTTCAAAATTAAATGAATTATTTTAACAGATTCTATTTATTGTTTCAGAAATCTTATGAAACAATACCAAACTATTTAATTGGCTAAAACTTATTTTTTGTACATATACATAATCTAATTGTAATTTTCACATATAAAGTTAATATATACTAACATGTTATACTAATAACTGAAATGGTGTTAATAATAACACCAATCACTATTGTAAATTTGGTATATTAATATCTTTAAACATGATCACATCAATTTGTAATACCAGATTACGGGTCAAATACATGTTTTATCGATTTTTTCTTTAGACTTTACTGAATTTATGATTAATGAATTTGATATTGCACCCAAACCAAAATAGTAGTACCGAGTACGAGTCAAAATCAGAGTATGAAATTAAGTTAATGAAATATATAATTTTATAAAATGTAGAAAATAAATAATTTTTTACTATTATTTTGTAACACATAAATCCGAATTTACGTAATTATTTCGATCACTATCTAGCTAGTCTTGGTAAATAGGTTATTCGAGTTATTCTCTCAAGTATTCTAATGTACAATAAGTTAAGTGCTAATCTGCTTTCAGACTTTTAATTATAAAAATTTTAGTATTAAATAACCACCAAAAAAATAGGAACACTCAACTTCTATTCCAATAATGATTAAAAATTAAATTAACAAAATAAATACGAAATAGAAACCCTCACATCTCTCTCTATCTCTGTCTCGTTGTCATATATCATCATTTCCATTTCGTCGCAGGTCGTGCGCTCGGGACACTTACAATTCCATTAATTTCGAAACAGATCTCTTTTGAGCTCTTCAAAGATCAAAACTTTATCCAGAGAGAGAGAGAGACACGATATGAACACGACTCACATTCAATCTCTCAATCTTCTCTAAAGGTCAATCATCATCCTCTTCATCCTCTCTCTATATTTGATTTTGATCATCATCGTCTCTTCTTCCCATTACATGCGGATCGATGCATCATCATCAACGCCATAATTATCTCAAAAATCGTTGCTTTACCAATTCCCAATTCTGTTTTTGATCTTCTTCTGGGTTATATAAAGTTTGGTCTTTTCTGGTTCCTGTTTGATTAAAAAAGACATGAATCTATGTTGCAGGGATTTGTTTTTTTTTTTCGGCTCTCTTGATTCCGCGGAAAAAAAAAGATGTCTAGTTACGTTGGTGTTCTTGTCTCTGATCCATGGTTACAGAGCCAGTTTACACAAGTCGAATTGCGTACCCTTAAATCCAAGGTACTCTTTAGATCGCGCTTCTCTTTTGATTCATTCAGGATTAACACAACCCTTTAATTATTTTTTATCTTTTTTGGGTGCATTGTAGTTTGTTTCGAACAAAACTCAATTAGAGCGTTTCACTGTTGGAGATTTACCTCCTGTGTTTGCAAAGTTGAAAGCTTTTAACGGTACCATTGATGAGGATGAGATCAAATCTGTATTGGACAAGTCTTATTCCAATGCTGATGAAGAAGTCGATTTCGAGACCTTTCTCCGGGCCTATTTAAGCGTGCAAGCCCGAGGTGTGGAGAAAACAGGAGGATCTAAAGGTTCCTCTTCATTCCTCAAAACCAGTACTACAACGGTTCATCATGCCATCAATGAATCTGAGAAGGCTTCCTATGTTTCCCATGTCAATAATTACTTGAGAGATGATCCTTTCTTGAAGACCTATCTTCCTATCGATCCTGCAACCAATGCTTTCTTTGACCTTGTTAAAGATGGTGTTCTTTTGTGGTGTGTATTCCTTTCATCGTCCTTGATTTTTGATTTTCGTTTTGAAATTTCTTAGTAGGTCAACTTTGTCACTTTTTTTTTTTGCAGTAAGCTTATAAATGTTGCCGTTCCTGGGACCATAGACGAACGAGCTATCAACACAAAGAAAACCCTTAACCCATGGGAGAGGAATGAGAACCTTACTCTAGGTCTCAATTCTGCCAAAGCAATCGGCTGCACTGTTGTCAACATTGGCACACAGGACATAGCTGAAGGAAGAGTGAGTAAATTACAAGGATGATATAAATCTTTTGTTCCTGTGCTTGGCTTCATCTTCCAATTTTGATTGATCTTTTTTCTTCTTCTTTTTTTTTTTTTTTTTCTGTTGTGAAGCCATATCTCGTACTTGGGTTGATATCTCAGATTATAAAGGTACTCACCATTTCTTGGTGTCATATTACTGTAATAGTTCATAGGAAATCATATGATGGTTACATTTTTGTTCAGTGTTGACTTGTTTATAAAACTTACTAACTCCTGACATTTTTGTTGTTCTTGGGGTATAATATCAGATCCAATTGTTGGCTGATCTCAATTTTAAGAAAACTCCTTCGCTTTTCCAATTGGTGGACGACACTCAGGTAAATATATTTGACGTATTTTTGACGCTTTCCACGAGGATTTATTGTTATGAGACTGAAACTACATAAAAATCTTCATGACGTTGCAGGATGCAGAGGAGCTCATGGGATTGGCTCCTGAAAAAGTTCTGCTAAAATGGATGAATTTTCATCTGAAGAAAGCTGGTTATGAAAAGCAGGTTACAAATTTTTCTACTGATGTGAAGGTAACTTGTCCCTGCTACCCTTTGTCCTCAATAACATGTATTCCCTTTATTATACCCAGCATTGCTCATGAGTAACAACTTTATAAAAGTCTTGACCGTGATGTATTTATTCCTTGTTTAAGGCACATACATGTCCATGATTTATTTATATACTAAGAATGTTATGAAGTGCATTTTCATGTTTATCATGATCTCAGCTTTCTTTTCTGTTTTCAGGACGGTGAGGCATATGCATACCTGCTTAATGCCCTTGCTCCAGAACACAGTACACATGTGGCATTAGATACTAAAGACCCCACAGAAAGAGCAAAAAAGGTTCTTGAGCAGGCTGAGAAGCTGGATTGTAAACGATACCTATCTCCTAAAGATATAGTGGACGGCTCAGCAAACCTTAATCTTGCTTTTGTGGCACAAATATTTCAGAACAGGTCAGTAAGCAAACTTGACAGGTTGCTTTAAATAATTTGAGTGTATCTTTCCAGTGTTTTATTTATTTTATTATTAATTAGCTCAAAATTCCATTGGTGTTGGCGTGTTGCGTGATAAAATTGTGGTACTATTTGAATTTGATTATGCCTCTGATATTGATTTGACGGGTTCCCAAACGAGTCAGAAAAAGCTGATAGTGATTTCTTTTGCTTCATTACTAGCGCTATTTTCTTTGTTGCAGGAATGGATTGATTGTTGACAGTTCAAAGACGTCATTTGCTGAGATGATGACAGATGATGTGGAAACTTCACGAGAAGAAAGATGTTTCCGCCTATGGATTAATAGTCTTGGCACTGCCACTTACGTCAATAATGTTTTTGAGGATCTGAGGAATGGGTGAGCTATGGATTTCTGTTTGAGGACGTTTTATTTTCTATCTGCTTGTATCTGAACCTCATCTCCTTCAGGTGGGTTCTTCTTGAAGTTCTCGACAAAGTTTCACCTGGCTCGGTCAACTGGAAACACGCAAATAAACCTCCCATAAAAATGCCATTCAAAAAGGTTGAGAACTGCAATGAAGTTGTAAAGATCGGGAAGGAACTGCGCTTCTCCCTTGTCAATGTAGCTGGTAATGACATTGTGCAAGGAAATAAGAAACTACTTCTCGGTGAGTTCTCATGAAAAGCTTACCAATAAGATAATGCATGTCCATCTATCAGACTCGTCAGCTTAAAATATATTTCTTGCATTGGTAACTATTAGCATTTTTCGTACCGTTGCTTCTCATCTATAGTCTGTTAGTTTCAGTTGATTCGAATTGGTAGAATGACATGTATTTTATTGTTCCATTTGCAGCACTCTTGTGGCAACTAATGAGATATACAATGCTCCAACTTCTGAAGAACTTGAGATCTCACTCGCAAGGTAAAGAAATTACAGATGCAGATATTCTAAACTGGGCGAATAGGAAAGTGAAGAGAGGGGGCCGGACTAGTCAGGCTGAGAGCTTCAGGGTAAGTGTCAACTAAGTAAGGATGTGATTCATGGAGAGCCATCTTCAGAAACCTAAAAGTTTGATGGTTGCATTTCTCTGATATTAGGACAAGAACCTGTCAAGTGGAATGTTCTTTCTGGAACTTCTTAGTGCGGTAGAGCCAAGAGTTGTCAACTGGAGCCTCGTTACCAATGGAGAAACAGGTAAAACTATGATGTTTCAACTTCATTGCCTATTGTTTCTGGGTGCTTTTTATTCTTAGGTGTTAAGTCAACTATTAATTGTCAGTACTGTTCTGAAGAGTGAGTTCTTTTTGTTGTAATTGACACTTAATCAGAGGAAGATAAGAAGTTGAATGCCACATACATCATCAGTGTTGCACGAAAGCTCGGATGCTCCATATTCCTGTTGCCTGAGGATATCATAGAGGTAGAGATATATACATACTGAAACAGGCTTCAATGCTTTAAAGGGTTTTTTCTGAGTCAATTTACTTATGTGTGTGAATACAGGTGAACCAGAAGATGATGCTTATTTTGGCGGCCAGCATCATGTACTGGAGCCTCCAGCAACAATCAGACACAGAGTCTAATGTCTCAGAAGATGCCACTGATGAAGGCGATGCAAGCTCTGTTGCTGGTGAAATCACCAATTTGTCCATCGATGGGGGTTCTGAGTCCAGTCCCACCTCCCAGGATCAAGAATTGCTGACAAAGGCAGACAAGGATGAGGATGAGGTTGATGGTGAGAATAAGAAAGATGCATAATGCGTTTGAATGTTAATTTGATCGCTCTTTTTTGGTTTTTGTTGCGTGAAGTTTTGAGCCTTGGATTTTTTATTGGCACAAAGGAAATCCAAAAGAAAGAAAGAAGAAAAAGGTTTGATGTATACAAACAAAGAGGCTTTTTGGTACACAATGTAAAACTAATTGTGTACCTAAACCTCATTTTTGAATTGTGAAAGTTCTATTTTATTTTTTGAACATCTTTTTTTTTTTGAACAATGGTGGGAAATAGTAATGAAGTCATCTACTTTGTTGGCTATTTAATTAATTTTATTTTACTCATACTATACTTTCATACAATTTTACACATTTTTAGAGCTATTAATTTGTTAAAAGTATTTTTTTTTGACATACCTTTTTTCAAAAATACTCTTTTTTGTTATTTTCATTTTTGTCATCCTTTAATTTTAAATGACCATTTTACTCTTATTTGAAAAATATATTAGTCAACAAAATGAAAAACAAAATTTCAGACATATTTTTCCGCAAAAAAAAAGTATCACTTTTTCTAAACAACATATTAATATGTATACAAACTTTCAAATAAATTAATTAAAAACCATATTTGTTAAATAACATATTAAAATACTAATTAAAACCCAACTTTTGAATTTACAAAAGGAAAATGTATATTTGTTATATTATTTTGTAGTCTTTGTTATCTAATCTTTTATTAAAATTGTGTAATTATTTTTTATTTTTTATTGTTTATAATTAATATGTTTTGTATAAATAACATATTAATTATATAATAGGAAAAGGAGTATCAATTTTGAGTATTTAAAGGATACAAAAAGGAGTATCATTTTGTATTATAGGGAAAATGAGTATCATTTTTCCTAAATAACATATTAATATGTATACAAACTTTCAAATAAATTAAACCATATTTTTTGAATAACATATTAAAATATTAATTAAAACCCAACTTTTGAATTTTCAAAAGGAGAATGTATATTTGTTATATTATTTTGTAGTCTTTGTTAGATTATCTTTTAGTAAAATTTTGTACTTATTTTTTTTTATTTTTTGTTGTTTATAAAAAATATATTAAAAAAAATTTCAAAACTTTTGGTCAATACTGGTTAATAGTGGTCAACGCCACATTCGAGCAAAAATGATTTAGTTTTCACACTTATTTGATATTGAGTTAACCTAAAAGAAGAAAAGAAAGAAAGGAACAAGTCTACATATAGTGATTCAGAAACTGAGATCTAGATGTAATTTCTGGATAAAATTGAATCAAATTAGTAAACACTTATTTTAATTAAATCTTCAATATAACCAACCCAATGATTAATACAATCTTTATTAAAATGTAAATGTAAACATTGAAACAAATTAGTATATCATTCTTGGTTCTTTTTATTGCATACTAGAATTTTAATTTAATTGTTTTAATCAATATAAGTATTGAGCTCAAATATAATTATTCAAACTTTTGAGTATAAATCTATATAAACACTAAACTTACTTTACTAAGTGATATATTGTTGAACATAATATTTATTTGTTATATCTATTTGCGTGAGATTTTATTTAAATTTTTTATCAATAAGAATCATTGAATATAAATACAATTATTTCAAGATTAAAAGATAAATCTGTATAAAGACTGTACTCATTTTACTAATCTATATATATATATCATATATTGTCTAGTGTTGAAATAATGTTTTTCTGACAAATCAACAATATATCACGTGATAACAAAAAATGACTTAAGAACCTCACTGGAAAAGTAAACAATATTGTCGACAATCTTCTGACCTTTTATCCTTAGAATAGTTCATTCTATAATCATATACCATGAAAACATATTTTTAAAAGTTCTAACGTCGAATGTCGATTGTTGACCTAATTATATAGACCATTTAAACATATTGATATTCCACAATAAATGCAAATATACAAAGTTTGATGAACAATTTTATTGCTATGTTGCTACAATGGGGTTGTCCAAGTGCATCATCTGCCATAATAAAATTTCGACCAAGTCAAGAATGTCTAAATGGGGAAACGTTTAAACCTGACAATGAATATTCGTTCACTAAAAAACATGCTCACACTAAAATTGATTTTTTTAAGATGTTCATTTTTTCTATATTTTCTTTCCATTGATTTTGGTTTTTTAGATGGATTATCTTTTCCAAATTATTTTTCATATTTTTTCCAAAAACAAATGTGATCATTACAATATCTTTTTTTAGATTAAAACTTTTAAATTGAGTTAACTAATTATTTTTTTTTTGTCATCATTGAATCGACAAGACCAATCTCTACTATGCAGAGTAACACGACTTAGTGGAGTCGAACTATGGTGGGTTCGGTTGTAGAAGTGGTGCTGTAACCACTTGACTAAAGATATTTCCCTAATTTTTTTTTATAAGTGAAATTTAATAATAAATCTTTGTAGTATATGTTTCTTAGAAACTAATGTTCTACTTCAATTTTATTTCTCTGTTTAGATTTTTATAAATACAATTACATAAATTATTTTTTTACTCCACCATGCATTAAAATCTTACTTCCATTCTAAAACTCATTAACCCATTATAAATTTTGGAATATGATCATTTTTTTTGTTATAATTTGAATAATAAAACTACTACTATAACAAATTCATAGTATTATTTTTACTATTTTACAATTTCAATTATTTTACTAAATTCATTTTTATATATTTATTATTTACTAAAAAATTCATGTTACTGTTTATACTATTTTAAAATTTAATTAATTTTCTTTAATTCGTTTTTATTTATTTTTAAGTATTATTAATTATAAATAATAAATAAGAAATTAATGATTATTTAAAATAGTATTTTTAATGCAAAAATAATAAAATATTGATTAGGTGGATGATGATGTGGATGAAGGAGAAGAGAGAAAAGTTAACTTTATATATATAGATATTAGAACATGAATTAATATAGACAACAGACTTCTCCACATCTATCTCTGTATTTGTTCATAAAACACAATAACAAAAACAATAACAAAAACAATAACAAAAACAACAAAGATAAACGTAAATATTAACAACTAGTTATAATATTGTATCCCTATGTTAGTAAAAGAGAAGTACAAAATTGAATTCGGGTTGGGTCAAAAATTAAAAAAAAAAATCTGAAATTAAACATATGGATACTTGGAAATCGGATCATTTGTTGGGTATAGATATAAACCCGAAAATCAAAAACAATAATTAATTTTAAAAAAAGGAATTAAGTTTTAGACAATAATAATTAGCTAATATTTAGGGAAACCGTTTAAAGTTATTACCATAAAAATCAAGCTATTAAATTCGAAATTGTATATATAATATAAACATATTTAATTTGGTTATATTATTTGAGATACCTATGGAAACGATAATCAAAATTTAAATTACCAAATCATCATTTATTTCAGATTTTTAAAATTTTCTAAACAAACTATGCTTATAAATTTGAATTACTATACATAGGAAAATACTTAATTTAAACAATTAATACACAATATTACACATATATTCTAATTTAATGTGTTTCTTAATGATAGCCAATGATAATAAATATGACTTGCTCACAAAAATGTTTTTGATTCGAAATCAAAACTAACCTAATTGTCTATGACTTCTATATATATATATAATATTATTAGCAAACTAAATACCACACATCTCCATTGTTTCTTATGAAAACCTTTGTACATAACATCTCATTATCAAGCCAAACAAATGCGTCATTGTTTATTTTTTGTTATAAGAACATTCATATTTCATGTCGTTTGTTTATGAGTATACTAATTATGTAATCTGTTTTGCAGCTAATTCTAAAAAACGCAAACATATCAATAATGATTGTCATGTTCAAGAAATTATGCTTTAATTTTTTGCCTGATTTTTTTTCGTATGGTTAGTATTCTCATACTCTTTTTTAAGTTTAAACTGATAACAAATATTTAAGATGAATCTTTTTGTCCTTTTATCAATGTATATAATTTTCTCTTGCTAAGATGCATGATCATGATTATATGTTCTTAGAGATGGATAAATATTGAATATTTCTTTGTTTTGCATTTTAACTTTGTGCCACCATTTTATTACTTGAATAAAAAATTGGCAAGCATGAATCCAGCCGATATTATGTTTTTCGATTCAACGTCATATACAAGAGGAGATAATCAATACGTTCCATATGTATCAAAACGCTGGGCAAGCATGAATTCCAACTGATATTATATTTTTCTATAGTTTTTTAATATTTTTTTCCTTGGCTTTTTTTTGTTTTTGACCATTAAAATTAAGGAATTAAACACATTATTTATTTTTTACATGTTTTGCCAAAAAAAAAACAGTCTTCCAATTGCATTCACTTATTAATCATAATATTTTATATTATTTGTATTAAAATTTGAAAACTATACGGTTTATGGAATCATTTAAAGTAAAAAAATTACCTCATTTGGATTACATAATATATAGGCTTTGTAATATATATTACTTTAAGAACAAACAATGACCAAATATATGTAATAACACTACATTATTAAAAAGTGATCCGAAAATATAAGTTGATATATTTTTTGGATTGAAAATTCTGATGTATTATAATCCTATATTATAAGGATTTACAATATCTATAATATCCTAAAAATTTACTTCTCAATATCATATTTTCAAAAATTTAATCAAATCTAACAATATAATATATATACATATAGGATTTAGAATATCGAATTCTCTTTTACAAAAGTGCACGGGTTAGTTTGCAAAACTCACAATAATACGGTAGAGTTTATATTAATTGTTTACATATTTAGGTTAGGATTGATATTTTTATAAATGCAATTCTTTAAGGGTTGGTTTGTCAAAATATATTGTGACTGTGTATCTTCTGCAAACTCATATTTTTATGCACACAATCGTTTAGTGGGTTGGTCCGTTAAATTATACACTGTAAATGTGTATTTCTTACAAATATATATACAAATGCGATATTTTTTGGGTTGTTTTGTAAAAAAGTACATCGTGATTGTCTATTTTTTACAAATGTAATATTTTACGGATTGGTTTTGTCAAATATAAATGTAAATGCGTATTATTATAAATGTATATTTTTATACTAATACAATCTTTTATAGGTTGGTCCGTCAAAACATATGTTATGAGTGATTATTTTTACTAATGCAATCTTCTATAATACTTTATGTATATTCTAATTTCTACTATAAATCATATTTAAATAGATGAATATTCCTCCGTGCTGTAGCGCGGATCCGATTTTAGTATAAAATTATAATTAAGCATCACACAATACAATTCATTTAAAATGTAGATTAAACTTACTTTGTCTTGGACAGAAACACAACGATGAGTAAGACAACCGATTTTGCAGAAATCAATGATTGGTCAATCTTGTTTGGTTTTATTTCAGAAGAAGGTTTCACACATTTATTGCCACACTTCTCAGGGCATTTTTTTTTTTGTTTAGAAAGATTAGATTAAGAAGACACAGTTCCTGAGATGCAAAGTTGGAAATGGTCAGCGTGCCAGTTTCTGGTTCACTGGTGGACTCCATTTGGACCACTAATCAAACTGCTGGGAAATAGTGGACCTACACAAACAGGTATCACACTATCTTCGACAGTAGCTCAAGCATGCTCCTCCACAGGATGGTCAATCCACTCAGCACGTTCACCTCAAGCAGAACTCCTGCAAATTCACCTGACAACAATCCTCTTCCCAACTATTTCGACAGAAGCTGACTTGTATCTCTGGAAGACGGAAGACAAAGAATCTGAAAACTTCAGTGCAAGTAAAACTTGGGAAGTACTTAGACAAAAACATGAACCTCTCGCCTGGACAAATCATGTTTGGTACAAGGGTTATATACCGCGACACACCTTCATGCTATGGATCACTCATCTTAATAGGCTCCCAACTAAAGTAAGGTTAGCAAACTGGGGTTTGGATATTGTGACTACTTGTTGTATCTGCGGTCTCGAGCCAGAAACACGGGACCATCTTTTCCTACATTGCGACAACAGCGAGGCACTATGGTTAGAGGTTACTAGGAGGTTAGGCTACTCTCCTTTCGTTTTTCACACTTGGACTGCTTTCTCGACCTGGTTGGACATTGACGATGCCACATCCCCGATAACCCTCCGTCGACTTGTAGCACAGGCTCTCATCTACTCCATTTGGATTGAAAGAAACAACAGGTATCACAACAACATCATGACTCCAACACATATCCTACTCAAAGCTCTTGATCGGCAAGTACGGGATGCCATCCTCGCAAAGGCCCATCGAAAGAACTTTTGAAGCTTATTGCTAGTGTGGCTCATAACCATTTAGGTGACTTTAAAGCTGGTTTTCCAATATAGATATCCCCTGTTTTTATTTTTTTTAGGCAAGGGTTATCTCAAGTATCAAGCTATTGTAAACATTACAATCCGATTTTCTTAAATGAAAATTCACGTACTTACAAAAAAAAAAAAGACACAGTTCAAAACATATAACTTAGAATAAAGGAAAAGTTGGTTCTACAGGGATTTCTACAGTCTCTGATTCATTGATAAGGTTCCAAACATCAACATCATCACCATAATTATAGCCATTCTTTTGTTCTCTATTTTCTATGAGTCAAATAGTTCTCTCTTCTGCTTTTTTGTTGTTGATGCTTTGGAATATTAATGGAGTAAAATATGACTTATTTATATAGGCATTGTGATCTTTATATATGTGAGATCGGAGAAAGATTCTTTTCTTATCGGAGTGATTTTAATTAGCTCTATTCTTTTCTTACCAGTTATTATGTTTCTTTTTTCTCTCATGTTTCTCTCTCTATGGCCATGTAACAACAAATAAGTCAAGAAGGCAAAAAGTGAGCATGATAACTTCTAATTTGGTTATTACTCTTATATAATTATATATTAACTATATTATATTAATTCTATTATTACTAATATAGATATATATATATACCATTCCATAAATAATTTGGCTACAGTTTATCAGAATTTTATTGCTTTGGTCATATTTAATTGGTTTGTTATTTTTAGAGAAACATAATATGGATACAAATACATTATAGAAAATATTACATTCCGTATATAATACATAAGTATTTTTTAATAAGTTGTTGGTCGATAATTTATGTCCGTTTTACATATTAAATTTTTTGTAATATTGATTTTTTTATTTGGTAAATTTGACAGTTTGAGTCATGTTGTATCTCTTAGGTTATAAATTTCTTTTTTTGCATACGTTTAACTCGGTAGTCATCGGTCACCACAGCTACTACCACTATTTTAATTGACATCACCACCTCCATAACAGCTATCGCAAACGCTATCCTCGTTACCACTACCACTACCAATTCATCATCACCGCCACAACCACCATCACCATGCTTTATTCTATATATACTATTCCATTTAAGATATTATTTTTTATTTGGTCGTATGTTTAACTTAACAGTTTGGGTTCCCTATGTTATATTCTTTAGGGTATAGATTTTTTCTCCATGTCTTTAACTTGGCAGTCACCGACCACCACTATTACTACTTCTGTTGATAATCTATGACGGTTTTAGGCTTTTAATTTGATAGTTTAGATTTTAATTAAGTGATTAGCGGAAGGTCGGTTAAACCGTTATAGTAATTTCAATATGACATTCCAGTAGTCACCTAATTTCACCAATTACTTGGGCTATATTCTTTATTATTTTTGCTATTGGGCTAGTACACAAATTGGCCCATCATATAATTGGTGGGGAAATAAGACAATTAAGGCCTTAAGGGTCCAGGCCATTATTTAAAAAAAAAAAAAAAGGCGTATTATTTCTTATAAATTGATTAAGCCCTCGTTTGTTTCCTCTCTCTCCGTCGTCTGGTCCTTTCGATTCCCTTCTCTGTACGAGGTCGGTTATTTAATACCTAACTGCGATTTTCTATAACGTCAGGATGGCGAAAACGGCTGTCTTTTGGGACATCGGGACCTGTCCGGTTCCCGATGGTTATGATTCTCGTCTGGTCGGTCCGGCTATAGTATATCCGCGCTGAGGAGGTTAGGCGTGTCTGGTCCTATCACCATCACTGCCATTGGAAACCTAAAACCCTTCAGTACTGACGTCCTGGAATCATTATCTTCCACTGGAATCGCTCTTAGAAACGTCGGCAAAGGTTAAGAATCTTCTTATTGAATTTAGAGTTTACATTCAACTTGGCTGTGTTATTGAGTTGCTGCTGCTGCTATTTGTACAGGCTTATTTGGCCTTGTGGCCTATACGTATACTTGGATTTAACCCGTCTTTGGCTAATTTGATGTTCGTTTCCAATTTAAAGCTCTCACCTAGTGATGGAATTGAGACAGTCTTATCTCAGTCTCTTTGCCAGCTAGTTTTGAAAGGATACAGTCTTTTTTGGGCATATCCATCTATTCCAGAGCCTACAGGCATCTCTGTGGCCGCTTCTGGAAACTGGCTTTGGAAAAGCTTGTTGGAAGCCACAGATGCTGCGGTGGCCAATACACTGCAGTTTCTTTCTCATCAGGACGAGATTTACTCTCCCTGGTTTTGCTCTTTATGCTTTGTTCCTTGCCATAGGTTTGACGATTTCATCATGCATTTGAAGAGTGACTACCATCTTTTGCGTGTAAGCATCGTTTCCCTTGGCCTCCAAATATATATTGTACCAATTAATATTAATATATTTGTCATTGTCTTGTACCACAATTTTTCGTTTCTAAGTTCTACTTTTGTTTGCTTTCCTAAGACAATGTATCATATTTGACACCCCCCCCCCCCCCCCCCCCCCGTGCAGATGCCAGAGAAGGAAGCCAGAGGTGAGGCTTCCGCCTATTCTCATCCGAAGAATGCTACTTCGAGTTCCGTGGTGAAGAAGCAACCAAATGCATGTTTTAACAACATCTTTATTCTTTAGTTGAGATTTTCCAATTTTTAGAATTATTAGTGCTTAATAAAAGAGTTTGAACAACAACAACAACAACAAAAAAAAAGAGAAATCTGATTTCTCAGAAACATGAAATTTGATTTGATGACTTTTTGGTTGATGCTAAAACATTGTAGAGAAGAAAGGGCAAGAACAAAGCCAGGACGTGATGATGTGAACAAGAAGAATCCAGAAGAGTACATGGCCAATGGTCTTCCATTTGCTTATTTCCTTGGATTTTAAGTTAACTACGTCTTTTTATGATGAACATTTTCTTAAATTCATCCAACGTGCCGTATATTTGTTTTCTATTTATTCCCTTTCTTTCCACCAAATATAACTTTTTTTATAAAATGACAATAGATATTCACCCGGGCCATTTTTTCTATAATAAAAATATAATAGTTTTTATAGATTAACTATATATATAATTAATGTTTAATTTGTATTTTATAAAATGTACAACCTTACCAATATAGATACACTAGGGAGGAACCCGCACTTAAAGCGCGGTATTAAGATTTTAATAAGAACTGTTTTTTAACCTTATGATAAGTAACTTTAATGAATTTATATGTAATAATTGACATATTTAAATATAGTAGTTTATATTTTTTAAAAGTGTTAAATGTTTTATTGAATTGTCAAGAATTTTGTGTAATACTTTCAATGTGAAATATTAACCGAGTCTTTATAATAAACTATTAAACTGTAGAAAATAGATAAGAGTAATACAAAGTTGGATTTCAATTAGCGGTTAATACAAACTTACTAAATTTTATAGACATTACAAAAGATAAAATTAGTCGACCAACGCCCCATTCTTTATATTTGAGTGCCTGATTTTTCACTTTGCTGCTTGATCACATGGTTTATGTAATAACGTCCAGCAAATTCAGTCCTGAAATTCAGTCCTGAAAATATATTAAATGTTTTAAGAAAATTTACTTAAACATAATACCGAACTTGATTTCATATAAGTCAATACATCTTACATAGCTTGGTGATGCTCCAGTCCTTCGAATTATGGTTTTATAAAGATCTTCGAAGAGGCCAAAGTGTTTTCAAGACATGGTGCACCTATGAACATTTATAATGTTAGATGAATTCATTGAATACCTTATATGAAAAACTTATGTAACATACCTTCATATTCTCCAACCCTCATAAACCGCATTACACATAACACAGGTTCGAATTTGTAAATGAGATGGCATCCACTCGATTGCCATATGGTCATGAATTGGAATGCGTATTTGTCTTTGAGACGACACTTCACAGTTTCACACCTACATGTTTATCAGATCAATTTAAATTTCAACCAAGACATCATTAAAACATAACAGTCATAAATGTAAAGTTAATATCTTTTACCTGCCACTCAACAATATGAGAACAACTTCATCATTATCAATGATACTCGCAGGTTTCCTTCTATCTTCCACATCCATTATACACGCACAAACATCTAATAAGGGAAAAAGAAACAATTTAGGTCTACAGAGTGTTTCTAAACTATTTTTGGTAAAGTGTTTGATCGTTTTTTTTACGAAGCACCATTACACAAAATTACATAAATCCTAAAAAGAATCTAGTTTTCCGAACACAAAGATACCCATTAACTACATTGACGGATTGTTACAAAATAAAATAATATCTATTTAAGAAATTTTTACCGAAAGAGATGTGATGATCTATTCTTCCACGTTTTATATCATCCAAATCCTCAAACCGAAAGTAGTTTTTAGGACTCAATGATTTGAGCAGCCTCATCTTGGTTTCACCCGTAAATTTAATCTAATAGGGATGATGAGTATTCCTTTCCTCCATGGTTGGATTGATCACTTTGAAATTTCTAATACTGTACCACTCACCATCGTCAATATATTTCGGGAGATTAGTGAGTGTATCAGGTAAATAAGGAGCTTCAATTGTGTCTCCCTTCACAGTTTTTCAACAATTGTGTAAGAGATTTTATATACAATAACTATTAGAACATCATATTTCAATAAAATCAATTTAACTACCGACACTAACCTTTTCATCCACAAGAAGCAGAACTCGTTTGGTAATGAACTCTCTGACTTTCCAAGAATGTAAGACCTTGGCGTTTACACACCAATTAGTTCTTCCGAGCAGCAGATCAGCAATATAATCGAACCTCATAGTTTTCTCAAATTAGGTTTATTATTGATTCTTCTCTAATATAAAAAAACAAAAGGGGGTTTTTGATTTGTAGGAATACAAAGAGTCACGACTAAACGTTGTTTGTTTATTAAAAATCTAATATTATATAAATAAATACAGTTTAATATAAGGGTTGTCACACTTGAAGATGTTAACTTATTGAAGATATTTTCATGTTTTCATTTTTAAAAACTTAAGACTTAGATATTGATATGATAAAGGTAATATTATTAAGGGAAAAAACTGAATATCGGATGACAATATTATGAAATGAAACATTATAGTAGATATTAGATGCTTAAAAGGAAATCATATATTCTGAAAGACTTCTTTGAAAACCACATTAAGGGTTTTGTTCTGACCTTTTCCTTCTTCTTCAGTAATCAAAATCTTCAAGCCTTTTCTGCTTGTTACTCTAGAAAATGCAACGTATAGTTGTCCATGCGTAAATACGGGCTTGGGTAGATACAATCCAACTTGTTCCAACTTCTGACCTTGACTTTTGTTTATAGTGATCGCAAATGCAAGAGCAACGGGAAACTGACGACGTCTCATACGAAAGGAAAACTTTGCATCCGGTGGCGAGACAAACATCCTAGGAATAAGAACTCTATCATTGACGTTTTTTTTACCTATTACAATCCTTGCTTCGATAACATGATTAGCCATTTGCGTAACAATCAACCTCGTTCCATTGCATAAACCTCTCTTAGGATCAATATTCCTAAGCAACATGATAGGTGCTCCCTTTTTCAATGTCAGAACATGGTTAGTAATCCAGAAACTTGAATACTGTTTAAGAATTCCTGAGTGTAGATCATATCATCGTAAGCACTTGTATCGGAAGTCTCGACACTATCTGAACTCAAATATTGTCTCTCTTCCCTTAATTATAAAAAATTAAAATGAGAATCCGTTTACACTAGAATTTAAAATAAAAATGAAAAAAAAAAATATTATTGATATACCTGGAATTTGAGAGAGCATATATTGATTTATCTTATTGGACTCAGAATAACTCTTTCGCAAAAGAATTTTGCATTGGTCCTTGTTACAAACGATGTACCGTATATCTCTTTAACAATAGCTTGTATAGGATCATCACATTCTGTAATCAATAAATCCTTGGGTATGTCTATTTCTACCTCACCATTGTTAGGCTCGTTGATTTTGCCATCCCCAATATCGAGAAGCCATTTTGAAAACGTAGAGAGATCATTTGCATCGCTACTGTTTTGAGCCTTACGGAGTCTCATATTTTGTGTAAGCTGAAGTACTTTACAACTATTCCAAAGCAAGGATGAGTTTATGGAGGCTAAAACTGTACCAACTCTACCAGCTTCTGGCACAACCGGTAGAATCTGTCTAAAATCACCCCCCAAAACAAAAACCTTACCTCCAAAAACCCGATCACACTTCATAATATCTCGCAAACTCCTATCCAACGTTTCGAAACAATATTTGTTCATCATTGGAGCCTCATCCCATATAATGAGTCTTGCTTCTCTAATTAACTCGGCAAGGTGAGAATTGACATCTATCAAACACGTTTTATATTCGTCCACATGGATGGGTATACTAAATCTAGAATGTGCTGTCCGACCACCTTCCATAAGCAAAGCAACTATACCACTTGACGCAACATTAAGAACAATATCATCCCTAGAACGAATATCAGCACCAAGAATACTCCATAAGAATGTTTTTCCAGTACCACCAAATCCATGAACGAAAAACATATCTCCCTTGTTCGATTCACAACATTAATTATTTCTAAATATACGCTTTTTTGCTCATCAGTTGCCATACGTAATAACCTGTCGTAATTCTTTACTTGTTCACGTTTGAAGTTTCTCTCATCTATGAGAAGCCTATTCTCATTATTATCCATCACAGATCTATCTGGTTTAGGCATATTCACAATAGTTGACAAAGAGCTTCCATTAGACCGCATAATCATTTCAATCTCAGCTAGACATAGGTTTGTTATCTGTTCCTGACTTAACATTAGACCTGCATTATAAAGTAGGTTGATTTTAGTTGACATATTTTTTTTATGAATTATAAACGTGAACATTGTTACATTAGTATATCTTTATATTATTTTTATACATTTATAAAAATAACTATATATGTACCTTGGTTGTTCGTACGGTTCCTTTGCAATTATAAAATATCTTCACACAATATATCCTTCGTAGCGACCCAGAGATCGAGAGGCACTGAAACACTTTTTGAAAGCAACAGAATGGCAAACAACTTCCTTAGAAACGGTCCAAAATACCATGTACTTGCTTCTTTTATAGCTAAAATATATTCTTTGTCGTCATCCAATAATCCCAGTGCAAAACATGCATCTTTAAATTCTTTGTACAGTTTACCTTTAACCGTCTTCAAAAATTCAAAACTTGTGGCTCCTGGGACAGTATTAAGTAGAACTCTCAAGTAATAGGTCTGCCCTATATAGGGTGGTACATAAGTAACTCTACCTACTGCAAAACTCTTTCTTTTCTTAGATCTTGGTTGCCAGATTCTTTTACTCTTAACCCACACAAACATGTTAGGAAATTCAGCATAAGTGAGACTTCTACCTTCTGGGTATTTTTTTATTGCATTCCATCCAAGCCAACAATTTGGATCCTTTGGCAGAACGCTTCATAACATCTGCGATAGGATCATCTTCGTTGTAAACAACCAATTCCTGTCCAGGAAGATGAAACAGAAGTTTTTCTACGGGTGTAGTACGATAACGAATCAGAAAATCTAATATTCGCCAAGCTGCTTCACATGCGGAGACATATCTAATAAAAATAACAAATATTTTACGTACGTTTAAATTTGCCTTACATTTTTTTAAAAATTATAAATATACATACCTGCAGCTATAATATTTCTTGATCTCATTATGCTCATCCTCATCTCCTACAGTAGCTCTAATGTAATCCGACCTTTTGGTGATGTACTTGAAAAGATATTTCACTGAGCGTGACTGATTACACCACTCAACATTAATATGAGCACGATAACGTATGGACGAATCCCAGTTGTACGGAATAACAAAGCTGTTATCACAATCAAAATCTCTTTTATGCACAAATCTTCCGTCTTGTCTCCGTTTGTATATTGGATAACCAGCGTCGTCGACGACAGTTTTTTCCATGAATGGTTTTGGAAAAAACTTAGTGCACTTACCATTATTCATGCAAACATTTTCTTTGTGATGAATACCACAAGGTCCATGAATCATAACATCAGAAACAACTTCATATAAATACTTATCCAGTTCTTTATCAGGAATCTCAGCGCTTATGAATCGATCAATGTCTTCTGGTGTACGCATTTTATAGTCTGGATGCAGGAATAAGATCATGCGTGCATGAGGCAGACCTCTCTTCTGGAATTCTATTGTATGCATAGCTGCACACACACATACAAAGGCATTGTTAATAAATTAGGGTTTTAACACGTCAACAGATAGAAAATTCAATCCATATTAATAATATGAAACATACCAGAATTTACAACACCAAAAGTTTTTTCTTTAGTCACTTGTTCCATTAGTCTATCTAACTTCATCTTAAAGACTCGACAGCATATATCTGGTCTATCGTCTTGCTTAAGACGATGCCTTGTTAAATAACGGATAACTTCGGGCCACTTGGGGTTCCAAGTTATCGTTACGAAAATATCAGGAAAACCATAGTATTTGCAAGTAGCCATCACATCTAAATAATGCTGCATCATATAACGTTTACCACCTATAAACGATGAAGGGATATAGATTCTTTTACCGTGTTCTGCAAGATCTTCGTTTCCTTGGTTAACAGCTTCAACTATTTTATCGATTCTTTCCGTCCGGAGTTTGTTTTTGGTTCAGCCAAATAAAATTCAATCTGTTAGATTCTATGGTAGTGAACGCGTCTACCAAAAATTGCTGATATAATTTTCCCGACATTACAATCGCTGAAGACTCTTGATATCTTTCGAATATTCGGAAAGCATAAAATTCTCTCATGAAACTGTTTTCCTTTTTCGTCCAGCTGTATCTATAAAACCAATGTCAATGCCTAACCTGTAACCATCCTCTCCGTATGGAAACAATAATGGATATTGCAGAGGCAAGTAAGCTGGATGGAGTTAACTTATTCTTTGCAAACCTCTGGAACGACTTTCTATCACGATGTCACGCTTAAATACACCAGAGTTGAAATCACATGGTATCAAATCAGAAACCTCATTGCATGTAGGCAAATTATGAGTTCTTGCATCAGCATTTCTTTCTGCAGGAATCCTTAATCTTAAATCTGCAACATTATTGGTTAAATCAAATCTTTCTCGTGCCGATCTAAACGCCTGTACATGTGGATTATGATTATCAAGCATCCTTTTTATAAGTACTACAGTTTTCTGCATTATTTTCTCTGTAGCTCCGGATGGTCTTTCAAAGAAAAAACAATACACATGTTAGCAACATATCAATATATTTTGTTATTTATATATTATTAAACATTATATAAAACTGACCTGAACGCAGCTATCCTGTAGGAACTTCATTATCTACGTCATGTATATAAAGCTGTAAAAACGTCGGTTTTTCTCCGGGTTCAGGTAGAATATAGCCGATACGGTGATAATTTTCTCCACACGTACGACCCTCTATCATTGTTAATAGAATGGTTTATTTTTCCACCTAACGACGCGAAGGAAAACATCATATTGTATGCTCTTATATTATCACGGAAGTTTTTACTCCTATCATCGTCATTATATAACAATGCCGATAATGTGTTTGGTGGAGTTTTCAGCTTGGGGAGCTTGACTTTCCCTTTTCCACAATACATCGAATAAATGGGTTTCGCCTTCTTACGTATCTTGTTTAAGCGTTCTCCATACCACATATATGCCCCACAATCTTCACATATATATGAAGGATCTCCATCGTCATAATAACCTAATAACATTATAAAGTTAAAAAAATTTATCTGTGTATACGTTAAAGTTTATCACAAAAAGGAAAATTTGATTTTTTTAAATACCATTATTTTGTAACCTAGATGTTACGGCTTGATATTCATGTGTTACATTGTGTGTGGTACCATACTCAGTATCAGATTCACCCATCGAGCTATCAGAATCGCTATTGTCATTTGACTCAGAATCAGAAACAATAAAACATGCAAAATCTTCATGCATCAGAGGCAAAAGCAAACCATCTACATAGGTAAACACCAATAACTCTATATTAATAAATATTTAGTATGTGTTTTATAATATGTAGGAATAGAAACAACCTTCATTGCGGTTCTTTTTTTTTTTTTTGATTTCAGAGTTTTTGTTCTTTTCATCCTTGCAAGTTTTGAATTATCTGCTGAAATAATATTGAACGTTATACAATATGTTATAGACAAATATTCTTTAAAATATTTCAAAAGCTGAATATTAATTACATGTTGTATTGACGACATGAATTGGATGCTTCTTTCTCCGTATTGGTAGTTTTTCAGGTCTCATCGTCCTGCGTTAAAATAAAATATAGGAGCTTAGGGTGATGATATTCTTCATTTATATAATATTCATTAGGTTTAATCTTTACATTTATAAAAATATTCGCTTCAATATTTACATAAGCGGATATTATTATCACAGTATTTTGGTTTTAATTGACGTTTAAATATGCTAAGGATAATTTTCAATATCAAGTTAACATATACTTATTTATCCTAACATATGTTATTTTTTCGTAATTAAATTTTAAAGATTGTTTCTACTAAAACATTTGTTAATTTTAAATAGGAAATTATTATCAATAATACTATTTTGAGTTAATTTTGTCTAAACAACTCAGAATAATAGTAAATAATTAGATTTATATTTTTATGAACAATTTATATGTTATTTTTGGCACATCATAAATTTTTAAATACTTAATAATTTGAAATTATATTTTTAAGAATTTAAGAATTAATAACAAAATTCGAATATTAAGACCAAAATTGTTCCATAACTCATACTTCACATGATTAAAAATAATAAATAACCTTAATCTTAACGACGAATTAAAACGCATAGATTTAGAAGTAAATAATTATTAATGCATAAATTATTGTTTTATTGTAATGCATAACATAAAAAATAATACTATGTTTGATTTTCAGTCTTGATCTTCTTTCTAGTTGTCATGCTATGACCTCGTACGATGTCTTCATTGACTCCAGGCAACTCTCTCTTTGTCGAAAGTGATACTGTTTCATCTGACGTAAGTTGAAGAACTTGTTCATCTGGCTCTATTTCTTGGTTATCATTATGAACCTTTCCATAAGTTTCCTAGCAAGTTTGTTAAAGGTAATTTTAGCACACAATGAAAGCATGATAATTATTGTAAACATTTTTATGATAATATTTATAATCTTTACGTTACCTTGACAAACTGATTTACCATATCATCCTTCTCCCAAAACTTTTCAACAACATAAGAAGCCCTGTCACTCTTCAAATTATCATTTGTGATAGAAAGCTTAAAGAGCATAATCTTCCCAATTAGAGCAGAAAGAGACACGGGCATGATGTTAAGATCGTCCTGATCAATTTTAAGATTTTGTTAAAAACATACTCACAAAAAAAAGAGAGAGGTAATTCTTATAGTTAAACTAATTCAGCATTTATATTAGACGTACCTCGCCTAGTTGTGTTACCAACTCGTCAGCCTTTTTACATACAAAAAGCTGAGCTAGACCATAAAAAAATAGCAACTTAATTTTTGGAGACGTTCCATAGGAAATATGCAGTATGAGTTTATAGCTAAAGCATATAGAAGCCATTTAATGATCAGCTTTTTCACATGAATACAATTTTAATCATATTAAGTAAGTTAAAAAATTAAGTGATACATAATTATAATCGACTTCCTTGATATCGTCATCGCAAACACCACATCTAGGCCTGCGATTTTGAAACGAACCGATTTATCCAAACCGAACCGAACCAAAATTCGGACAAATCGGTTCGGGTTCTTTTGATTGAGTAAACCGATCAGAATGAAATTAATTAAGCTCGGTTAACCGAGATTTTCGGTTCGGTTTGGGCCAACCGAATGGTTAACCGAAGAACAAAATACCCTAATCTCCTAGTCCTAGCCGCCGAGCATTCACTTCCTTCTTCCTCGTCTCTCTTCAATTACTCTTCTTTTTCTTATTAATCATCATCATTTATCTTCTTCTTCTTCTTATTCATTCTTCTGTTTCGATTCATAACAATCATCTTCTTCCTAGATTTATCATCTTTCATCATCATCATTTATCCCTCTTCCATTTATTTTTCTTCCATTTGTTCTTCATCCTTCATCATTATCTTCTTCTTCTTCTTCTATACCACGAGCTCCGTCTTTCAAATCTCACCATCAGTGTTGTTCAGATCTCGCCGTCGGTGTCTTTCCAGATCTTGTCAATGGTGTCTTCATTGATTTGTTGTTCGTTGCTAGAATAGCGAAACAAAAGAACAATATATATTTTTTTCGTTAACGGGTCTTTGGGTTTTTTGCAAATAAAACCCCAGTTCTCAAAATATTTTTGGTCCAATAGTTCTATACCGAATATCCGAATTACGATAACCGAAATAACCGACTCCGAACCGAACCGAACCGAGTCTTCGTGTTCTTTTATAGAAGCTTCAAAAGTTCTTGCTAGATCACCCCATATCGTACAACTCAATCGATCACAACTGTAGTCACAAAGTTTTAATTATTTTACGCTTTTTAAGATTAGTTTGAAATTTTTTTTTAAAACAAACCTTATATTCTGCAAGTCAAAACTTATCTTCACGTTGTCCTTTCCCTTAGTTTTAACGTTATCTAGAGAACCAACACCAACAATTTGGCCCATCACATTTATCAAAACATAACAATACTGGTTATAGTACATGATTCATAATCCAAGTTATTTTAATATATATACATATACATATTTGCACAACTTACCAAACAATACTTGTTTGTCTACTGCCCCAGCCAAGATTGTTGAAAATTCTTGAAAGTATTTTTCAAGTACTTGGACCGGGAAATCATCACATGGTTTTACTATGGTTGTTCTATAGAACACCATCTTAAATCCCAAAGCACTTGTTCTGTAATCACCGTCATATTCCACCAAACTGAAAGTATCGATTATTTTCGATTCACCAACACTAAGCTGGTTATGAAATTTGTTCACCAATGCATCCTCAATAGACGCATGAATCCTCTTACCCTTAAATTAATACCAGACGTCACGTTAGAACCAGTTTCAATAGTAAACTGTTATTAAAATACTTTCTACAAAAGAAGCTTAAATTTACTGAAACCAACCTCTCCATCGACTAAAACCATCTGCAGCGATTTGAATGCTTTCCAAAGTCTTATCACACGAACCCTGATGTTATAATGATCTAGAGCAGGATTGATCTCACTAATGTTAACATAGGGAGAGATTATGATATGTTTGGAGGCCATAATGAATCTCTCAAAAAAAACTAAAACTCTAATTGTCGATAAGGATTCGATGTGTATTAGTATATATAGAGTATATAATTTCGGAATTTAACATTTTTAATTAATTATGATAATATTGAATATTATATCAATTTCCTTTTTAGAAGCATTATGATAACTAATAATTTTTAAATATATCAATTGACTTTTCTCTCAAAAAGATAATTGTCATATTTAATCAATATTTTTTTAAGTATATCATGATAATAATGCAAACTTGCATTTTTAAAATTAATATACTTATTTTCCATCTCGTACAAGGGAAGTTAATAATTCGTCTCTATTGGTTTTTAGAAATTTAAATCTAAGTGATATTAAATATCTTCCATTTTCAACATTATAGAATAATATAACAATATACTATAATTATGTTCGTTCAAGAACTTTAATTTCCACTGATTATTAAAATTAATTAGGAAAAATTCTATGTCTATTAAATATAAATTATCTTAAATCATTAATTATTTGTAACTAAGTTTAAACATGACATTTTATATATATATATAAATAATCCTTTCAAATTTCTGACCAAAACGAACATCATAAGTTTTAAATTATAGAATAATTGTATATGTCAAACGTAAAGACGAATAAACTTTTAAATTATAAAATAAGGATTCCATTACAATTAAAAAGCTCCTAAACTTCAATAAATTAAAAATCAGGATTCCATATCATCAAAGGCATCTCTCATCTGCGTGAACTACGGACATGGAGGATTCATCATCACCTTCGTACAATTGTGCACCGTGGTCACCATGATTGAATCTATACAAAGAAATTTGTAGTATATATTTAATGATATGAAATTAATATAATTATTAAATATATATATATATATATATATAAAGAATTATAGTTTACCTTGTTTTCTCTCAATTTTTGCAAAGCGTATTACACATATGATATCATCAACACAATGTATCCAATCATTAAAGAAATCGTTCGCATAAGACTTTGGTAATCGGCATGACAATCGATCACCCCTACATTAATTTTTTAGAATTTAGTCAAAGTATCACTATAAAATTTTTAGTTTAATCAAATAAAACTAAATAACGTACTCAATGTTTTCCAGATCAAGGAACAACTTATTCCATTCTTTTTCGGGTGGGCCTTCCTCAAAGCGATTTCCAATACGCAATACTCTTCCGATAATATCTGCATATATTTTACAATTACCATAATCAATTATCATCTCGATATTTATAATTTTATATAAAAATTTCCTTACTAATACAATAAGCAGAGTCTAAATATCCACTTTTGATATCATTAAATGATACAAAAGAGAAGAATTGATTTGAAGACAAAGCAGCAATCTTTCTAAACCATGTTATGGTTGTCCAGTGTATCATAAAACGATGATCAGTTGGTCTAAAATCCCCGGTAACATTGCTTAGTGAGAAACCTGCCAACATTATCCACTCGCCTTCTTCCAAATTGTTTATAAAAACATCCCGAAATTCAGGTCCCATCAAAGCGTGTATTTTTTGACCCTGCGGTAAATCGTTATATGCATGTCAAGAACAATCTAGATTATGAAATATCTATCGTATAAAAAATACCTTTTCATCAACTAAAATCAAATCAGTCGTTTTGTAGAGAGGATGAACACACTCAAATTTCCTTAAAATCTTGACTCTAATCTTCCACTCATGAATGAAAGGATTCAAGTCATTCAAATCAACAAAATAGTCTTTTTTACTGATGCTATTCTTTATAGCATTGGAAAGTAGATTAGCCATGATAGCATAAACTGGATTGAAACGAAAAATATGAATCTATGTTCGCAAAATAATGTTTAATATTTATATAGTTAGCATGTATTGATAAGGTATATATATATTTTTTTAATTTATTTTTCATTTCAATTATTATGGTTTTCCGTTTCTGTTTTTTTAACATTTTATTGATTTCCAATAATCATAGTTTACTCTTTATACCTTTCCTTTTTTTTTCTAAGAGATATTATTAATAATCTTTTTAACTTAAACTTCTTAAATTTATAACTATACAATCATAAAGTAATTTTGTTGGGTCAAAGTTTATATTTCATATATTTCCAATTTTAGTTAATAACGGAATACAACATATTACCTTTCCCGTAATGCGTACCAGTTTTAGTGTTCTAGATATAAAGTAATAGTATTGTTAAACATTAAACTATACTAATTCAATAATAACTAAATTGTAAGTTTTAAAATAGTTGAAATTTATGATATAACGAAACACGAATACGCAAGTCCAAAGTTACAACAACTAAATACTGAAAATTTTCAAAACAGATAAGATCATGGGAAATTATTGAAAACATCAGGACATCCTCATCTCTGGTTGTTTGAGCTGCAACCTTCCTCTAAACAGTCTTCAACAGATGAATCATCGTCAGGCCAGCGACTGTTATAAACAAAAGAAGTTAGATTTTAGATATCATTAATTGTTAGAAAAAAACATTACATTTTTAGTATAGTAATTACATTTTAGCAAGATCGGCCGTTTTGATTCCTGCAATTTCATCTTCAAGTATAACCTTCGAACATCGTAATTGAGACATCAGACATTCGATACCTATTTAAGTATAAGTTTGGTTAGAAATAAAATGATAATTGAATGCAATAAATTTTAAGTGTTACAATTATGAAGATACTTTACAGTACCTTCAAAAACAGATATCTTCCAAAACAAAAGCGTACACATTATTGGTTGACTACAATAGGTAGGAGAGGAAAGAAGTTTTCCCCTTTTTTTAAGAAAATCAACACAAGTTTCGCCAACTGCAACACACTCGATCTCTTTGCCACTATAACATTTTTTGTAATTGTAATAGTTAATCAGATACTTAAAATTTACTTATAATATATTTTAAGTAATATTGATAGTTTTACAAATTATCTTACATGACGTCAAGAATAGTAAATGTCACAACTTTATTATTGGACGTGTAGCCATTTTGACGATCGAGGAAATCAATTGTCCGACTCTCATTTATATGCATCACCATTCCACAAATATCTAGCATAAAATGAATCCCAAAGAAATAGAATATTATTTCATCTTTTTATAGATAGAAATTAATTATAATAGAAAAAATACTTGTTCATTAGAACTTACCAACACAACAGTTCTTCTCGGAGGTATTGGAATCATTTCTGTTTGGTCTATGAACATGATCACAAATGGATTGTTTGAATTTCTGAAAGATCGTCGGCCAGCTTTCACTCTGAATCCTGAAAGCATGTACCAGTCTCCTTCCTTAATTCTGTCATGAAACTTTTCTACATATAAAGCAGTATCTATTTTGGCATCAATCCTTCCTCCCTGTATTAGGAATATAATTTTGTTTGTTAAGTATAATATTTAAACTTGTCATTTTACAAATGACAATAAAAAGAGATAGAAAACATACCCTCTCGTCCGTCAGAATCAAACATTCATAAAAACGTTTTCCATCAATAAAATGCGGTGGCCATTGTCTAAGAATTTTGTCAGCAACTCGTGGATCACGTACTGTAGGATTCAAATCTTTTACTAATACAACCATTGTTTCTTGTTTTTATTAAGTGGATATAAGTAATAAGGATATAATAGAGTAAGCACTGCAATGGTTTTATAATTTTCATGGTTTCTTATATTTATAGCAAAACAAAGATAATTCGAATCAATTAAATTTTTTATTTTATGTGGCTAGTACAAAATATCGTGTATTACACAGGGAAAGTTGCACGCGTTTCTGATTGATATGAATGAACAATATATCGTTTGTTTTCAAGGTTCTCGTAATTGGTTTGTTGAAAAATGCAGATTTTTGAACAGAAACACCTATTTTAGAATTTTCTCCTTGGATGATGAACTTTATCAACATCATGCATTGGGCTATAATAAGTTTTTTAAACAACTTTTTAGCTTCTTAATTTGAAATAATTTCAAGCAACGTTCACACTTTTAAATAATGCTAACATAACTAATATAACTCAATATAGTTATGGAATAAATATTTAATTCATGTTTTTACGAAAATTTAAAACATTACAGAAAACAAAAACTAAATATTGCAGAGAGTACTCAAGGGGGAATTATATGCTTCTCAAATGAATCTTCAACAGCAAGATGAATATAGGAGTCACGTGTATCACTGTATTTTGGAAAAAGAAAAAAAAATTGATCAGTACTGTTCATCAATTAGTTTCTAAATATAGAAGGTTAAATTTGTTATTTACTTGAAGTCCATTAAGAATTGGCAGTCAGTACCATCAAAATCCTTTATTCTTGTTTCTCCATGATCAATGTAATTGTACCTATTTATGAGCAAAAATAAAGTACAATTTAATATATATTCATATTCTTATATTTACTTTTATTTTTTAATGATTAGATGTATGAATTTAACTTACATATGCATGTAGTCTGAATATTCTTCACCCTTTGGATCCTCTATTATATCCGAACACCCATCGTCGTTGGTTAGGAGAACATTATCATCTTACAAAACCGTTTTTTTGTTAAAAAAATATAATCAGTCAAAAATTTCATAATCATAATTTACAACTTAGAGTTTTAACGGATGATATATTCAACCATTTCATTACCTCCAAATCTGACTCCTTTCCACATTTTGAACCGACAAATCCTCTTCCCGTTTCCAAGCTTGTAACGTTTGAACATATGATTGGCATAACATCCGGTTGCGAAGCAGTCAAGTACATATCCTCTTGGAAAAAAATTAACTTAAATCAAATCTAAGAAAGTGTAAAAGATTACCCAACATAATGTGTCAAGTACATATAAATCTGTCAAACGATATTTTGTTCCATTTATTAGATTTCTCCAAAAAGTGCATGCAATAATATTAGAACTTACTCAATTAACATGATTCTGAATCTGATGTATCGTTCCATCAGACTCCAACGATCAGCACTGTCTTCTTGTTTGAAACTCTTGATTTCCCCAATATTAGTGATGCATCCAATCAAATTAACTGCATAAAATATTTTGATTTGTATTATAGGTAGTAAATTTAAAGATTATTTAAACAATCCATTAAAAACTAGTACTTACCGTAAGGCCAACGTCCATGAAACTCATTATCATAAACACGTTTAAAACACAGGTTATTAAAAGGTTGGCAAATAATATGATCTCTTGCAAGACTTATTATAGTCTTGTCTGTGAAAATAAAACGATAACCGAGATTGGTTTTCTGGATCTGCTCTTTATCCTCCTTGACTTTGAACCTCTCAACAACATAACTTTGAATTTCTGACATATCAAGATACGGAAGACCATAGAGTGACGCCGAAACTGTGGCATGTCCAAATGAACCCTAGTTCACAGTATATGTATAATTAATATTTAGAAGAATATTAAGCCAATCCATATATACTTGATGACAATCCATATATACTTAAAAATAAAGAAAAAGCAACAATAACAATACCTCTTCGTCAACCAAAATTAGTTCTAATGAAACTTCATTCAAATTATTTTTCACTCGCCATGAACGGAACACCTTAACACAAATCTTCCATTGCATAGTTGAGGGATTCACCTTGTTAAGGAACACAAATCTCGCCATTTTTTTATAATAGAAACAAAGAGAAATTATGAAGAGAATAGTTTAGAAAAAGTAAAGGATGTAGAAGTTGTAAAGGTAACGTTTTAGTGCTATGCTATATATCTCGACTGTTGGAATTTAAAGAGTGTGTAAAGGTCCCATTGATAGATTCGACTCCAATCGTCGTTACCAGTGACATCTATTTTAAAAAACATTTAAAATACATAAATTTAGATTCATCGAATCAAGAATAAAATTTATTTTATTAGTAAATGTGACATTTGTTTATTATTATTCATGAAAGTTTTGAGAAAATATTGGTTATGTGAATTCGAAATTATAAAATTTTAAACTAAACCATAAAACCATAAATATAAAAGCATCAACTAATCTTCCAAGTTTTGAAAGTGATCTCGCATATCAGAAACTTCAAGACATGGATAGTTGAATAGAATCCGAGTACAGTTGCATGCGGTAGTTATCATTGTATGACCTAAAAAACATAATATAAGATAAACATATATTTTATCAAAGATTGTCGTATGTTTAGATTAAACTCTTACCTTCGACACTAACAATGACACCAAATCTGACGATGCATATAATAATGTCGTCTTCAATTTCTCGGAAACCATCATAAAAATGTTCAAAATAACCTTGTTGCAAATGGCATCTCAAACATATACCACTTGAAGACGAAGAAGAAGTTAGTTTTTCTAATAAAATAAGTAAACAAAAATTCTATTAGTATTGTATACAAATCTCACTCTTTGTTTTCAATCTCAAATAAAAGTTGATGTTGGACATCGTTGTCTGAGACGTATGCGGAGCTTTCAACATGCACAAGACGGTCAATCAAATCTAAAAATCGGAACGAATATATTCTGATCAGTAACACATATTTTATATATTTACTTTTTATATGACAACTCAAATAATTGATTTACTACTTACCAAGACATATATTCGGATTTACAGAGCCTGAAACGACGTCTATGAAAGATATGAAAGAAAAATAATCTTTTTCATTCAAAGAAGAGATCATTTGTGCCGAAGTCATGATGTTTGATAGAATTTTAAATTTATCTGTTGTAAGTCTAAAATCCTCAACAGCTGGTGTTATATCAAAATTAGAAATAATGATCCAATTTGCTTCAGCAAATACCGGTTCGAAACGTTGGACCAAACTCCGGTCGAAAGTTCCATGTATCTTTGAACCTTATAAAAAGAATATCAAATTAAATAAGATTCGAGTATGGTTATGATTACAAGTATATGCATATATATTACCTTATCATCCGCTAATACAAACTCAACCACCTCGTTTAATGCAGCACTGCAAACAAATCTTCTAACAATCTTAACCTTGATTCTTCTTTGAATGAGAGAAGGTTCTAAATCAGCAAGATGAACACAAGAATACGAATTAGTGTTCATATTTTCAATTTTCTTATACTTCTTTTTTTTCTTTAGAATAGGAAGCATTTGTTGAATACGTATATATATACTAAATCGACATACAATATATTGGTTAGAATATTCATTTAACCTTATTTCTGGAAAATTAACATTATCACAAGAGATAACTTACGAAATTGGTTAGTATCCATCTTTATTTTATGGTTTATAGAAATTATCATGAATATATATATTTTTTTAAATTAACATATATTATTAAAAGTATAAATCAATCTTTTTCAGAATTCTAATATTATCGTATGAGATCAAGAGTGAGTATCTTTGATAGTATACAAATTAAATTTACGAATATTATAGAAATTTTCTTGGAATGTAAATATAATGATTATAGTAATTTTATTAGAGGATAATGTTATTCTTAAATTACAAAGATTGTTAACCACTAAATGGGATACGAAGTTTATCCCAATCAATATTAGCCACAACACAATCTTCTACATCTTTCTCATTAACTACTCTAACTTCTTCAAGCCTCTTACGCTCCTCAATCAAATCGATGTGTCCACCTAAGATATCATCAATTAGTGAGAGTTGAGCATCAATTGTTTCAAGCTGACACGTGAGTTCGGTTGATTCTTCTTTCTTCTTCATATGCTCTTTCACTATATCAAGAATGGCGGTGAAACGTTTCGTCGTCTCCTTTTGAGAGACATCTCTAGATTTTTGAAACGCCTTTGTAACTTTGACAATTGCTTCGTCTTCCCATTCATAATCGGACATGAGATCTTTGCGTTTTCTAGAACATTCACCATCCATGGCAAAAATCGAAACTATTAAATTTGAAATCATAATTCTCGTAAGCAAAAAATTGAATTAACGACAGTAAAAAAAAACCTTAGAGAACTTACTTGAAAGATGCGGATGATAATCACTTGGTAAAGAAACTTAGAGGACGACTATTGTTAAGAAGAGGCAACGAAAGATAAAAAAACTCAACATATAGTGGAGGCAAATAGTGCTTAAATATATGTACGGAGAGTCGCGAAGCCTTTCATATTAGTGTCTCATGAAGTAAAGCCCATTTGAGTTGAACAACAGTTTCAAAGCTATTGGTAATTTATGACTATAAATTTAAAGTATTAATTTATTGCGGAAAATATAATAGTTTCATGCATAAGTAAAATTATTATGCATGTCCAAAATAACAATAATAGTAAAGGTAAATAACTGAAATAATTGTAAATATAACTGAAAGCATCTAGATGTAGGCGTATAGAAAACGCATGCTCATGGTCCCAAACATTTTTTTGTACGTGCTCTCTTCCGAGAGTTCCTACAGCACATATCGTACATTAAGAGACTATATTTGAAATAATTATGTAATAAACTAACAAAATAGGGTAACTTACGAACGTCCAAATGTTTCAACTTCTGGAATGTCAGGGTTAAGCCTAATTTGCGTGCATATAGTGTTAGATACAGTCCTCCTAACTACAATACATTTGGAATAGAATTAAGATTAGTAAAGTATTATTAAAAAATCAAAAAATATTAAAATTCTAACGAATGAATAGATCGTTTGTACCTTGGAATACATCAATTACACCCCATTGAATAACACAAATGAGATTTTCACCTATGGAATCTTTGTAAGCCTCATAGAACTTCCCAGCCGCTATTCCGGTTAACTCACACGTCAAAAGCGTATTACTAAAACAATAATCAAGAACGATTATATATTTAAATGTTTAAATGTTCCTCCTGGTGCTACAATTTAATATGTTTAAATCCAAATACCCGGAGTCACGAAGGTCGAAAGAAATTCTAAGGTACATGGAGTACTCTTGTGTTTCGTTCTCTTTCGGTAAATAAACCTGCTCCTCACGATCTTCTACTTCAGTTTCAGCATCTTCACATGATTCACTTTCATATTCGTCGTCTTCAGTATCATCAATGTCTTCCTCATATTCGACTTCACTATCATCGGTCTCTTCATCCATTATTTCATAAAAGCCTTCATCTTCTTAATCTTCTTCTTCTTGAAAACAATCATCATCAGATTCAGTATTGCCTCCATCATCGTCCTCATATTCAGATCCATCAGAATCGCTATCATCCGAACCAGTATCATTGGAATAGTCCATGTTCTTGTCCAATGGATCTCGGCAACACATCTTTAAAAATTGACGAATACTATCACTTTGTGATCTAAGCGCATACTTGTTGCCGTTATTCGGATCCATCGAGTTTTGTTTATGATTCTAAGTATCTAATATTCCAACATTGGTTACTTCTCCAATGACATCTTCAAATGTAAGACGTAATTTCATATCAAAATCATGTATAATACAATATAAGTCAATCACATATATATTTTAAATATAGAGAGGATGTAACATACCGACCAAGTAATCATCACAATAATAACCACTTTTAATTAGACTATAATCGATGAAATCAAAGTATTCTTCACCTCCAACAATCGAACCCTTAATAATCTTGGTCATATACAAAATAATAATCTTGTATCGATGGGTTGTAGCTCTGCATGACCCATATTGGTCTACAACTTTAAAATTTTCAATCCCAACCCAATCACCAACATTAAATTTGGACACAAATTTGTCATATACATTACCCTATTAAATTAAAAAAAATTATCATATTATTAGCTTATTAATTTCAACCATGGTCTCATACGATAGTATCATGTTCATAAAATCATGTAATTATTTACGAATTTAAACATTCAACAAACCTGATTATCAGTCAAAACCATCTCTAGGGTTGAACCAAGTTAGACGGTTTTTTCTTCCCATAAAGTCAAGATTCTAACATGGATCTTCCATTCATATTTTGAAGGATTCAAACGTGAAAAATGATCAACCGTATTATTCATGACCACAATATAACCTGCATTATACGATTTCAGTAATTAAAATCAAATATAAAACATACGAAATAAAGGGAAATTCTAATAACCTAGGAATATTTCCGAGTTTTAGATATCGATTATAAGCTCTGACTTGCGTCTATATATACAAACTTAGAGATGGCTTAATTTTTTAAATACATAAATTTAAATTATTAAATTAATTTTCATATTTATAATAGTAGTTATGTCTAGATATTTTCCATAAATATTTCTTCTATATCTTCATTTACTTATTTAAAAAATACTTATTTATACTATTATTTTCCGATCATACAGAATCTACTAAATATCATCTATGTTATACTTTTAAAGATGACCCCAATATTTTTATTTCCATCTTTATCACTTTAAATCTATAATAAATATGCTAATACAGTTAATTATCCATTCAAACATTTATATATCAGTTATTTATGTTAGTTTTATGTCCCAAACAATGATTAAGATGTTAATTTACTTATTTAAACAATACTTACTTATACTATTATTTTCCAATTATACAAAATCTACTAAATATCATCTTTTTATATTTTTAAGATAATTCAAATATTTGTATTTCCATCTTTATCACTTTAAAACTATAATAAATATGCTCATACAATTAAACATCCATTCAAACATTTATATATCAGTTATTTATGTTAGTTTTATGTCCCAAACAATGATTTTTTCCATTTTCAATATTCTCAAATTTGTAAATTTTATAAATCGATAACTATTCATTTTGTGTATATGGCTTTTACAAATAAAGAATATACATCAAAATATTGTTACATTTTACGTTTTAAATTTAAGGAATTTTATAAATCTACGATATATACTATTTGTTCTAAAGGCATAACATTATTAATAGGTAGTTTTATGAGATATTTCACAAATCTAAACTCTATATTCTCATAGAAGTTGTATAGTCTAAAAGATCAAAAAATAATTTATTTATAATTAGATTATTGTTACATCCTATAGAATGTAAATTAAATTAAAGAAACAAATATTATTGGAATATTATAGGGTGATGAAAATTGCCTTCTCCTTGATTTTCTCTTCCATATCATCTTTTTATCACACCAAACAGATGATTTTGGAATTTCAGCATAGGTGATTTCTTTCGCTTGATCAGCTTGTGTATTATTAGTAATCCAATCCGAGAACATATTTCTTGTAATCGTCGAAGAAATCGTATCATCATTCTCTAGATCATCCTTATTAACAATTCTAATTTTCCTGCAATATAGTATTCCAAGAATAAAGATTTTTTTTTAATTAATTAAGTCTTGAAAGAAGACGATCGACATAAAAATCTGGTTCTTGTAATAATACCTGATATTGAGTAGAAACAAATTTGTAGATTGATCCATCTGATCCATGAAACCTAGGTCAAATAGTTATTAATATTATATGATTAGATATGAAACCACATTACAAATAGGTAAACAAAATTATTTAGAATCATATAGCATGATATTATACATATTTTTAAAGGCCAACCAAGAACAAACAAAGTTTTATGATTTATGAATCTTGCTTCCATATAAATCTCTGCATGATCAGTAAACAAATAGGATCAGTACGAACTGTGGTATTATATGATCAGGATACAATTATAAATAGATCTGAGATCATTAAATAATTATATATATCAAAATTCAACCTAGAAAATTAAAACATATTATACCTTTATAAAAAGACGAACCAACAACTATCAAAGCTTTATGATTTGTGGATTTTGTTCTCCAAGAAACCAGTATACGATAAGGAAAAATAAAAAGGATCAGTCGAATACAATTATAAATTTGAGAACATTAAAGAATTATATATCAAACTCAACCTAAAATCACAAAATAATATACAGTTATGAAATGACTAACCAACAACTACCAAAGCTTTATGATTAATAGATCTTGCTCTCCAAGAAACCACTATACGTACAGGAAGAATAAAATGGATAGGTCGAATACAATTATAAGATTGAGAGCATTAAAGAATTATATATCAAAACTAAATCTAAAAAAGGACAATATATTTTACCTTTATTAAAGAACGAACTAACAACTACGAAAGCTTCATGATTTGTGGATCTTGCTCTCCAAGATACCACTATACGAACATGAAATTTAAAAAGGATTAGTCGATGAAACATTAAAAACAGCAAGATCGAAATATAAATATAAATTTGAGAACACGACAAAGAATCACATAAATTCAAGAAAAGAGAGATTTTGTTCTTTGTTTTTTTTGGGTTATGGTCTAAGCAAATGATATCATTGTATTTATAGATGTAGAAGACCTAACTTTTTAGGGTTTCTGTATTATTAGGGTTTTCAGTAAAGAGGTGTATTGTCATCAGGCCTTTTTCCATGCAGAAACCCATTTATTATTTTAACATCGATCTTTAGACTATCTAAGCCCATTAATTTGTTAAAATTCGATTAGGTCATGCCATATTTTCGTCATCTAAACTCCAATTAAACGTATAAGAGAATCATATAGAAATTTGAGGGATTGATCTTACAAATTCTAGTTTTGCAAATAACTTTTTGTGTAAAGAGATTTTTTCTGTCGATTTTTTTGATTTATTTTTAATGCGAAAATATTTCAACGTGAGGGGCACTTTTCATTAATGGCAAAAGGGTAAAAATTTTCTGAGATTGAATGTGGGACGTTTTGACTTCTGCTTTAATATAATAGATTAGTTAGTATGGAAATTAGAAAGTATTTTATTTGAGTTTTAGTGTTAAATAAGTAGTGATTTATAGAAGGAATATACTGTGTTTTTTTTTTATTTACAGATAGTAGTATTTTATTATTTTTACAATTTTAAATATATGTACATGATAATTTTGTATTGTAATCTTTTATGTTTTATATATAAAGAATCAGTTAACTTTCGTATATATAGTTTTATTGTGAAATGCAAATAAAAGTTGTTAACAGTTATTTGTTTGACATGAATTCTACATTTTTTTTCTTTTAATAAACTTTGGTTATTAAAATGGACCTAAGATGTGTGTATATCATTTATTAGAAATGGGAAAATAGCTATTTGAACAAAAATACTAATTCAGTATATTAATTACTTATATATATATATATATATACTAGATGAGGACCCGCCCGATGTGTGGGTTTAAAGTTTTATAAATTGAATTAAATTTAATAAAAATATATTAAAATTTGTTGTACGTTATTTATAAATTTTGTTTTTATTATAATACACTAATTTATATCCATTTACAAATCTTTTATGTGTGTTACTATTAAAAATGTATTTTTTACACCTAAATATACTTTATATTACAAATATATTCTTTATCACCACTTAGAAAATGTCTATATGAACACATAAAGCTAACTATTTTACTTTCACTTCTGCATAGATTTTTAATTACCAAAATTGTTGGCTCAAAAAAGATTTTGAATAAAAATATATTACATAATATACTAATCAATGATGTATCATCATAATAATGTATGACCACCTTGGAGAAAACCTCGGCTCCACCATTATCCTTTATGGAGAGAACCTTGCGTCCAACCTCCTTCACCGTAGAGAGAACCTTGGCTCCGCCTTCCTCCCTTAGGGAAATAACCTTGTGTCCAACCTCCTACACCTTCCTCCCTTGGGGAGATAACCTTGCGTCCAACCTTCTCCACTATAGAGAGAACCTCGGTTCTGCCCTTCTTATGTGTGGAGAGAACATGTTCACGTCTTTTTGCTATCTCAAAATGGCTTGCTCCGACAACCAATGAAAGTAAAAACCTTTTTCTAACGTCACAAAATCTTTTGATAGTAACTAATGTTAAATTTTCCAATGTATTCTTAGAAGTATCTTTGACACACCATGATGTAGGCTCTGTCTCTGTAATGCCTCAACCGCCACCTTGCTTAGTGAGCCCATGTCCATTCTCAGTCAATGGGCCCACCTTCCTAAGTGAGTCCTACATCTCTTCCCGGTCCGTGGACCCACCCATATTCGATAGCCGGTTTGTTACGTCTGGGAGGCTTTAAAAACTTGTTTACCGACCCTACAAATCAACAAATGATATTTTCCTGTGTTTTGTCCTCACTAGCACAGTTTCGAAAATCACTTCCAGGAATGTCACCCATCATGAAGTTCTCTCGGGACCCTTGACCAGAAAAATAAGTGCATTTTGGTGACATATGTGGCCAAATCAATTCTTTTAAACCATTCGCAAACCAGGGTGTCACAATCTTTGAGCTCATAAGGATCTATCAACAACGATTTATGTTTTTCTAATCTATCGATTTACGTTTGTTGTAAGCTTTTGTTTGATTAGCCTATTTTATCAATCCATTAGGTTGATGAGCTTGTAATTGTTATCTCCCTTTGGGATTGAATGAATAATAGTAACAATTATATTTGCAAATAAAAGAAGGGTTTATGACCAACCATTGAAAAATTAAAAGAAAATTAATTTGACGTACATAATTAAAGAAACAATAGAAAATTATAAGCACAGTAATATATGAATCCCAAATAATTCAAAGATAAATTATAAATTAAATAAAATAATTTAAAATATAGTATTAGGAAAAGAAAACGCATATATTAATTTTTTTTGGATCAACATATTAATATTACCTATTCTCTACTGAAAACCTAAAAAGTAGGAGAAAATTTTGGTTTAATAAATAAGAAAAATTTATCTTCCCATTAAAAAAATTTCCCAATTAAACAAAGTTGAAAGCAGTGTTTTTGAATAAATTATTTAAATATGAAACGATCGATGTTTATATAGAAGTGAGTATTTAAAAAAAATAAAATTAATAATTAAATCTATATTTTCTTTAATCCATTTTTCTATTTTTTTTTGTATAATTAATAACTTAAAATTAAAAATAAGTAAATAATATTATAATTTCGAATTTAGATATATATATAATCTCCTTATAATTATTTCAAAAAAACTTTGTATTTATAATAAATTCTGTAATTTTTGATAATTATATTTTTACATTATTAATATTTTTTGAAACAAAATATTTTATTTTTCTTGTAATTAAATTTTTCCTTTTAAATATTAACTTTTACACTTGTCAAAATCTGAGATTGATAACTTGACACATATCAAAATCTTGTTAATGACTAACTTTCAAAACCCAACTTTATATAATAAGATATATATATATATATATATATATATATATATATTACGTAATTGAGTTTTGTTTTAAAGTAAACTAATATTGTTTTTTTTTGTTTTTCCTAGACCAACACAATTGTTCTTGTTTTTATCTAACAAAACAAAACTATCATCTTCTTCGTCTTTTTTTTATCCCGTCCATTGCGACATCTCCGCCCATCTTGATTTTTAGTCAATCGTTTTCATCATCCTTATTTGTCATAATTCGTCTACGAAAGAGTGTTTAAGTTTTTTAATGAAAAAATAGGAGACATCATTATTAAGTTTCGATTTTTGGCATATCTAGAACACGTAATCGAGGTTTAGATGGTTTTTTGGCGGTTTAGACGTTTAGAACATAAAACATTATATATAAAATTATGTAAAACTGTATGTTATGTTAATAAAAAAATAATCATAGACAAAAGTTAAAAAAATTACCTTTATTTAAGTTACATTAACAATAAATGAACGTTTAAATTACATATATATATATATAAAACTTAATAATTTAAATATATGTAGTTAAAAATCAAAAATAAATATTAAAATAAACTCTAAGTGATTTTAGGTGGTCCAAGCGGTAATCTAGACCTCTGCTGAGCGTCTAACTCCTAAACAGCGTAGACGACTGTCCAGAACACTGCCAAGAGGTAAGAAGTTTAAAGGGTGTGAATGGTTACAACGGTTGGGTCGGACAAATTTGTATGCGGATTAAACCGATTTTTATTTACTATTCAATAAATGTAATCCACATTGGTGCGATCCGAAGAAAATAGAGACAAAACTATAGTGAACCAACTGCTGACTGTTTTTACATATAAATAGAGTTGGTCTACTGCGATTTGTTGTTCACACTAAAAATAGAGCGGTCTAATGTGCAGACGTTCGTCCCGACAGCGATAACCATTCGCACCCAAAGCGTCCACAAAATTATTATCTCCCCAAACCCCTTTCGGAACGAAATAATGGTTCAAAATGTGAGTTAATTACTAGATAGGGACTTATTTGAGGGGTATATATAGGTTTTGCCATTTATCCAAAAAAATCAAAAATGCCACTTTTTATATCTAAAAACAAAAATTTACCCATGATATTTGAGTTTATTGGGTTCCAATTTTGTAGGGTATAGTTTTTGTTATGATCTCTGTGTTTTATGAAAAATGTTCTGAAATATTTCATATTTTAAAGGAGTAAAAATGGTAAAATTGAAAATTATTGAGACAGATAGTAAAAACAAAAAACAAAAGATTTGGCTCATGGAAATTATAGTTGAGATTAGATGTGCCGCCCCAACCAAACTCCCCACCTGACAATATCCTCCGCCCGGATCGACCCACCAAAGCAGGCCTTGGGACCAAAAACAGGGGTTGTATCCCGCCTCCAATTCAAAAATTGCAAACCGGTGTCCAAATTTTATTTGGGCTGAAGTCAAAATTATACTTCTCTCTCTTAACACACTCTTATCTTTTAGAGAGAGAAGAGATATTTCCGGTGATAGCCGGATTTTTTGTTTTTTGTTTCCGACAAGCTTGTTACTCCTTTATGTTGTGTCAGATTTGTATATTTCCATCTTCGCTATTATAGTTATCACTTATTAGGCTAAGTTTGGATTTTAGATTTTGTTTTTGTCTTTCTTCTTCTTTCTACACGAACTTTAGTCAGGTCCCGCAAAAGAAAGATTGGTTTAGCCATCCGCTTAACTTATCTGAAGATAGAGTAATATCTTCGCTAAAAAATTCTTTGTTGATGAATAACGGAGTAGATCTCAAAATCTTTTAAAGATTCTAATCTTGCGGATGAGTCAGTAGAAGAAGTTAGCGATGGTGGATCCGAAGTCTGGCGACGGAGCTGAGCCTGATCGTGGATCTGGTCGGTGACGATCGTGTCAAATCTCCTCTTTTTCACGTGTGGATACGTGACACTTTAATCTTTTATCCTTAGATAAGTGGGCTTATTTTTAATCGAAGTTGTAAATGTTAGGGGAAGTGGGCTTTTGTTACATCATGTAATGCCCTTTTGGGTTTCAATTTTTTATTTTAATAAAAATGAAATGGCCGACAAAAACAAAAAAGTTGAGAACTCTTTTGGACCCCAAATTTTCCCAAAATCTATTCATCACTTACGTCATTCAACGTATGTGCATACGTATCATGCTAATCAAAGCCTCTCTCTCTCGCTCTCTTTCTCTCTCTCATCCATTTTTGTTCTTACAGACATTAATACTAATCTTTTGCGGTTCTGTCCCAATTTGCGTTGTTCAACACAAACCAAACCACCGTGCTCGCTCAATCATCGTAATTCGCTCTTTCTTGGTCAATTCATATCTCTAGCAATTTTTTGCAAATTGTATTGATTTGATCTGATGATTGGATCCAATTCAGAATCCATGGCGGTTGGCGATAGTACTAGCTTAGACTTGTCTCATCATCCTATGGAAGATTCTGGAAAAACAATAAAAGTTTCTCTTCTATGGAAAGGAAACAATTACTTTGTTGAGATCGATTCTGGAGCTTCCCTCAAAGATTTAGGTTACGAATTGAGAAAGCTAACAGGCGTTACTGCCGAGACGCTTCGTTTGATTGTTCCGAGGTTGAATGGAAAAGGATCAATTTTGATGTTACCCTTCTCTGATGACCACTCCAGCTTGAGCTTGCAGGAATCAAACATTGTTGAGGTTAGTGTTTTTGTTAATGTTATTGTCTGATTAGTTGGAGATGTCTGATTAGTCGAATTGTTGCATTTCATATGTCTTTTGCATAGTTCAGCGAAGAGTCAATCTTGTTCATTGTTTTGGTAGATTTTGTTTAAGGTTGTCGAGATGTGTTTGGTTTCTTGGATTTCTCTGTATTTTTAAAATAGTTTCTTCCTTGGTACTCTCTTTTCGTTTTTCAGGTGAAGACTATAAGAATGATGGGAGTATCTGAAGAAGAGGTCGAAGGCGTTCGAAAAGAGGCAATGCCTGACATGAGGACACTTGGATTTGAGGAAGAGGAGAGAAGGCTTAGGCAAAAGAAGTCGTATGTTTCAAGCGCTTCGATCAAGCTTCCACAAGGGACTTACATCTTTTGTGATTTCCGCACTCTTCAGCTCCCGGGTATAGAGGTATAAGTAATTCTCTTTCTTGCCATGTCAAATGTCAACTTAGCCATCTTTGTGTCTCCTTTAATTAGCTGAAGGTAGATTAAGGTCATGGTAGAATTTTTTCTGTTCCCTGTTACTGTTTTGTCCCTTACTATGCTGTAACCTTACTAGCAGTAATGCCGTATGAAATCAGTGAACTTACTTCCTGATAATTGAGCTGTTAAGTAATTTTGAAGTCTACCTCCCGATATGAAGTGACCTGAGATGTTTGTTCCTGCTGCAGTTAAACCCTCCCGCTTCTGCTGCTTTAAAGAGAATGCACATGCTTGCAGCAGACCCTGGTATTATCGCTATTATGAACAAGGTTATATCTAAATTATGTGAGAAACTTATCATTGCAACCGTCAGCGTAAAGATAATGTACCAATCAAGTCTGTTTTATATTTGTAGCATCGTTGGAGAGTAGGGATTATGACTGAACTTGCACCAGTTGGTTATGTTGGTGTTAGTCCGCGATGCCTTCTGGGATTTAACAAGGTACGTCATGTTTTCTTTATTATACAAAATCACTTGTTGTCTGTTCTGATTTGGATTTTTACAAATATTTGTGCATTGGCTGATGTAGAATCAAGGAGAGGAGATCTCTCTACGCCTCCGGACTGATGATCTCAAGGGATTTAGAAAGTATCAGAGCATAAAAAAGACTCTATTGCATGAGCTTGTAAGTTCATTGCTCTGCAACTTGAATTCTTATAACTAAATACTACAAACATAAATGCATGAGTTTGAATTTGAGAGCTAATAATCTTCAAATCAAAATGTCAGGCTCACATGGTATACACGGAGCATGATGAAAACTTTTATGCTCTTGATAGACAGGTAATATATATATATATATATATATATATATACAGCAGTGAGTGATTGTATATGTTTCTGTTATCTCAATATTACTTTTGGTGGACATTTTACGAATGAGTGTTTGTGTGACAGTTGAACAAAGAAGCTGAAAGCTTAGATTGGACCAAATCAAGAGGTCACACTTTGAATGGAACAAAATTTATCAATGAGGATGATGAGGAAGACTTCTTCTTCGACGAAAATGAAAATTTTTCGCAGAGGCTTGGTGGAAACCAGTCCGATAATCTTGGAAATGCTCGTGAATCGTCTGTTGCAGCTGCAGTTGAGATCCTTTCCGTCGTTGGCTTTGTCGAAGAGATGGTATCGGAAGGCACAGGAGCACAAGAACCATATTTGGTACTTAAACGAAATGACCCAGGGCTCTTGTGGATTGCCAAGTCCATGATTGAAGAATCACACTCCACAAGTTCCAGCTAAATAATACGACATTTTCTCTGTAAACTGTACCATAAAACTATGATTTGAGACCGAGTATGTAAAGATTGTTACTGTTACACTCTATGTAGAAGCATTTCTTCTAGATAGGAGTGTGTGAAACTGTTGATTGTAAAGCAAAACATGATATGAATAGGACTAATAGAGAGATGGCTTAAGAAGAGATATGAAAGTATGAAACAAATGCATTTCCGACTTGGGACTGGAAAATTTCATTATTTATAGTGTTTATTAATGTATTGAGGTTGTATCTTTCTCTTTTTTTTGGGGTTAAAATCGTCGACTAGAAACAGAAATACAACCTTTCTTTTAAGCTTTTTAAGTGCTTAGTTATCATTTTATTGACTGTGTACCTTTTTTGTTCAAAACAGAAGAAGTTGCAAAATTTTCATTACAACACATGCGTAAAAAAAATATTTTAATTATTAAAAATTATGAACTATGTATTAATTTAAATATTTTTAAAAGATGATCAAACAAATGAGCTTATTTAAAAAAAAAATTATTAATCATCTATTCACTCTTTCATCTTTGTTTAATCATATTGATGTGAAAAAGTGAATTTTCACATAGTATATTTTACTCCAAAATATGATTAATTTGGCATATATTACAATTCACTATTTTCAAGAAAACAAAAATATGTTTTTAATAGGTAGAGCTGATGGTTTTATGACCGCAATCTTTTGCATGAGCTCGTTGAAACATGCAACCATATATACTAGCCCGTTGATTGGCATATTAATTTTTAGGAATAATGAAATCATTACAATGAAATCAACCATGATGTTGTACATATTAGTTTTTTCTTCTTTCAAATGCCTTTTTTTTATAATAAAGAAAGTGAAATTTATTTATTTTATTTATAAATTAATAAATTTATATAACTTTACTTACTTGTTAAAACTTTAGAAAAAAATAAATTAAATAATTTAATCTAAATAAAATTAATCTTCTGGATGATTTCCACCTGATCCAGCTTTCTTTCCTCCTGTTCTCTTTGTCGAAGATTTCAATTTGGTGAATCTGAATGTATTGTCTTTCTGGAATTTCTTTTGTAAAAAATTTTCCTCCGATTTGGCCTACCGGGGAGTTTTATTTTAATTACTTTTGGTTGAAAAAGAAATTAATGTTTTGGATATTACATAATCTTTTAATTACTTGATTTGAAAGATGATAATTGAAAAAAAAATATTGTTTTTTTTTATAACTCAGGGCAAAAAAATATTGTTTTACTAGAAAAAAAAAACAAAATTAGTGATGAATTCACTTGTACATATGATATACATAAATTCTGTTTTATGATTAGTGATCCTAATTGTTGAATTTGAGCCGCTTATACGATTACCAAACTGAAAATAATACATATTCCAAAAACTGAAACTTATAAAAAAACAATGTGGCTATTTAAATGAAAAAAATGTAGAGGATTCTATAATAAGACCATTTAAATAACACAACATAACAATTTTATGTAAGAAAATTAGTGATGAGTTCTAACAAAAAAAATTTTCAGAAATACTAAAACTCTATATAAACATATGTTGCTAGTGAGGCTATATATATATATATATAGATATGAATTCCCAAAAAATATAAATTATATGTTTATTTTTTATATTAGGCCGACTTGAATTAGAAAATTAAAAACGTTTTATTATGGATAAACGTATGTGTTAAGAAAAGGAGGAATGGCATGACTTGGTAATAAAACCTCAAACTGGAGGGGTGTTTTACAAATAGCTACACAATTTAATAAAAAGACGAAACTAGAAGCAACACCACACGCAAGCACGCAGCTACGAAACGTTCCTCAAAAAAAAAAAAAAAAAAAAAGAAAACCAGAGAGCGATTTGTAAAAGAAGATCTTCAAAAGAGATCGTCTTTTGTTACTTTGATCAATCCATACTAAGGTAAGCCCGCGTTTTCCCCCTTTCTTACGCCGGCCTGATTTTGCTATTTCAACTCCGAAATTAGGGTTTCTAGTGGTTCAATTACGATTTCGTATTTTGTTGGGTTTGATTGTCTTTTTGTATTCGTTGATCGTTTACTGGAATTGTTTTGATCGGAAAATTTCTTGCTCTGATTTTGATTTGATTCTCGCCGGTCGCTTTTTGTCTGGATTGAAACGAATCTATATAACAGATTCCGATTCTGTATCCTTTTGATATGTTACAACTAAAATTGACGAAATTGCTATAGAGATTAATGGAATCAAACCACCATAATATGTAAAAATTTGATTCGAAAAAGTTGTGTTGTTTGCAGAGAGAATGCCGAAGAACAAGGGAAAGGGAGGAAAGAACAGGAAGAGAGGAAAGAACGAAGCTGATGACGAGAAGAGAGAGCTAATATTCAAGGAAGATGGACAAGAGTACGCTCAAGTCCTACGTATGCTTGGTAATGGGAGATGTGAAGCTATGTGTATCGATGGTACCAAACGTCTTTGCCATATCCGTGGCAAGATGCATAAGAAGGTTTGGATTGCCTCAGGTGACATTGTACTTGTTGGTTTGAGGGATTACCAAGATGACAAAGCCGATGTTATCCTCAAGTACATGTCTGATGAGGCTAGGCTTCTCAAGGCTTATGGTGAGCTTCCTGATAATACCCGTCTCAACGAAGGAATTGTTGGTGATCTTGATGTTGATGATAATATTGACGTCGATGACTATGTTGAGTTTGAGGACGAGGATATCGATAGGATCTAAGGCTTTGTTTTCGTTTCGTTTGGCTCTGTTCCAGCTTGTATTATCATATTTGAGACACACAATCTTCTTAGAAACCTGAAGATTTGGTGATTACATTACCCTCTTAAATTACTACCATTGTTGTTATGTATTTCTGGGGTTTCCAGTTTCTTATCCCTTACTACTGCTTGGTTGATTCCCCCAAATAATTTACACAAACTTGTTATCAGATTTCGAAAGATCAAACTATTGTGAAACATGTTACTTAACTGCAAACCTTTACAGGTAATGATTATCTTCGTTAGCTTCCGTGGGGTTTCCTCGCATTCATGTCCCATTTTTCAGCTTGAGGTTGTGGTCTTGGCCTTCTTAGCCTTCTTTGTCTGTTGTTGCAGATCACTTTTGGTTGCCTGAAGCTGCCCAAAGATAAACGAAACACTTTAATATGGCAGGTGAGATGAAAACTTCTATAGTTCTATGCATTGTGTGGTTTTTGTCTTTACCCTATTATGCCTTCTCTGGCTTTTGTAGCTTGGAACAGATTTGCGCTTAGATATGCTCGCTTTAAGGTTGCTTTTTCTGGTCTGCAAATCTTTAGTTTCCTCTTCTTGTGTCTCTGATATGCTTTCAAATTGGAGAGGTATATCGTTGGAAGCACAGCTCTCCAACTCGCCAGCTATCCCAAAAGATCTATTCTTTGTTACCAATCTTTGTGTTTTTGTTGCAACATCTGTCTGAATGTTTGTTCTGGGTTCCATTGGAATGCTGTCTGGTACACGGGTTGCCATCCAGCGTTCTAGCCAACTCCAACCAATGTTGGAATCATCTTCATCGCTACGATCCATTTGCTTCTTCTTTGAGCAAATCCTTAGCTTTAAACAAATGTAGTTTCGATAAGATAAGATTACTTAGATCTTTTAGGATTCAATTCACAGATCAAGTGTTTTCAAATTGTTAAACCTGCTGTGAGAATGCATATGCAAGTGCTCTTTCCCGTTTTGTCATTGCTTCCATCCTGCTTTGAATCCTTGATTTCGATATGGTGCTGCTCACTGTACTATCATCCCAGTCTTCCTGCTATGTGAAGCATGTTATGTTATTGTCCACTATCACTTTGATTTACCCTCTATTAGACCAGATTATTACGTACCTTTATCCTCAGAACTTGAGCTTTGTTATTGTGTAGTGTTGATCGATTTGCAGATACTCGTTTACTTGTGAATAATGGTGCTTTCACAGAATTACCTGTCTGAGCTTCTAGTGATGTCCCCATGGAAACCTTGCTTTGAGATTCCTCTCCTGAGAAGCTCTCCTCCTTAGTACATGTAACTTCTTCTTCTTTGCTCTGACGTATTGCCTAAAAATCACAACATATTGAGTGGACATAACGGAAGAAGACAAAAAAACAAGAATGAAGAGGGAAACATAACCATGTAGCTCCTGAATGCTGACTGAATTATAACTGCAGCGTCTTCTTCGAGGAACAACTTGGAGATTGGAGTAGTCTGATGCTTCTTAGGTATGTGCGTCTCTGTTGCTTCGCTTTGGTTATCAACATCTTCTTCTTCTTTAACATATTGACTCAGTACTTTCGACTTCTCCTCCTGTAAAGGCTGAGTCACTGTTGCCTCAGAGCTCTTAACTGAGACAGAGTCATCATCCTCCAAACGTTTCACAGAAGCTGAATCTTCGATTGCGATAACCGAACCAAAAGGCATACCAAAATCTGAACTCAGTTGCTGAGACATTGTATTAAGAGCGTCAGAGTCCTTTATCGATCCTGAATCATCAACAGCAAGAACAGAGTTGAACTCATCTCCGCAAAGGTACGATCTAACCGAGCTCCACCTTTTCTTCTCTCCTAGATGATTGCTTCTTCCCTGAAAACGTAACAAAACATTGAACAAACTAGTTAATAATAATATAAACACAAAACAAGAGTGATGGATTTTTCTTTTTGAATGACTTACATTGTTGTTGTAGTCATGAGCTCCAAATGATTTGTTTCTGAAGAAGATGCTTCTCACTAGTCCTCCCATTGTTTCTCTAAATGTTTCAGAACAGTTTGGATAATGAAGAAGTTGGGAATTGAGAAATGGGGACAACAAACAAACATGTGAGATTGATTACATATAAAAGCTGGAAAAGAAAGAAAAAAGAAAGGTGCATTATTTTAGAATCACAAGCACATGAGTCGTGTACAAGAGTACATGTAAAAAAGTGATTCAAAGGACATGTGTATTAGAGAAAAAAAGAAAGAAGCATAGCGTATAGTGCAATTAGTGATGATTGTGATCCAGAAGGAAAGCATCTGTAAATGAGAGAAGTTGTTTTATTTTTATATTTGACAGTGACAGAAATCGTGAGTTTATGTGGTCTCTCGACTTTGATTACTTTAGGAAAATAAAAGAGTAGGGATATATATGCTTTGTGGACGCACATGGAGAGCATCGGATTGGTTCTTTTCTTATGCAAACGGCAATTTCACTCAATTTCACCTTTTAAAAATATTAATTGTATTCTCTCCCGACATTGTATTTACTAATGGCTTTGTTTTTTTTTGTTTTTTTCACTGGAAACGGAAAAGTATTTTTTTTGGGTACGGTGAAATTGGTTTCGTGTGGCTAAAACAGAATATGATGTTGTCGGAACCAATCAATGTTTTGTGGGATTGCGGTTGGACAGTTTTAGTCTGAGGTAAAATGGATATGACTCCAAGATCAAATAATCACCCTGCTGATATTTTAGCAAAGGCCAAAGACGATATATATACACCAATCATTTTATTTTCCTTCTTTAATTGTAAATGCTTTACATTGTAACTGTGTACAACACTCTCATGTTAACAGAAAGCAGATTTTAAATATATAGAAAAAAAAAAAAAAAAAGACAATGCTAAATCCTTTCGACAATGAAGGTCCCCTCTATTTATAGGTCCATTGTTCAGATGTACATGTCTAGATTTTTGCAAGTACTTGTAACTTGTTCCAATCTTTTTTAATAACCAGTATTATCTTTGACAATTGTTATATTTTAATTTTTAATATGGCAATATTTTGCTAATTCTGTGACGAATCAGCCTTCATAATTAACTTCCATTTCTTTTCAAGAGCTGATGATGAGTTTTTGTATCAGATTCTGGTCTAACAGAAATACATGTTTATTCTTGAATTTAACTTATATCGTACGCCCAAAATCGAGTTTTAAAGAAACTGTGGAAGTTATGAAGACTGATTAGTGAAAGAATTATCAAAATATATTGACTATTCAAAAACGAATAACGAATAAAGCAAAATCGGATATTATCTTTTTCTAGTTATTTGTTATTTATTTTGACACAATGCATAGAAATTACAAAAACATATATTTAAATTTCTATTTTACCATTTACAAATATACGAAAAAATCTCTTTCTAACAAATAAACTTAAATAATAGAGATTAAAAAAAATTAATATTAAAAACTGCATTCAAAACATAAAATGATACTTTTTTATAACAAGAAAAAAATATCAATATAACACTTTTTTTGAAAGAAAGAGTGTATTTGATTCGTATTTGCAACTATCACAAATATTTTACTTGCTTACCTTGACAACAACTGTATGGGACAAATAACAAGTCAGGAAAAATTATTTAAGTAATTATCCCAATTCCCACCCCTTAATATGAATGGCTAGGGTACCTAAGTTGCGGTCAATAGCCACTATAATATTCTTGTAGTTATATCACCACCAAGAATACCTTAGCATGGACCATGGTAAAACGATCACTGCAAATTCGTTGGTTAATTTGTTGCTATATGAAATGTGTTAACGTTATTGCTTATGATCATGTTTCCAATTGTACCTCTCGGATTATATGAGAAAATATATAGATAGAACTTGCATAGACTGCATAGTACGTAAGGATTGTTTGGTACTTGTTTGTAACGAGCTTGCTATATACATAGAAGTAATTCTAGTAAACTCAGGAGATTGAACTCGTTAAAACCAAAACATTTCTTCTATTTTGATTCAATTTCAACTTCAAACGAAAGTTTCATGAGAAAAGCGAGTTTAAGCCATTAAAGATCAGAGCCTTTTGACATTTAAACCGAAGATTACAACTTTTAAAACTGAAATCTGATGTTGTGAATTGAAGTAAGTAATCAACAAAAACAATATATATATATATATATATATATATATATATATATATTCGAAATTTTTGGTTCCTTTCCATTTTAAGATAGTTTAAAGAATCTAATAATGTCAAGTAGTAGCATGTCCAGAAAGCTTGTAATGTACTAGCTAGTTCGTGGTCTTACAAAAAGAAGATAAGCTAAAAGAAGGCACTAAACTCTCAGTAACTAAAGAGAAGCCAGTTGTCAGACTACAACACTTTCATGTAATGAACCTCGTACGTGGCAGTCTGAAATCGTACGTGTTACGTTGAGAGAGAGTACATGAAGAGAGCTCGAAGACAAAATCTTCACGTGCCAACTAAATACGAGGCGTTGGTGGTGATGTGCATCCTCGACAGCTCCACCGCTTGGCATTCTTTTTGTTTGAATTGATCATGACATCTTACAATTAAATAGCTTGTTGTTTACGTTAACCGGTGCCTCTATAAATAGCAATAGGTGAAGTAGCACATCTTTTCATATGAGCAGACTTGTAACTCAACATTGCATGATAGTAAACATGAATACGAAAACGTTTATCGTATGGTTTCTGTTGTTAACGGCTGTTGTCGTAGCTGTCGCAGCAGAGACTTCCGTGGATGACAAGAAAGAAGGTGTTTAGTATTCTTTATTTTCTATATATGGTTTTATAAGTTTGATAGACTTCTTATGTTGGAGAGGTGGTTTGAAACAGGTGCAAAGCAAGTAGAGATACCAACTGGAAAAGGCAAAAGCGACGCTAAGGATAGTCTCAACCAAGGAGACCTTGGGGTCGAGGCCAAGGTTGATAAAGAAGAAGACAACAATTATGAAGTTGATCAAGGATGGAAAGGAGGCGGTGGCCGAGGGGGAGGATGGAAAGGAGGCGGTGGTCGAGGGGGAGGATGGAAAGGAGGAGGTGGTCGAGGCGGAGGATGGAAAGGAGGCGGTGGCAGAGGCGGAGGAGGTGGTCGAGGAGGTGGTGGTGGAGGCGGTGCTGAGTTAGACACTGAAGAAATAGATAGTGCCGCATATGACGTACAAAATTCTGGAGGTGGCGGAGGAGGATGGAAGGGAGGCGGTGGCCAAGGCGGAGGAGGATGGAAGAGAGGCGGTGGCCAAGGCGGAGGAGGATGGAAGGGAGGCGGTGGTCGAGGCGGTGGTCGAGGCGGAGGATGGAAAGGAGGCGGTGGCCGAGGAGGAGGTGGTGGTGGAGGCGGTGCTGAGTTGGACACCGCAGAAATAGATGGTGTAGCAGAGGACGTACAGAATTCTGGAGGTGGAGGCGGAGGATGGAAGGGAGGCGGTGGCCAAGGCGGAGGATGGAAGGGAGGCGGTGGCCAAGGCGGAGGATGGAAGGGAGGTGGTGGTCAAGGCGGAGGATGGAAGGGAGGCGGTGGCAGAGGAGGCGGTGGTCAAGGAGGAGGGTGGAAGGGAGGCGGTGGTCAAGGAGGAGGATGGAAAGGAGGAGGTGGTAGAGGAGGCGGTGGTGGGGGTGGAATGTAGAATCGACCGTCTCTACTCACAACTGCAAACGAAATATTATGAGTAGAAATGTAAGTGTATGCAAAATAGTGAACTATAGTAAATAAGTTTGATGCACGGTCTACCTATCATGCAGGACTGAAGGCATGTACGTTATATCCTCTTCGGCTCTTCCTATAATCAATATATCTTAGCAGTTGAGTGTTAGTCAGAATTTTCACATTCGTTCACACAGAAATACGATTAGGAATTGAGTTGTTGTCACCTAATATCTCATTAGCTTTTACAAAGATGTCGGAATACACAGCAATATGTTTGAAGTACAAAACTTTAAACCCGTGTATGTCTTCCTCTAACTAATGCTTCATGCTCGGTACGTACACCTTAATCGGTAAAAGTCTCTTAAACCTTCTCTTTTTGGCTTTAGAGTCTCTTAGATCACGAAACCTCACTTTGGGATCGCATAACTTATATTTATCTAGTCTCTACATTTCATTTTATAGCCATGAATGCTTGCATGATTAACCTTGACCAGCTTCATCACATTTCGAAGCTAAACAAACATATCTGCAGGAATTATTAATGCAGAATACATATATTTGTGATGAACCTCACATCTTCTAAGATCTTAAGCCAACATCAATTAATATGCTTGGCTTTCTTGTCATGATGTCTTGACTCAAGTGTTTATTTGAAGCCAAACTCACATAATCACACATTAGCCAATAGCCATGATGACTTGTGCAATATCTTACAGTAAGACACATAACAGTCAAAAGAACCAATATAAAAAGGATAAACATTTTCCCTTACAGTTCTGAGTTTTTAACAATGCAAATGAAAAGATAACAAATCATGTCTTGGTCCGAAACAAATGTTTTAAACAAACCTTATGATCCCGGATGGACCAACATAGACATGTGTGTTCATCGGATTCATGAAAGCGTCGACTAATTTTAAACATTCAAGGAAAGCTTTTGAGCTGCAAGTGCTTCAGCCTCAAGTGTTGGCTCCCAGAGGAGTGTGGTCTCTGCCAAAAGTGAGGTCACAATGTATGGGTCCATGTTAGATGCTGGACGCCGATCTTCCAAGTAACCTATATTCCCATTCACAAACAATACATGTTAGCAATATATAGCATAAAAAAACAATGTGTGTACGTAAACCATTCCGGTAACAGTACCTTTTCCTTTTGCCTCGGTATCACGTCCCACACGAATAGAGCATCCACGGTTAGCCACACCCTGCCAAGTTGACGTTTAAAGTAAATGAGAAGAGGGACACAAAATAGGGATTTAGTGTGAAGTCTTTCAGACTCCCATTGCAAAATGCATACCCATGAGAATTGGTCGATACTAGCTGTCTCGTGCTTTCCGGTCAACCTTCTCTCATTGCCTTCACCATAGGCACTGATGTGCTCCTTGTGGCGAAGCGAGAGGTTCAAGATAGCCTTTTTGATCACCTCAAATCCTCCTTCCTCTCTCATGCTCTTAGTACTGTAATTGGTGTGGCAACCAGCACCGTTCCAGTCACCCTCTATTGGTTTGGGGTCAAGTGTTAGAACAACACCAGCTTGTTCTGTGATTCTCTGCAAAAAGTAACAACAGTTACAAGAGCTGAACTCTCACTCACTCCTATCTACAAAATATAACTTTTTATTACCTCAAGAAGGTATCTTGCACACCAAACATGGTCACCTGCGTCGATTCCTACACTCGGGCCAACTTGGAATTCCCACTGCACAAATGTTCATAATAACATCAGAGGACTAGCAGCTAGTAAATAATGCAATAACATAATTTATTGTAAGAGCTCCATTTAAAAAGAGACCTGTCCAGGCATAACTTCACCATTAGTACCACTAATGTTAATTCCAGCATATAAGCAAGCTTTGTAATGAGCATCTGAAATGTCACGCCCCCAAATCTTGTCAGCTCCAACTCCACAGTAGTAAGGACCCTGAACACAAAACAGAGAATTGGTTACTTTTATTTATTTATTTGTAAACCAACACAAAACATACTTCTTGGCTTGACTGATGATTACCTGAGGACCAGGGAATGCTCCAACTGGCCAACCCAAAGGCCATTTGACGTTTTGCTGAAGTAAAGTGTACTCCTGTTCAATGCCGAACCTAGATCAAGATCAAGTAAGTATTCAAACTTATGTACAACATTCTAAGTAAATGGGGATTACAATGAGTTTTTAGGGGTAGTAACAAACCATGGCACCTCGCCAGTGACCTTCTTGTTACTGAAGATCTCAGCAGCTCTGGCACGTTTGTTTGTTGGAATTGGCTCACCAGCTGGTGTCCAAGTATCACAGATAACCTTCACATAAAAAAATCTCAATAATTTAGTGTGTGATTATGAAACTTTTGCTTATACAATCTGACTCAATGACACATACCAAGATGTTATTGCCCCCACGGAAAGGATCTCTGAAGATAGCTTGCGGACTGAGTAAAAAAAACACAACGGTTATACCAAATATGAAATTGTGAAATAAAAGAGAGAATGAGATTATAAATGTGACAAAACTCTTACTATAGAATCACTTCACTGTCTTCACCAGGTGCCTGTCCGGTACTTGAACCATCATAGTTCCATTTAGGAAGCTCAGAAGGATCTTCGACCGGCTTTTCGATAGTCTGAAACCATCCATAAACCCTTATTAGCATCATAGCTACTGACATAAAATGTACTAACAGTCTTGAATATACATACCCTTGACTTGCTTCTAAGGTCAATTCCAGATCCTCCAATCCTATAGGCAAAACAAAAAAGTTATGAAAAGTTTCGAAGAAATCTGAAAAATGCGGGATAGAGACGGCAATAAATATTATACCAAATGTACTCAGCGATGATCCTGTCAGAGTAAGGCTTGGTGTCTAAATTGAGAAGAGTCTCAACTCTGTTGACTGTTGAGTTATCAGATTGGAGAGCAAGCACTCTAAAGCCTCTGAGTTTGTTGCTGCTCTGCTTCTTCTGTTTCAATACAACAGAGCTCCACAACTTGTTTGTGACGACTGATGATGATGAGTGTTTAGGCACTCTCATCTGACATGTTGGAGAAGCTGCTAAGATCTGTGCCATTGGAGTTGATCTCTGATATATATATAAAAAAAAAAAAAAAACACAAAAAAAGTCCACCAAAAAAGATCCAAATCAGGAATCTACTACAACTTTTTATGTTTATATAAGATTAAAAAGACTAGTGCACTTTGGTCTGAATCATTCAGATTCTTGACCAGATTGGTGATTAAAGACTAAACCCAATTCAGTAATGCTCAAAAAGTAAACCAAATACATTAAACTAAAAAGCAAAAGACAAAGAGATCCATTAAAATACCAAAAAGGTGTGATGATCCATGTTGATTATTATTAATTCATAAAGTAGAGAGAGAGCTGTTGATAAAATTAGTGAAAATGGTGGACCCGAGATCTACTAGAATCAAGAGCTTAATAAGCAATGAAAGACAGAGTTTAACTTTATTATTACAAAACAAGATTCTCTCTTACCAGAAACAAATGGATTCTTACAAAACAAGTGACAACAAGATCAGATCAGAATGCTGGAAAAAGTAAAGAAAAAAAAACACAGAGGAAATGAGAAGGTACCTGAGACGTGAAGAAGACTTGAAACTGATGAATCAGAAGAGTTGGGTGTGTTTGGTGTTTGTAACAGATGGCAATGAAAGAGTTGACAAAAATATGAAGAGCCCCTTAAGAATATTTTCTTTTTAGAAAGAAGATTTTAAAATAAGAATAATAATAAAAAAAAAAGGATTAAAAGAGTGAAGTGGCTTTTGCCAAAGAGATAGGGGTGGACTGCGAGTGGCGCATATTTGTGTTTCAATCCTTTTTATTTTATTTTTTTTTATGTTTTACTAAAAAAAAATGGCTTTTTGTCTTCTGCAGATAAGGTCTCTCCTCTGTACCTCTATCTCAAACCTCAAAACACATTTTTTTTGGGGTCAAAATTCAAACTTCAGTACACTTATTATGGAAGGCCTCTTTTTTTTTTTTTTTTTTTTTTCCTTTTTCGTTTGGTGTGGTTCTTTGGTTTGATATATTAGCAATTATGTTCCAACAACTGTTAAGGACAATTCTTTTTGGTCAATGGAGTTGATACATTACCTATTTCACATATTCATTAGTAAGCCAATGAATAGGAGAATTTCGAAATTGCTACTTTTATTCATGGTAACATTTTTCAAAATAACAATGTTTATTGTCCATTTAAAAAAAAATGATTCAAAATGCATCTTTATAGAAAAATTTGTACAACACTTTTATACAATGCTTTACAAATTTTCATAAAGCTTTTGTTAGAAAACCTGAAACATACATTAATTCAGCTATTGATTTTCATTATCTAAGGTTTTTTCAAACAAAAATTTACTGAATTTAATTATTTTGTATTGTTTTGTCAATAATTTTAATAGATTAGCTCAAGCAAGCCAGTTAGGAGAGAAATTATTTACATAAATGATATAATGCATGCAAAATAATTCAGTTTCACATTCTCACTGCGAGAAATCATTAGTAATTATATAAACTACGATATATTTTTTAGCAATAATAGTTTATGACTAACCTTAATAATAATATACTTTATATATTCAAATGAAAATCATTCAATGATAGAAACCCTTTAAGTTGATACAACACATACAAATGCATTTATACTATTAAAGCAGAAGTTGGATACGTGCGGGTCATTTAACACTCGATTAGTTGATCCGATTTTCTCTTCAAATATTTACTGTTGATTATCAAAATGAAATTAAATATTGGCCACTGATTTTTTCAACGGTTTTACTTTCAACCATATATTTTTATTTCCGAATCTTACAAAATTGCTTGACTGTCAAGATTTCATTAACTGCAAATCTAAAACAATCTTATGAGATAATCTTACACATGGAATATTCATATTTTAGTTATAACAAAACAAAAAACAAGATAATTTTTTGGAGATTTAACATATAAAATATTAACTTCTAAATATTTATCTAAATATACCTAATTTCACTATAAATACAATATTTCTTAACCATTGAAATATCTCAAATTTATATTACGATTTTTTATAAATATTTTGGGAAAAAACAAAAAAACAAGAAAAGGAAATTATAATTAATATTTGTGCATATTTTTCCTCACAGTTTTAGGAACAAAGAAAAAATCCAGTGAAATTTTGAAAACAATTAACTAATTACAATTTAAAATAAAAATTAAATTATTTTAAAAGGTATTTTAAAATAGTAAAGTATTCATTATAGCCTTAATAATATAAAGTTAATTAATATATAAGATATGTGAAATTAATAAAAATCAATTCAAATTTATTTTAATGGATATATAAAATTTATTTAAAATCAATTTATTTGTAAATCCTCTCTAAAACACAAGATATGCAAGAAATATCTTTAAAATCTTATGTAACTAACGTATTTGTAACCATAAATAAAAATAATATATATTCATGAAAATAAACTATTTCATGGATTACATTTGTTTTTTAAGAAAAATTATAAAAAATCAGTTTAAAAAAAAAAAAGAAGCAAAGATTTTCAATTTATATTTGTATTTCTAAATAGTAATTACCCTAAAATAAGTATTTAAAACTCTAAAATTCAATAATTACAATTGGTTGACTATATTGTATTACTATATATTTATGCAAAATTGAATATTAATAAGTAGCTTTTTAATTTATTTACTATGAAAAAATCTTCTATTGCAGAAAGAAATAAATTATATTTAAAAAATGTGAGAAAAGCACAAAATTTAGTTATTTCTTACCCAAAATTTTTGGAAGATAAAAATTCTCTAATAGTTAATTATTTAAAAGAACAATTATAGGACATAAATTTTTTTATGACTAGGGACGAGATGAAACATGATGGGACAGGAAAAGACGGGATGAGACAAGATATCTTTACCATTCTAAAATAGTTATGTGTAGTTTATTTACGTGCAATAGTCCAAACTAAAAACTATATTAAAATTTTATATTTGGATTTAACATCTTTGAACATATTGGTATCACTAAAAAACTGCAAAACAATCATTGTATATCTGTTACAATACAATGGATTAACAATGTCTAAACAATGTACTTATCTAAATATGTTTCAACATTTACCATGCATGTATGTAAACCAAATATACTACTCAACACTTTTTAAAATTTCGAAATTATAAAAAACACATAAAGGAAAACATTTTATGCATTCAAAATATACATAAAAATAATTTAAATACGTGTAGGATAGGGTATACGTGTAGGGCATCTCCAACAATGCCTTCATTATTCATTAACACGAGTTCACCTTCAAAATAAGAGTTTGAGGGTAACTTACTCCATTGGTACACCCTCAAATTTATTTCTAAAAAAAATTCTATTTACATTATAGTCCGCAATCTTACCAATAATTTATTAAAATCACAAAAATTTCATAGATAAATATAAAATACACAATTAAAAATATATCAAACAGTATTAATAATATACAATACCTTATATGATAAAACAACACATATATATATATATATATATATATATATCAAAAACATAAAATAAAACTACATGTAAATTATAAAGTTATTCAATATAATTATTTCCATAGATATATTCAAATAATAGAATTTATATAGATATATTTTAAATAATAGAATTTCTATAGATATAAATCAAACAATTGAATTTATATAGATATTTCAAACAATTGAACTTAATAAAACTATTTGTAATATATAAAAGTTATAAGGACTAAAATGAAATATATATAAAATTTTAAGGGGCTCAACTGGATATGCTCTTTTTGATAAAGCACACCCTCAAATTTGAAGAGTACTCGAGCAGCACAAATTTATTTTGTGTCCAACTAGCTTAGCACATAATATATAACAGAGTCAAAGCCAAACCATATTATATAGAAAAAAAACTATTCCATATAATGGACCGGCCCAAAATAGGCCCAACAAAGTCCTGAAAAAGCCTTTCAAGTATCCCAAATAATACTATCTCGGTTTGACCCATCGAGAGAGAGAGATACCTCAGAAAACCAAACACACAAAAACGGCGAAGAATATGGCGACCGAAGATGTTGTGAACGAGCCCCTCCCGACGGCGGCGGCTGAGGAGATACCGGCGACTGAGGCGGAGAAACAACCGCACAAGCTCGAAAGGAAGTGGAGTTTCTGGTTCGATAACCAATCAAAGAAAGGCGCCGCCTGGGGAGCTTCTCTTCGCAAAGCCTATACTTTCGACACCGTCGAAGATTTTTGGGGGTTTGTGTTTCTCTCTTCTCCTTATTTTTTGATGTCAACACGACCTCCCTCTTCTATAGCTTTTGTAGTCGCTTGCGATGTTGATTTGGTTAATGAGACTTGTTCTAAATCTGGGATTTGTATATATAATACTTACTGTGTGAACGCCGAAGAAGAAGATGTGATTTGGTTACCTATCGATCTATTGAGTCTAGATCCATTAGTATTAGATAAAAAATCTCAGGATTTTGATTTGATTTGTTGTTTGTGCAGTTTGTACGAGACTATATTCCAGACTAGCAAATTGAAAGCGAATGCTGAGATTCACTTGTTCAAAGCTGGTGTTGAGCCCAAGTGGGAAGATCCAGAGTGTGCTAATGGAGGCAAGTGGACTTGGGTTGTTACTACTGACAGGAATGTGGCTTTGAACAAAGGCTGGCTTGAAACTGTAATTACATTTCTCTCTTGTGTTTTGGACTATTATATGTGGCTGCTTCTTCTTTTTTAACTAACTAAGTTCCCTCTCTGTCGTCAGTTGATGGCTTTAATTGGGGAGCAATTTGATGAGGCGGATGAGATATGTGGTGTGGTTGCTAGCATCCGCCCTGGTGCCAAGCAAGACAAGCTCTCATTATGGACAAGGACGAAATCAAATGAAGCTGTTCTGGTATGATGTTTTGTCTTCTCTTTATATTCATGTTGATGTTGGTGTGCTTTGTTCTTGTTGTTTTCTTCTTGTTGTAATCTGTTGGGGATCTCTGAATTTATTTTGGTTATCGTGTTCCATTTTTTTGCTTTTGCTGGTGTATTGTGTACAAAGAGGTCCGCTCATTAAACAAAATTACCTTAGTTGCATTTGTTGATTGCTTACTATATAGTAAATAGCAACAAGTCCAGCTGTGGAAGGTTTAGAATATGCTAACACGCTGGATGTTCTCAATGATACGTATTGAACTGACTATTGCGAGCTTAACTACATCTGGTTTACCAACTAGTAGCTTCTTGCTTTATTACTACTACTTATAAGTTTTTCCAGCTACTGATGATTGAGATACTCCTACTACTTTGGATTACCCCCCAAACGTATTATTATTATTTTTTTTTTCATTTATATTGAAGTTATATGTTGTGAGTTATTTTAAGATATATCTAGTAAACATAGCTCTTTTCGCCAAAGGACAATCTTTTTAGAACTTGGCTGTATGTTAAGATTGGTTAATGAAAATATCTGACGAATTTACTACTTGTTGTTTGTTATTGTAATCCAGATGGGTATTGGGAAGAAGTGGAAGGATATACTTGATATCACCGACAAGATAGCTTTCACTAACCATGTAATTACAATTTTCTTTAGTTGCTATCATCTTCTTGTTCATGATTTACCCCTCCTCATGTGGCTTAATAAATCGGTGTCAATGTGCAGGACGATTCGAGAAGAACCCGGTTCAGTGTCTAAAGAAACCAGTGTGAGACGAGGGGAAGATGCAATATGGCTTTTTCTTGCATTGTTTGGTCGGTTTACTCAAAATAGCTGAGACCTTTAGGGACACGCACTTTGAGGTGTAACTCTACAAAGTTTTCTGTTTCATGAAAAATAATTTCATTTTAATTAAGTTCAGTTATATAAATCTCTTTTGAAAGCATCCAATTTTGGACAAATAGAGAGATACTACTCTCTTCGTAGCAACCTAATTCTAATTATTTTGTATTTTTTTCTTAATGGGGGGATTCCTAAAATTGCCTTTGTTTTTGTATTTTTTGTTTAATGCGATTGTCATGGTTGGTATTGATGGTGATTATCCATTTTTTGAGATCCCTCTGATATAAAAGGGCTAAAAGTCTTTGTGGGTTTCTATGTCTTTTGGTTTATGTTACTCTTCAATTCAATAAATTATGTTCCTCGGTCAATCGGTAGATTCTAGGCTCATAGGTGGTCAACTATCCCTCAAATGGCTTGGAACAAGGGGACAGGTACTATGGTTTGTACTTTGTACCACCAACCTTTATTATGCATGAGAATGATGAATCCTATATACCCGTGTGGGCAGAAGCTCTGGTGCCGGATACCCGTGAAAAACAAAGTAATAGATTCAGAAATTACTTTTGTCACTAAAGAATTTGGTTTCGTGTAGTCTTCATTTGGACCTCCAATCTGAGTATTGCATTGGTTTGGCTTGTCTTATGTTGGAGTCGTACCATTCTCCTATTATTACATTGGTAAGATGTTCGGTTGTTGTTCTCTTATGCTCATTATTATTTTGTTCTACTGATTATTCTGCTCTACTGTGTAAGTTATTATGTCCTTTTTTGTCAATATATATGATTATTTGTTTGTTTTCTTTCAATTAATATTACTTTGTTCTACTCATTATTCTGCTCTGTTGTAACTTGTAAGTTATCATGTATTGGAACTAGATTTTAACCCGCGGTATACCGCAGAACAATCTTTATATTAAAAAATTAAAATTAAAATTTCTTTTTGTTTGTGACATTTAGTTTGTTTTGTTTAGATTTTGAGATTATATTTATATTGTTAATTATTAGAACAAAGAATAAGTAATTTATAAGCTATTGTCTCATTAAGTCACAATTTTCCTAATGTTTTTTAATTATGTTACACAATATTAGTTAAAAGTCAGTTTGTTTTGATATGCGAAATAGTTTCACAGTGTCGACCAAAGAATAAAATGAGGTTTTAACCCGTATTTTAGTATTGAGTTAATGATATTTAAATTTCTAATAATTTCTAATTATTTTTGGTTTAATGTAATTTATAACTAAATAAATTATTTTTTTACCAGTATATATCCAATCTTCAAACACACATTAAAATTATGTATTTTTTTGTTCATAATATATATAAAATGTTTATAAGATTTGAAAATAATATTGAAACCAAAGTATTTTCAACTCAAAGAAGTGGTGCCTTTTTGTCCTCATCAATCCCTCTGCAATTTATAGATTCCAAAAATCTCAATTACTTTCATCTTCATCAATATCCAATCTTCCTCGTCCATGTTAAACTCTGATTGTAGTTTCAGTTGAATCTAATATGAACCCAAGTAACTTTACTCGACCGATTGTCCTCGACTCTCTTTAACTTTTGTCGTTTGCTATTATTGCATAGGGGAACTCAAAATCAGTCGACGAGAGGCAAACCTTCACGGTCACCAAACCTCCTCTGTCGTTCAACATCTGAGATCACTCTCCACTTTCATCACCGAAGATGCATTCGAGTCATCTAATGCTCGAGAAGCCGAAATCTAGACTAACGATATCTCACCGAGTATAAGAAATCATAGTAAAACTTTTTATCGGCCAAAACTGGCCTATAGATGGTGCTTATGCTAAGTACTTATAGTATATACTTAAGTTGGTAGAGTTTTACAATTAAGATTCACAAATAGATCTTGATGAGGAAGTTTAGAAGATCTTTCACACGATATTGAAATGTAAAAATCTTCTATAATAGGTGAATAAGTGATTATGCTTTTATTAAGATCATTTTTGATTAGCATATCAGTACATTTTCTGTTTTTGGCAAATCTAAGATATTAACTTACCTTATATTTAGGACACTTTCTAACAATTATAAACCATGTAATCAATTATCTTCAATGCTAGTTTTAAATTGTAGTATGGTATGATAGATTTTGATTTGCCATATTTTTAGTTATTGTTTTTCTTTGCAATTTTCTAAGGATTAAATTTGTAAATACTCATAAGTATAAGGGTAGAACACAAAATGTACTTCAAAAATGTATATATAGATATATACTGAATTAAATGTATTTCTTCTCGTTAAAGTTAAATATTTGGGAATATTGGTTTTCTAATAATTCGAAATTTGGGTTGTCGTTTTTAGGAACTTTATTAATGTCAAAATAATTATGGAGATAGTAATTTTTTTGTTATGGAAAATCGATTATATTCTTTAAATTGAGAGATTATACCATCTCTAAAAATAGTTTTGAATATTTTATGGGAATAAAATTTTAATGGGTAGAATAGTTTTTAGAAAAATCAAAATGTGTAGATGTTGCCTAGATTTTATGCAAATAAACGTAACCAAATTGGTTTGATTTAAGATGGTTTAGGTAATGAGTTTCTGTGCAATGTTATTTTTAGAAATTGTTTAGGGGTTAATGTTGTAAAAAAAAATTTAAATAAACAAAACTTAAAGGGCATAAGACAAAATGTACTTCAAATTTGTTAATATAGATTTTTTTCATTCTTTTGATTTACTTAATTGTTTTATTGTCATTTTGGATAGTTGTGTATTTTGTACCGAATCAAATCATGTTGGGAGATGTATATCAATTTTGTAGTCTCAGCTGAGCAAATATTTAGTCGCATAAGTTTAGATTTCCATGTATGTAAATATTTAAAATCAGGTGATTGCATGATGAACAGGTGTAGATCGAGTACGTAACCGATAGGGTTTGCAGATTGATCGATTGTTTAGTCTTAGAATACCCAAACAAATCTCGCAACTTGCAATCGTTGAGAACTTGTGTTCTAGCCGAAAACAAGGGTTAAAGAGCCGAAGCTGATTTGATTATTATTAGAGAATAAGAGTTGTATCTCCACAAACCTAAGGATCAACTGTATTTATAGAAGCTATAAACCAACGTTAAAACCCTATGCTAATTAGTTTAGGAAATTAAAACTATGGCTCAACCAAAAAGGAAAAGAGTAAAACAAAAATGAAAATTAAACAAAACAGAGCAAAAGGAAAACAGAGCCACGCTGCATCAGGTCACTCAGGGTAGAAAAAGATTCGTCCCTGAATCTTCAACCTCGTCTTGAGCCACATATGGAAAGAGATGCTTAACATTAAAAACATCAGAGCAACAAACATCTGGAGGAAGTTGAACACGTAAGCATTTGCGTTTATCTTCTCGATAATCTCCCATGGACCAATCTTACGGGGCTTGAGTTTATTGTATGCTCATGTCGGAAAACGGTCCTTAGTCAATACTGACCACACAACATCACCAACTTTGAACTGGACATCACGCAAATGCCTATCAGCAGCCGATTTCTACTTAGCGGACGAGACATGTAAATTATCATGAACCTGCGCATGAATAGAAGACAAAGAACCCACAAACTTGACAGCTTGACCATGATCACGTGTGAGATCAGGCGTGACACGAGGTCCACCGGTCCACGAGGAACAATGCCATAGACAACATGGAACAGACAAATACCAGGCCTGCGATTGACAGCATGGTTGTGAGCCAACTCAGCCTTACAAAGAACTGTATCCCACGATTTGATATTGTCACCCACCAAACAACGAAGTAAATCACCCATGGCACGATTGGCAATTTCCGTTTGCCCATCCAATTGCGGATGGTAAGCCAAACTCATATCGAGACTAGTAGGAAGAAGCTTCCACAAGGAGCGCCAGAAGTGACTTAGAAAACATGAATCCCGATCTGAAAGAATCGACAAAGGAAGATCGTGAAGGCGATATATATCGTGAAAGAAAAATTTTGCCACTTGGAGAGCATCGGTAGTCTTCTTGTAGGGAATAAAATGAACCATCTTGGAGAAACGATCCACAACAACAAATATCGAATCATTGCTTATATCCGTCCATGGTTGCGTTGGAATGGGTAATGGCATGTAAAGACTGCTATTAGAAGCGTGACCCTTCGAACGTTGACATACGGTACAACGTTCCACAAAACGAGCCACATCACGGCAAATTGTAGGCCAAAAATACGAATCAGTAACCAACTGCAAGGTCCGATCGCGGCCCACATGTCCTTCATTGTGGAGCTCTTTAATAAGTTGTAAACGCAAGCTGCACTGAGGGACACATAACTTGTTAGCGTGGAAGAGGAAATCTATGTGGATAACATATTCAGAATCACGACCATTTTGTAAATCAGTCCAGATACTTCCAAAAAAGGATCAACAGGGTATAAAGCTGCAAAATAGGCAAAACCAGGAACCAAAGCATGGAAAGTTGCTAAAAGAGAATGTCTCCGACTCAAAGCATCATTTATTGGTGCTGCCAGATTGGTGTTTGATGACAAACATAAATTGTTGTAAAAACGCCACCCAAGAAGCATGTCGAGCTGATATTTTGCTCCTGACTCCCCAAATGTTTTAAGGCATCATGATCTGTAAAAAAGATAAACTCCTAATGGAAAAGATAATGTCTCCAATGCTTGATAGCTTGCACAATGGCATAGAACTCTACATCATAGGTGCTATAACGGATTCAAGACCCCGAGATCTTTTCACTGAAGAAAGCAATAGGGCGCCCTTGTTGACTCAAAACAACCCCAATACCAAGCTTACAAGAATCACAATGTAACTCAAAGATGATAGTAAAATCAGGTAAAACCAAAATAGGCGCCGATGTCAGCTTACTTTTTATTGAATCAAAAGCGTCATTTGCTTCCTTTGTCTAGACGAAAGTAGTGCCTCGAAGATTATCTGTTAATGATGTGGTAATGTTGCTGAAGTGATGAACAAAACGTCGATAGAAGGACACAAGACCATGAAAACTTCGAACCTCACTAATCGTCTTTGGTGTTGGCCTAGACCTGATTGATGCCACTTTAATGGGATCCACTTCCAGAACACAGACAGAAACAATATAGCCAAGAAAAAGTACTTCCGATGAACCAAAGATACACTTTTGGCGAGCTGCAAACAGTTTCTCCCGACGTAAAACAAGAAGAACGTCTTTTAAATGATCTAGGTGACTTTCAAGATTTGAGCTAAAAATGAGAATGTCGTCAAAATAGACGACCGCAAACTTGCCGATAAACGGTCGAAGAGCTTGATTCATGACTCTCATAAACGTACTAGGAGCATTGGAGAGTCCAAAAGGCATAACCAACCATTTAAACAACCCTTCCCTCGTTTTAAAAGCTGCGTTCCATTCATCACCGGGACAAATCCGTATTTGATGATAACCACTCTTGAGATACAACTTGGTAAAAATAGAAGCATGACCAATTTGATCCAAAAGATCATCTAAACGAGGAATAGGAAAGCGATAGCGTACCATAATTTTATTGATAGCACGACTATCAACACACATTTGCCAAGAGCCATCTTTTTTGGGAATGAGCAACGCCGGAACTGCCGTTGGACTCAAGCTTTCTCGCACATGTCCTTTAGCCAATAAATCCTCGACTTGTCTTCACAATTCATCGTGTACTTGGGGACTCATACGGTAATGAGGGCGGTTTGGTAAGACTGCATTCGGGACCAGATCAATATGATGTTAAATATCGTGTAATGGAGGTAGTCCTTGCGGTAATTCAGCGGGAAAGACGTCCGCAAAGGTAGTGAGCAATGGTGAAAATGCAGCAGGCAGGACTGACTGTGTCAAAGAAGCAGTTGGCGCAGCTACAAGTGCCCAGATCACATCAGAGTTTTGAATTTTTACCTCAAATTCAGATTTAGGTACCAATAACAACGACGGACCTTAAGTAGGAGCAGAATGTAGGGTCGTCGGAGGTGGCACTGTGGACGGACCAATGACTTGCTCCTTTGAAGTTAAAAGAGTGATGGTACGACCGTTGAACATGAAACTATAAGTGTTGGTCTTACCCCGATGAGTAGCATCGCGGTCATATTGTCAAGGTCATCCAAGAAGTAGGTGACAAGCATCCATAAGAACTACATTACAACGTAATGAATCTTGATACGTGCCAACCGAGAAAGAGACCAATCCCTTCTTTGAAACTCCAATCTCTGTAGTTGTGTTTAACCATGCAAGCTTATAAGGAGATGGATGAGCCTCGGTCTTAAGGCCAAGTTTATTACCCGCTTTCAAGGAGATCACTTTGGTGCAGCTGCCCGAGTCAATAATAAGCTGAAAAATTGTGTCACGAATTGTGCAAGTCGTCCAAAATAGAGTAGTGCAAAGCCAAGATTCATCTAAAGCTCGTGGTAATAAACAATTTTGTCGTATCACCAGATTGAGTGTACGGTTACCTATGTCACCGCTTATAATGACGTTGTCATCGTCGTGTGGATAATCAGATAAATATTCATCATACTGAGGTTCACCATCGCAATTGACTTCTTGCACAAGTAACCCACGTTTATCACTCTTTGGACAAGCTGTTTGTAGGTGTCCCCTTTCTCCACAAGAAAAACAACGAAGAGCATTTGGTCTGGCAGTCCAAAACATTGCAATCAAATATGGTTTGGTAAAGTTGGAGCGTGACGTCGTGGGATCAACTAGTAAACCAACAATGGAATCGCTTGGTGTTGGCGTTTAAAAGCGAGGAAAGGAACCAGTAGAAGTCCATGTTGGCCGAAATTGTATCTCCATTGCAATGGCACGTTGGTGAGCTTCAGAAACAGATGTGGGATTAAATTGTTGCATCGCATTCGACAATTGAGCTTTGAGGCCTCCAATAAAACGTGAAATTTTGGAGCGAGCGGTCATGGAGAAGAAATCCGAAGTATAGTCATCAATAGATCGATTGCTTTGACGGATATTCTGAAGTTTGTTATACAGAGTGCGTTCATAATTATATGGTCAAAATGCACGTCGCATATGTTTTGTCAATTGTTCCCAAGAATCAATTCGTGATTTGCCGGACTCCTTGAGCTGCTGCCACCATGCCATGGCTCGTTTTATGAAGCGAGTCGCCACCAACGAGACTCTCATCTCCCCAGGGACGGCTTTGAACTCAAAAATTTCTTCCGTAGAACCCAACCAATCCAAAAATTCGTAGGCATTAAGTGTTCCTGAAAATTCAAGAATATCAAGGCAAAACCCAGATTCCCAACAAGGAGGGGGGGGGGGTTGACGAGCAATATCAAGAGGTTGATACTCACGAAGTTGCAAGCGATCATCAGGGCGATCTCCTCTGTTGTCATGAGCTGGTTGACGAGGATGAGAAACATGTTCTGGATTAGCAAAGATATTCTCCGCTAGTCCGTCGTGAACAGTGTCGTCGTGTGTCTCGTGAGCATGTGGGTCACGAACACGTTGTTGCAGGTTCTATTGATTCTGTAGAACCTTCGTCAAAGCTTGTTCAACTGCGTCAAGTAAGGCAACATGAAGACCTTCAGTGAAGTTTTCCAAGGTTTGTTGCAGGTCTACTTGTTGTTCTTCTGGAGTAGGTTTACGAGGAACCATCTAAAGAGAAAAACGAGGAACAAGCTTTAATTAAGAAACTAAAGCTGCTGGAATCTGATACCAACTGGTGTAGATCGAGTACGTAACTGATATGGTTTGTGGATCGATTGTTTAGTCTTAGAATACCCAAACGAATCTCGCAACTTGCAATCGTTGAGAACTTGTGTTCTAGCCGAAAACAAGGGTTAAAGAGCCGAAACTGCTTTGATTATTCTTAGAGAATAAGAGTTGTATCCCCACAAACCTAAGGATCAACTGTATTTATAGAAGCTATAAACCGACGTGAAAACCCTATGCTAATTAGTTTAGGAAATTAAATCTATGGCTCAACCAAAAAAGAAAAAAGTAAAACGAAAATGGAAATTATACAAAACAGAGCAAAAGGAAAACAGAGCCACACTGCATCATGAACCATCTAAGTTAAGAATATATGATTTTGTATGTATTGTATCTTCAATAACTTATTTTGTTTGTTGTAAAATATAATTGTAACACTTTTTATTATACATTTATTTTTATTTAATTGATGAGAAGCATCAATACAATAAAAACAAAATGTGTTTCTCTACAGAGCTGACACATCGTCCTTTTAGTTGAAACAGGAGTTGACACATCAGATAAAATGTGTAACCAATAAAAATATAACTATTAATACACGTCATTGTTTTTTCTTACAAGGTGGACCCATCGATTTCTTCTTTTTCTTTTCTATGTCAATTTCTTCTTCTATCTGTCGATCTATTCCTTCTTTTCTTCGTTTGTACTGATCTATGAGAAGCCACGATTGATCCAGAGCCTGGGGATTTGAAGATTTCTCAGAGATTATTGGAACTCAATGACTCGGGTGGAGGACAATCTGAAGAATGTTGATTGGAGAGGGTTTGATTGAGAAGCTTCGAGAGATAGATGTGGACAAGGACCAGATTCGATTAGACAAAGCTATCGAGGTTTGAATTTTGAATGTTTTCTTGATCTTTTGTATTTGGCTGAATCTGGGATAATTGTGAGATTGAAATTGTGGGTTTTGATTTTACGAAGCTATCTTTGGTGTTTATCTGGTTTTTTGTATATTGGAGATAGGATCTTGCTGGGTAAATTAATCGCCATGTGAAAGTACCATAACATGTTGCTTTAATTTGGTTTTGAGGCTGTTTGAGAATCTCCTTATCACATACACCTATTCAGATTTGACTTTTGTTTTCTATGGCTCCTTATCATTTTCCACTGAAAGATTGAGATGAAAGTACATTAATCGCCATGTGAAAGTACCATAACATGTTGCTTTAGTTTGGTTTGGAGGCTGTTTGCGAATCTCCTTATCACATACACCTATTCAGATTTGACTTTTGTTTTCTATGGCTCCTTATCATTTTCCACTGAAAGATTGAGATGAAAGTAGTTAATCTACTTTCTTTATCTCCTTTGGTTAGGTTATGCCAAGGCGGTGAACTCTTGGGTGAAATACTTCAAAGGTAACTGCTACATCATACATGATTCTAAGAGAATTCTCTACGGTTTTTCTGTTATGTTTCTGTTGTAAAAAAATAAAAGAATAGAGAGACCTTTTTGGAGTTTGTTCCAGTTCATAAATCTGGCTAATTTTATTCTTTGACATTGAGTCAACGTCATTATTGTGCAGTGACAAGTGGAGAGGATGCTGTAATCTCGGCTTATAGGTTCGTAATATGTTCGATCATTATTTTTCATATGTTATGCTCATGATGTTCTTCTGTTCATTAAAGAATAATAACTTGATGATTTGTTTATTCTCTATTGTTGATCGTTTTTCTTACATCTGATGATAATTAAGAAATTAATATTTTCAGGTCACACGACTTTCAAAAGATGGTTTTAGTTAATGATGGAAATGATTTGGCTTTGTCGTTGAAAGATAAGATTGAAGGCATGCCAGATATTAGTCTTGGTCTCTTGATGATGTTTACATAGCCTATTAGAGCTAATCTCATAATCTTAGTGTACTATTCTTTTTTGGTGGAGATAATCTTAGTGTGCTTAGAGTAAGTTTGGTATTAGTTTTGTTCCTAATTATTGCTTAACTTGCATAATATTGCATTAGACGATTACTGTCGATTTATTTGGTCATTCAGATAATAGAAAGTGAGTCATATAAAATAAAAGATATTCAAAAACTTAATTTATGAAATCCAAACCTCAAGTATCATATGATGATGCAAATAATAATAGCAAAAAGAAAATAAATTATCAATAATTTAATTAATTATGATACTTGATTCTAAACATCATATATTAATTTATAAAATAAAAAATATATATGAAATCAATACAATAAAACTTCTTTGTTTTTTACCAGGGCATGACACTTCAGCTTTTGTACTAAAGCAGAGAATGACACATCATTTAAAATGAATACCCAATCAAGTTAAAACAATTAATACACATCAGATTTTTTAGTCTTACATCAGAATTTTTAGTCCTAGGTGGACAGAACTAAAAAGAGGAATGATGGTCGATTTCTTTCCCTTCTTCCTCGCCGTTTATACGATGGTCCGACTATACGTTTAATCAATCGATGGATTATTTCTTCTTCTTTGTTGTCGTTTATACCATGACCCGATTGTGCGGAGCGAAGGATGTGTAGGCTGTGTGGAAGCTGAAAGGTTGGTCTAGTACTCAAATCGTATCTTAACTCTCTAATTTTTCCGGACACCTTTGAGCCACCGCTTTGACTTCGGTCTCTAAATCTATCGTTGAACCTTAGCTTCTATCAACCCAAAACCCTTGATTTTCTAACGAATGGGTTCAATCCCATGTTTGATCACATCCATGTAACCACCTTTATATTTTTTTTTAGTTTACCTCCAAATTTCTTAAAAGTTCCCAAGTGAGATCATTGATGTGGAATCTGGACAAGGTGACTGGTTTCTAATTTTGTTTGGGGTATGTTATTATACAGTGGTAAAAAAAGAAGAGGGTGGGGGGTGTTTTGCCTACGGAGATAGCTGGTGAAGTTGGATGAGATCTGCATCAGTTAGAAGTGTGATTAAGTTTTTTATGGATTATTTGAAGTTAGAATTGCGAGAGCCTGAAGATTTGCCCATGTAGAGTGCAAGAAGAGAGTTCTAATTCACATTGCATTGCTTCTCAAAAAATGGCATTCAAGGCGTTTGGGTCACCCATGACTCCTTCTATTTGTTAGTTTTATAATTGAGTTCGGTCGTATTATTTTACATAGTTAAATAAATTAGTGTCTTCGTAATTATGTGAAGAGGTGTGTTTAACGGATGTAAAAGTTAGTGAGTTGTGTTGTTTTAAGTTGTCAGTTTTCATAAGGTGTGAATGGTTACGACCGCAACATATGTATATAAACCTGTGTGATGTTGGAATAAGGTAACAAGTTTCAGATATATAAAAGAGTTTCTATTTCACTTCTTGTTTCTCCCTAAAGAGAAGAGATGACGTCTCTTACTCTGTTTTGTTCTTTCTCTTCTCAATATTTTAACACTTCTAATTTGTATCAATGCCTTTTTCATAGCAGAATTATCCAGGCAAGATTCGCGATGCATCCTTCTTTAAAGTCTTGTCAAGGTTAAACTTCTACATCTCTTATATTTCCAAATGAATTGCTTCTTCTTTAGTTACTCTGCTTGCTTCTTCATTCTTCAACCTCATGGGCCTGATTACTCCCTCATGTGGGCCGTGGCAGAAGCAAAGACAATTTACTAATACTATAAGACACGTTTTTTTAATGACAAATTCCACTTTCTCGCTTACAAGTTATTTCATGAGTCAGTCACATCTTCTACAATTGAACTGCTTTTATGATAGGAGATGGAAACTCTTGATAAATGTCAATTGTGTGGAACATTATACATATGTTTACTTTTCTTCTTGGAATCTATTTGTATAAGCCATGATCAATTCATCTCTTCTCATCTTGTTAAGAGATAAGAGAAACGAAGAAGATAGATAATATTGTATGTAGCTAAGGTCTTGTAACTGTAATAATAACTTGCGGAATTTTCTACATACGTGTGAGTTTAAGATCTTCTACTTTGAATTAGTAGCATTTGCTTCTATTCATCAATATACTGACCTTAGCTCCGAGGATTTTCATTTGTTTTTTTATTTGATTAGTTCAACTAAACGTGGACCTATCTACATCTTCTACTTTGAATTAGTAGCATGTGCTTCTTCTTTTTTTGTCAAACCAAATGCTTTCATTAAATTTCAACCAGTATGGTTGGTACTGGTTCAGCTGCTACAATTAAAGCGGATGGAATAGCGAGAAGATTACAGGTAGATGAATTGAGATTAAATGAAGCTAAAGCGATTTTTGCTATTTCATCAACTCTTCGGTTCTCTTCTCGTGGGATGAACTTGAACCAGATTCTCTCGAATCGCTGTGCAATGGCTAGGATGTCGTGTAGAATCCCGTGGATCTCCTTGTGACGGATCTCCAAGTTGGTTGCTTTGATTAGCGTTTGCGAATCTGAAGCAAAAGAAATTGTCTGGTAACCCAGATCAGAGGCCTGTTGGAGAGCTCGGTTCATGGCTATGGCTTCAGCTATGAGGGGGGAATCAACATGGGTTGCAGTATCCTGACCGGAGACTAAAGATCCAGAACATGGATCTCTAAATGTCCAGCCCAGCCCCGCCACCTTAGAGGCCTCGTTCCAAGCAGCATCTGTGGAGCATTGGATCGTATTTGCACAAATCGTCCTATGGGGTTTCTCGGATCGATTGTTGGGGCTTCTGTGGTTTATATCCTGTGCTGCGTTCCATTCTCTAGGGTGGAATATTGCTTGGGAGACAATCTCATTGGCAGGGGTGATCATTTTTTCGAAAATGAGTTTATTCCTCTGTTTTCAAATGTACCAGATTATCCAAATACCCAGTGAGCCATCGATAATACCTGTTGGAGGTAAACACTGTGTTTTGCTTAACGACTCGATTCCCATACGTAGGTTTGTTATCATGTTTGAATCTAACTGTCTCTTGAAAGGTGTCTGGGCCCATACTTGTCGTGCAAAGGTGCAGTGGAAGAAAAGGTGCTCCGATGACTCCTCTTGGCCGCAAAAAGGGCAAATTGCCTCCAAGTTAATACCACGATCTTTCAAGGTCCTTCCCAAGGGGAGAGCATCTCGTATAGATTTCCAAAGGAAAAACTTTAGATTTGGTAAGCATTTAACATTCCATATTTCCTTCTCCCATTTGAAGCCCTCGTGATATATGTGTTCTTGGTTGTAACCTGATTTTAACATGGTAGTTTGATATCCAGATTTTGCAGAATATTCCCCAGAAGGAGTTGTAAGCCAAATGTATATCTTCTGCTCCTAATTTGCTGGGTTTGAGTAGGAGTATCTGTTCCTTGTAAGATGGAAGCACCTCATTGATTTTCTGTTCATCCCATTATGCTGATTGGGGCTTCAACAGTTCAGCTACCTTCATATTCTGAAGATGCTCAGGGATTGGCCCCATTGGTACAGTTGCCTCTTTTAGTGAAATCCACGGATCTTTCCACACTAAAGAAAGTGTCCCTGATCCAATAGCTCTGCCTAGTAGGCAGGTTGGTTTGGTGAGGATTCGCCAACTAATCTTAGCTAGGAGTGCATCATTAAAGGTAGCAACCTCTCTAAATCCCAATCCTCCTTTTGTTTTGGTTTTGTCATTTTTTCCCAAGATATCCAACACATTTTCCTTTTTTCAGGTGACGAGTCCCACCAAAATCTAGTCAGGGCCGATTGGATTCACTTGCACAAGGAGCCTGGTAACTTGAAGCAGGACATAGTGTGCGTTGGCATGGCAGAAAGCACTGACTTGAGCATGGTGGTTTTTCCAGCCGTGGAAAGGAACCTCGAGGACCAGCTTAGAGCCCGCTGCTTGATTATGTCGATGATGCCATTAAACATGTCTTTCTTTTTCCTCCCAAAGGACTTAGGTAGGCCAAGGTATTTACCTAAACCTCCCACTTGTTGAATTCCGAGGATCTGTTTAGCTAGATTCCTTGCCTCTTCCCCTGTTTTAGCTGAGAAAGTAACAGCTGACTTACTTTTGTTTATCATTTGTCCGGAGGCAGTTTCATATCGATTCAGGATTTTCATCAGTTTCTTGCAGCTTTGGCGGTCAGATCTGCAGAAGAACATTGTGTCATCTGCGAAAAGCAGATGGTTCACTCGAGGGCTGGATTTTGATACTCGTATCCCCTGCAGTTTATTATCCCTTTCTGCTTTTTTACATAGTCCCGATAGAAACTCACTGCATAGTATGAAGATATATGGTGAGAGAGGATCCCCTTGGTGGATTCCTCTCTATGGACTAACTTTACCGTGTACAGCTCCATTTAGCAGGTAAGAGTATGACACAATAGTGATGCACTCCATTATCCAGTTGATCCAGGTTTGGTGAAAACCCATCTTTGACATTAGCCCTGGGCATACGGGTACCCGAACCCGATCGGGTTCGGATCTTCGGATTTTCGGATTTTTAGATATATGAAAATAGAATCCGATCGGGTATTTTATATAATCGGGTCGGGTTCGGGTATTTTTGGATACACCCGAAATCCGAACTGAATTTCGGATATCCGATGGATTTCGAGTATTTTTATCCGAAATTGATAAAAATACCCAAAATCCTTATCAAAAACCCGAACCCATACCAAAATACCTGAAGAAGCATATAACTTAAATATCAGAAAACATAAAGATTGAAACTCAGAATTGAAAGTCTTAAAGAGTAAAGAGTTTAAAAGATTCAAAGAGAATGCAAGTCTAAATTCTGATGTTTAAAAGAGAGAAACAAGTAGATAAAGTTTAAATGAGAGAAACAAGTAGATTAGACAAGTAAACCAGTCTTCTAATCCTCTTCTTCTTCTGCCATATAACATGCTCAAGAGTCTTCTTCTTCACATTCAAACTCTGAAAATAAACAAACCAACATTACAAACTGTAACTTGTAAGTAAGTACTTAACATGGCATAGAGAGATAAGAAAGTAACCTCTTTGAAGCTCATCTTCAAACTCAAGTTCTGCAAGAATTTGAGCATTTGTAAGCACCTTTTCTTCAAACTTTATGTCTTGTTTTAACCATTGTTCAGTACACATCAGAACCTCCACCATGTAGTGTGTAAGACAACTTCTGTAGGGATCTATTATCCTTCCACTAGTGCTAAAAGCACTTTCAGAAGCAACAGATGACACTTGCATTGCAAATAAATCTTTAGCCATCTGAGATAAAACAGGGTACCTTGCACTATTGACCTTCCACCAAGAGAGTACATCATACTCAACTCCCATCATCAAATTTGGATTCTCAACTTCTTCTCTCAGATATGTATCTAGTTCATTATTATCTCTAACTCCAATAGTTTTGAGCAATGTATCATACTTCTGCTCCATTGGGTTGTATCCATCAAAAACATCATCCGAGTCAAATAAGTCTTGATGTCTCTCTCGATTACTCTGCGATGAGCAGTGAGACTGTGTTTGTTCCGCAGATGCTGTTGCTTCAGCATATCTATCACTATACTCTTTATACATATCACACATTATAGCATTAACTGAATCCTTCATTGCCTTAGCTTCTACAGTCTCTACCCCATACAACTCCTCAAAACACAAATTTGCAAACTGCATCTTCTTTCTCGGATCCATAACACTAACAATAATCAACATCCTGTTAATGTTCTTCAACCCACCCCAATACTTATCAAATTTCTGAAACATTTTCTCAGCATTTAACTTCACCTCGCTGTCCCTAGTAGCACAAAGTAACTGAAGCTTCACAACAATGTTAACTATCTTGCCATAACACTGATGTGCATTCATAGTAGTTGAGGCGGATACTACCAATGTAGCCTTATAGAAAACATTAAGAAACTTAACTAACCTCTCAATTTTATGCCAATCTTGACTCAAAGGAGGTCCAATCCTTTTTACGCCATCAACAGTCTCCAAGAAGTGATCATTGTAAAGCTTATCCTCAAACTCCATTTTATCAAATGCTCCTTTAAACTTAATCGCCCTTGTCAGCATCAAATACGTAGAATTCCACCTTGTGAAAACATCTAGTGGCATACTACCCTTTGAGAACCTACCATTTTCAACTCTTTGCTGAAACGTCTTTCTTCTATTTGGTCCTGACCTGACATATGAGATACCATTACAGACTGCAACCACACTAGCATCGATTTCAGTCAATCCATCCTTCACTATCAAGTTTATAATATGACCAGCGCACCTAAGATGCATGAAATCTCCATCCATAACCAGAGAATCATTTGATACCTCAGAGAAGCTTGATTGAAACTGACTCAGAGCATTGCTATTAGCAGTTGCATTGTCAACAGTGACACTGAACACCTTCTCTATCCCCCATTCAGCAAGACATTCTAGAAGTGTGTTTGCAATCGTCGTACCTTTGTGATCTACCACATTCTTAAATCCAATGATTAGCTTCTTCAATCGCCATTTTTTGTCAATGTAGTGTGCTGTGATAACCATGTAACTTGAACCTATAAGAAAAAAAAATAACAGTAAGTCTAGGTTATTAAGAATAAAAAGCTAAGATCAGAATTTTAGTTTTTAAAAAAGTACCTGTTACCGAAGAAACCCAAATATCAGTGGTGAGTGAGACTCTTTGATTATTAGCCAAAAACCATTGCCTAAGAGTAGCCTTCCTCTCCACATACATTTTCACAATGTCTCTTGTTGCTGTCCTTCTTGAATGCGAATTATAAAGGTTAACCTAAATGAATTACATATAAGAAGACTGATTAAAGCCGTAACAAATAGATAAGATTGATTACATCAAGTGTATAAGAAACATGTATTAAATCATTCACATAATCAAAGACATAGTGACTGACCTTATCGTAAAAAAATCTTAACGCCACTCCTTCTACAAAAGACAATGGCAACTCTCCTATCACCAACATTTGATTAAGTGCTTCTCTGAAAACATGCTCAGGGACTTTTGCATACTGAATATTTTCTTCCTTATTAATCACCTGCTGTCCTCCTGTAGCATCTTGACCTTCTTCCCATGCCTTGTAGGCCTTACATATTTTGAGATGGTTCCACAAGTTCTTCGTCCCTGATTTTGTTGAACATCCTAATTCCTTTCCACAATAGTTACACTTACACCTGTTACGGCTGCCTGCTAATCTTGTGAAAATGGTCCATACACCAGACCTTGGTGCTAGTGTCCTTGGTGTCTTGGTTTGATCAGCAGTAGTGCCACCACCAGATCCACTTCCCTGAGTTTGTTTCCTTTTTCCTCTTGCTCTCGGTCTCGGTGTCATCATTTCTTCTTCATCGTTTAATTCATCATCGGTATAAACTTCGTTCACTGGGTTTGACGAACCCATCTGCATATCATATTAACAGAGATAGCAAAGTCAGAGACTCAAAGTAATCATATAAGGCTCGTATGCAAATCATATAAACAGAGAACCATATACGAATTTTAACTAAGACAAGTACAAAGCAGTTTCAGACAAATCAAAGCAGTAATCATGTCAATGGAGTTTGTAGATTCACACTAAGTCTAAAAGCAGTATCGGATTCACACTAAAGCAGTATCAGACTCTAAACAAGATGAAACATACAACATCAAAGCAGTATTGGACTCCAAACGATCAAAAAAATCGAAGGAAGATGAGTTTCAGATCAAAGAACAAACCTGTGATTTCCTTCATGAAGTCGCAGATGAAGGGGGGGATGCTATTCGATTTAAGGTTTCCAGTTTGAACAAATGAGATTAATATCTGATTTTATTGGGTAAAAGCAAAAAAGTAACCTCGATTTTGAAGCTTGGTAGTCGAACAGGCTATAACAAGTTCTAAAATCGACAAACACAAAGAAATGAAAAGGGAATTAGGGATTAGGGGGTTAATGGGTTTTACATTATGTTCGGGTATCTTCGGATCTGGTTCGGGTATCGGGTATTACCCGAACCCGATCGGGTATCCGATCTCATGAAATATCAAATCCGATCGGGTATTTTACCATATCTGAACCCGAACCGAACTGCTTACTTCGGGTTGGGTTCGGGTTCGGGTTTCGGATTCGGTTATTATGCCCAGGGCTATTTGACATTACTACTCTTATAAAGTCCCATTCAATGCGGTCATACGCTTTACTCATATCGATTTTGACTGCCATATAGCATTGTTTCTTAGCTCCCGAGTTCTTAAGGTAATGTAGGACCTCATGAGTAATTAGAACATTTTCTATGATCGCTCTATTTGGGACAAACGTCGATTTATTCTCTGAAATGATGGTTTGCAGGTATGGCTGAAGGCGTTTTGTCAGAACTTTGGAAATGATCTTGTAGAATACTGAGCAAAGTGCTATTGGTCTATAATCTGCCATCTTCTGCGGGCTTTGGATTTTAGGTATGAGTCTTACATGCGTTTGATTTGAGTTGTTTGGTAGCCTTCCTGATAAGAAGAAGTTCTGAACTTCTATGGTGATGTATGGTCCAACTGTTCCCCAGTTTGACTGGAAGAAGCTAGCCGAGAATCCATCAGGTCCAGGAGCTTTGTCTACATGGATTGAGAAGCTTGCGGTTTTGATTTCCTCTCGGGACGGTATGGCGGTGAGCTTCTGATTCATTTCCAGCGTGATACAAGGTTCTATAGCATCATTAATCGCAGTATCCCTCTCCCCTTCAGATGATGAGAAAAGCTTTGAGAAGTACTCGGTAATAACCTTACTTATTTGATCTTCTTTGTATACCGAGTAACCATTTTCATCTTCAATCACTGAAAACAATTTTATTGTTTTGCGGCCCCTAGTGATAGCATGAAAATATCCAGAATTCTTATCTCCCAATGCAAGCCACATTTGTCTACTCTGTTGCTTCCAAAACTCTTCTTCTGCTTTGTATGCGCATAGAAGACCCTGATTTAGGGTGGAGATAAGTTCCAGATTTGCCTCAGGGTTGGTCATGGCAGCCTCAATCTTTGATCTGTATGATTCGATTTCCTGTTGACTATTCTAATGCTTTTCTTTTGACCATAGGATTATTGCACGTCTGCATCTGGTAAGCTTTTCCTCTACTCCTTCTACATCATCAGTAGTCCAGGCTTCGTGTATCAATTTTTTAACCTCCTCATTTTCTTTCAATCTTCTATCATATCTAAAGATACCACGCTTATTTTTTTGCGAGAGATCAAAGTTTATGAGAATGGGACGTGGTCAGATCCTTCGAACCTCAGATACTCGTTCCGGCTTGATGGGTAAGCTTCTGCCCATGCACCATTCGACATAGCTCTGTCTAAACGACAAAAAACTAAGTGTTCATTTCTTTTCCCCCTCTAGGAGAGGAAGTTTCCAATGTGTCGAAGGTCATATACGTCACAAGTTGACATGAAGGTACAAATGTCTCCAAACGATCCTTCTTGTCGTGGTGGTCCACCTTGTTTCGCATAGGCATCTATGATGTCGTTAAAATATCCAGCCAAGAACCAGGGCTCTACACGAGTAAGTCCAATGGTTGTGAGCTGATCCCAGATAAGTTTTCTTTTAGCTCTCTCTGGTTCACCATAGACAAAGGTTGAGAAAAAGGTTTTCCCCTCTGATGTGATACTTGTGTCTATATAATTGTTGCAGGAGACTAGTATGGTGATCTCCACATGTTGTTTCCAAAATAAAGCAAGTCCACCCCCTCCAGGGCTATGTGGTGAGATCAACAGGTGGTGCGGGTAAGCCATCCAGTCCAAGGTCTTCATCACCATATCATCACCATTTTTAGTCTCCATGAGGAATAAGATATCTGGTGAGGTACCCGAAGATAACTCATGAGGTCGCCAGACTGTTGTGGGATTCCCCAACCCACAACAGTTCCAGCTCAGAATCTTTAAGGAAGAGGATTTGGTGGATTCTGAAAATCCACCTTTTTCCTTGTCATCGCAGGTATAATTATACCTTTTGGTTGGTTGGTGTTTGCTGGTTTAGCTTGTGATTGTGGTTTCTCTTTTGTAGGATTGTTATGGCTTGGTCCAGCAAGATGAGTTCCTTTTTGGATATTGCCTTTGTTATGGCTAGACTTTTTTGGGGACCCATTAGTAAGGTTTCTTTTCTGGCTCTTTGCTCCTAACAGTTTTAGAGGTGGTTTAGATTGGGGTTTCACTTGGGCAGGTCGCCCTCTTCCTCTTTTTGTAGGTTTGACAGTTTCCTCCAAAGCACATAAGTTTGTGGTGGTAAGTTCTGTTCTTTGGGATCGGGGGGTATTCACCAAAGGTGAGTTTTGGTTCATGTCCACCTGGGAGGCTGAAATGGTAATTTGTATTATGTTTTCTGCAGTCGTAGCCATTAGACCTTTTGCTTCTCCTTGGATAACCCTTTGTTGTCTAGCTGCACTTTCCGTGGGATCATTAACTGCTAGATATTGTACTGATGGCGTGTATCAATGACAGGAGGGATAAAAGGAGGACTAGGGACCTCAAGATTTGTCTCCAGTCTCTCTAGAGGGGGTCGTCTTGGCCTAGAGGAGTCAGAGGCTTCTGTAAGATGTGAGAAGTTTGTGGGTGCTTTTTCTCTCCGTTGCATCCTTGGGCGCTGAGAAGGTAAGTTGTCTCTGTGGTACCGCTTAGGGGAGTGTACCTCGTGGGACGATGCACGACCATGGTAAGGATGTGTGCGGTGAGTTTGCCTGATATGGCTGCTTCTAGGGAAGTCTGAGTTTCTGCCCCCCGATGTGTATGATCTTTGGCTTGCTTCTTGACTAGATTTCTCATTCTGTGGTCTATAAGCTTCCTGGTGATCTCTTCTGTGTTCAGTGAGTTGCATTGAGGGTGTGGGGGCCCTAAAGTTATCTTGGGGGGTGTAGTAATTTCTTGACACTTCTCTCGTGTTTGATACTTGTGTTTTTTCTGGTGCAGGTAGTTCGTCTCCTTTTGCTTGTAAGTCAGGGCAAAATCTTGTCTCGTGGGTAAGTTTACAGCAGTGGAGGTAGTGATTCTTTAGTTTTTTGTATTCTAGTGTAATAAGGGCTTCACTGCCATTAGGGAAGCCTACAATGGTCTCTTTTGTAATGGGTTTGAGGCCATCAATTTTGACTCTTATCCTTGCAGAGACATCTGTTATCTCCATGGTTTCCAGTTCTCCAAGTTCTTCACCAATGGTTTGGAGCATTTGTGGCTACTAGTAATGCTTAGGGAGCCCCTGTACCTCTATCCAGAAGGGGATCTCCGATGGAAATGCAGCAGAGATTACTGGTTCCCAACGTTGGAGGATCACCATCCACTAATCATAGTGGTAAGGTCTATTATCCATCACCTTTTGTATATCTTCCTCGAAATCAAATCTGAACTGAAAACAGCCTCGTCCCAGTTCTGGTCCAACCGCTTTGCCTTTGAGATCCCATCGGCTAACAAGGAAAGGGAAAAGGGACCAAAGTCTTTGTGCCGAAGGGTTAGTAAGACGTCCCATAAGGGTAAGTGAGTTTTCTTCAATAAGGGCTAAGGTATCCATTTCGGGAGCTCGGATTCTTCTGCGAAGGGGTGGTGGGGCTTCCGTTTCTATTCCTTTCCCTTTGAGTTAGTATGAGATTCGTTTTTCCATGGTGTAACGGTTGATGAGGATGGGTCTAAGAAGATCTCGGTGCCACCAGGGTTTTAATCAGGGTTTATAGGGTTACAAAAGGTTAAGAGGTATTGCAGAACAAAGTTTAGTAGGGAATAAGGCGGTTGTGGGAGGAGATAGAGAAACACATACCAGTCATTATGTGGTGCGACTTGTTTAGTTGTTGAGTCTCCACAGCCGAGATGCGTTGGATCAGTCTGTTTCCGGGCCGGAAGGAGCACCGGAGCTTGTGTGACCACCGGTCAATGTTCAGAGGGGTTGACGGACCGTTAGTTATTACCGTTTGTAGTATTTTAAAGTGGGTGAAATCCGGTTTTTCAAAAAGTTGTTACTGCTTTTAGTTGTATTGGAAACTGGGCCTAGGAGAGAAGTCGCCTACTTCTCTAGTAGCATGTGCTTCTATTCATCAATATACTAACCTTAGCTCCGAGGATTTTAATTTGTTTATTTATTTGATTAGTTCAACTAAGCGTGGACCTATCTAAATATAATTGAAGATAACTTCCCTCTCACTTGTGGAGGACATGTTTTATGTAAGAATGTGCACTCTGACATAGTTTTGCTTTCGGTAGATATCAAGGATTTTAAGAAAGGAGCTAAACCAATGCGGCTGAACCATTTACCCCACCTTTAGGTTTTTATTTAGATAAATATGTATTTCTTAGCCTTCGTTGGTTTTCCCAAATGTAGTTCTCTTAAAATATTTAAAGAACACATTTGACGATCAAGATTAGAAAAGAAAAAATTAGTACGGTCTTGTCCCTTTTGGTGGCGTGTAATATAGGAAATCTGGGGATGTAATAGAACAATTAGGGATGTTAAAAAGGGTTTATAAACCCAGCCCGGCCCGGCCGTGTACAAGCTCGGCCCTCCAAAAACCAATTTTGAATTTGGGTCCTACAAAACTAACACTAACGAGCCTAAACTCGGTCCAGCCCTGACCCTGCAATTATTATTTTGTTTTCTCTTCCTAAGCGTTTTATTTAATTATTGACGAGTTGAGTGATAAACTTTGTAGTGGTCGTGGAATCGAAGCCAGAGCCTTGGACTGTGTCTCTGCTATGCGATTATCTTCTCTGTTTTGGACTTCTTAAAGTTGAATCTAATAAGCCCTTAGATCTCAGGAAAATTCCTTATTCGTTCCCCAATCTCTTCTTTGGATTCATTCATCTTTCAATCCCTAGTTCCTCCATCACCTCAATTAGAGCGAATTGATTTCTACGAAGATCGTGTGAGTGAATTGATTTTGAGAGGTCTGTCAATGGTGCTTGGGAGTTGGGAGGAAGAAAAAAAAATTGCTTAAAAAAAAAACCTAGACTAAAACGTCGTCGTTTTCAAATAGAAGATTGAAGAAGAATAAAACAGGGCCAGCTCGAACTTCTGCACAACTCGACCCTAGACGAGCTCGAAATATTAATAACAAAAATACAGGGTTACGGGTCCAAGATATTTAAACGAGCCGGGCCAACCCTGTAACTTTAAGCCCTTCTTAACATCGCTAGAACAAATTATTACCGTCCACAAAAATGTGTTTAAATGGACAAATCCACTTAAAACCAAAAAAAAAAATAAATGAAAAGAGGCTTATTACGGTAACAAATTTTCAAAGGCAATATTGATTATTGTGAACATGATTTGACGAGTTTACAACCAAACAAAACTATATACAATTATAGATGATTAAATTTTAAACTATAAAAAACATCTCAAAATTAAACTAGACCAATATATCTCCCACAACAAATTATAGGAAAAAAACATATTTTTTTAACATCAAATACATTTAAAAATGGATAGAATAACATCTCGCGGCATCGCGCGGGTCTAACCTAATATAATATAAAAAGAATAATGAAAATCAAACCCGCACGTGATGATATGATCAAATATATATACACCCTAGATGATTGAAGCAATTAAAAAATGATCCAAATATGATGGTACTAAAAACTAACAGGTACTGATCTTTCCCAACACAGTGGTTTGAAGTTACTCAAAAATAAGATCGATATGAAAACACTTTATAACATTATATGATTAAATTTGTAAAAATTACAAAAATTACACCAAAAATTCAAACTACACTAATATATTCAAATAAGGGTTAGTTAGGCTATTTATATAATTAATTTTACCTGATTTAAATGTAAACATTTATAAGGCATCCTTGATTTGATTTTGAGATTTTTTCTATTTTGATTTATTAGTGCATTTTTCTATCTTCTCATTGTATAAACTATAGGTTTTACAATTTATCCAATTCCAAAAAAAGAAAATCATACTTTCAATAATTAAATGTATCTAAAAATAGTTAGAAAAGTATCTCGCGGCGTAGCGCAGGTCTAACCTAGTATATTCAAAATCAAAATGAACTCTCTCAATCTAGAGTGCCAACTCATTACCACTTTTCTAATTTTATTCTTAAATTTGTTGTTTAGTCAGTCTTAAATATGGTCAACTAAATTCAATGTTTTCTTTTCTATTTAATTGTGAGATAAACACCATATAAATAACCATATTACATCCCACTTTTAAATCAAATTACTTTTTCAAATTTTAAATATATGTAAGTCAAATTTATTAAAATTTGTTACCAAATTCATTATCAAATTAAAGTATATCCCATCAAATCAACATCTCATATATATTAAAAGAAAAAAACTTAATATAAAATCTATTTAGTAAAAAAGGTACTTAATACATTACTATATTAAAATAAAATTAATATTATATACTTCAATTTAGGATACATATGGATTGCTTTTAGAAGGTAATATTAATCAAAGCTTGAATAAATCTCAATAAAGAATTTTTTTCCTCCTACTTTTTGACATTGACTACTGTAAAAATCAATTACATATTAATTTAAAATTATCACAACAATTGCAACCATGGCTCAAAATCATAAATTTAATAAGGGAAAATTACTAGTTTGACCCAAATTGAGCAGTTAATTGCTAGATTAGCTCCTAAAATTTGAGGGTCAGTTGAGTTAGTTTCATACCGAAAATACCCTTTTTTGCTTTGTTAGGAAAAAAGTCAATATTACCCTTGGTTAAAAATTCCTGCAATTTCGTTTTTTTTTTTTTTTTTTTTTTTATAAAAGTCTGCCATACAAGTAATGGCAGATTAATTTGTAAGTGGCAGATTTATTGTCGATGGTAGTTTTTTTTTGGCAGACTTATTTTAGATGGCAGATTAATTTGCAGAGTTTGAGGGCAGATTTGTTTTCTATGGCATATTTATTTGAAGTGTGTAACGACAGTTTTTTTGTGAATAGCAGATTTTCTTAACGCGACAGACTCATTGTTTTAGTCAAATTTCTAGGAATTTTGTGGCAGATTTTTTATGATTGTTGTAACAGTTTTATTTTTCACTTAAAAAATCTGTCACATTGCGACAGATTTATAAACGTAAAATTAATTGCTAGTTTGACATCTAGTGGTGACAGATTTTTTGTAAGTTATGACTAATTTTTGGATTGAAGGAAAAATCTGTTGTTTGATAAAAGATTTTCGAAAGTCTTTTTAAAATTGCTATATTGACCCACATGCACAATATACGTTATGGCAGATTTTCTTATGTTATGATAGTTTTTTTTTCCTACTAAAAAATCTGCTGCTTGATAACAGATTTATTATATATGAATACAATGATAACATATTTGTTTTATGTTGATATAGTGACAGCAGATTTTTTTCAGGGTAATGACAGATTTATTAGTGCCTTTTGTGATAGATTTTTTTTAAAGTTAAGCGACAGACTTTTGTACCAGTTGCCATATATGACGAGAATCTAGGGTTTACCTTATTTTTTCTCTTTTGTATCGTGCCTCCCCTCCCCTATATCGACTGAAATTTTTTTTCTCTTTTGGGTTCATCTTATTTTTCCATAAATTCCTTCTTCCTCCTCTCCAATGTGGATTTAATCATGCTTTCTTTCCTTTTAAGGTGGTTTTTTTTTCATCTCTTCCTTCACGTTTTAGAGTGATTGTTACACAACCAAGAGAATATGAAGCAGGTGATTCTCGTTTGTGGTAATTGGATCTTTGACAACAACAAATGGTTGTTTGTTGTTGATAATGAAAGGGGTTCACGAATTCTACAATGTAACGATCAAAGCAGATTTGATGATTGCATTGAAATGGTATATGAGGATTACAGGCTGGACAACAAGGTATTTGATGTTGTCTTGAGTTACAAGATCTCGAAGAGGTTATTGCAGGATTTACCCAGTGATACACCACCAGTTATTATCGATAATTCTCATCAGTTGCACACTTTTCTGGGAAAATTGGAAAGGGTTACAGGTCGACTTTGTGTTGAAGTGAAGAAGTAAATACAGACTAATTTGAATCACAAAGGTAAGAAACGAGGAAGAGATGAAAATGATCAGGTTGGAGAAGAGTATCTTGATATGGCCAGCGACACAAATGAAGAAGAGATCGAGTGTGTAGAGAAAATTCTCTAGGTCTGTTCGTTTTCATCCTTTCTTAGCAAGTGTGTATGTTATACAACTAAGTTTCTAATATAATGTCGCTACTATTTTATAGGGCCGTGTGGACTATGCTAAGTTACTTACTGTCCAAGATATCGATGCACACCAAGTACAAGTAACAAGTGGAACATCTCTGCATGTTGTCAATTTGAAAGATAAAAAGTGTACATGTCGCAGGTTTGACTTGGAGAAACTCCCTTGTGCACATGCAATAGCGGCCGGTGAATTCAGAAACATTTCTCGCATTTGAATGAGTCATCCTTATTATCGGAAACACTACGTTTACACTTCCTACGAGAATGCCATCATGCCAAGGGAGCTTGATAAATCTGTTCGTGGACATGTGATAACGAAGGTATGTGGTAATTGCAACCAAGTAGGACATAATCGCAAGACATGTACTCTATAATTTCCTAGTTTTTGTTATCTTCCCAAGTTCTCTTTATATTTTTGTTGAAAATGACGATGCTTTCATTGACATAGAACTCTTTTTAGTTCAAAGTTCTTTTATATTCTCCACTTCTTTTGTTAGTAACAATTTAAAATTTAAAATGAGTATATGCTTTACTCGTGGTAAAAATAAGAGAAATAGTCTACAAGTCTTCAAGTTATATTATCATCATTCACGTTCAAATTTAAAATTTTATAATGAGTATATGCATTACTCGTGGGAATTATAAGAAAAATAGTCTTCAAGTTATATTATCATCATTCACGTTCAAATTCACATGCAAAAGAAGAATAGTCTACAATTATAATGTTATTACAAAACGTAAGGCAATGAAACAAAATAGTCTACAAGGACTCATCAACTAGGGAAGGGATGATAATAGCTTTAGCTCGAGGATGTGAATCAGTCATATTAGCTGGTATGGCTAATTATCTGACTTCGTCGTATAATTCCGCTGCAAGCTTAATCCGAAGAGCCAACATGTTCTCATCGCAAAACCCATCAAATGTTTTCCGAAGAGCTAAACATTCAATGTACTTAAGAGCATACACACCACAATCACCTGGATTTTCATTCCGAGGAACATTTTTCTTCACCCTTCTCAATTCCAACATTGCTCTGCTCTTCTTACGGTTTGTCTCAGGAATCATGTCACTTAATATCGCTGGAATCATTCGTCTTAAAGGCAAACATGCAGTGGCCATTTGATCGTCACTCACCATGGTTGGTATGCTATCATAGATGTGAATCTTCTTACCCCGCAAGTCAATATCCAAAGCCACCCAATGGTTCCCATTGACAAAAAGACAAGCGTATAAGTTATCCACATCAATCCACCACTTCTTGTTCATAGCTGACTCCTCAGGATATTCACGCGTCTAGAAGTCTTCGAAGGTCCAGGTCCATCCAACTTCGTCAAAGCCTCTCCAAGGCGGTTTAATGTCACCTCAAGTTTTTTATGTACCAACTGATCCTCCTTGTTGGACCATGTATCTTCAGAACTGGAAGCTATTTTCAATTTAGCTTTCTGAACTTGGGTAGTAATATTCTCAACATCATCAGAAGCAAGACCAGTAATCTTCTTTTTCTTGGAAGTTTCCTTCTTCTCAACCTTCACAGATTCCTTCCTCACCACCCTTTGAACTGGAAATTCATCTTGTGATGTGTGCTTCATATCAACAATCCATGACTGCAACCAAACAGAACATTCCAAGAAGGAGGTAAGAAAATCGAGAAATGATATGTTTAAGAAAAAAAAAACATAACATTAGAAGTTTGATATTAAGATGAGAAGCGTATAAGTTTATAACAAAAAAAAAAAAGAACATGAGAAGTAACGAAACATGATAAGCTTTAACAAACAGAACATGAGAAGTTTAAAAAAAACAGAACATGAGAAGTTTAAAAAAAACAGAACATGGGAAGTTTAAAAAAAAACAGAACATGAGAAGTTTTAAAAATTCAGAACATGAGAAGCTTTAACAAACAGAACATGAGAAGTAAAAAAAAACAGAACATGAGAAGTTTAAAAAAAACAGAACATGAGAAGTTTTAAAAAAACAGAACATGGGAAGTTTAAAAAAAACAGAACATGAGAAGTTTAAAAAATTCAGAACATGAGAAGTTTAAAAAAAACAGAACATGGGAAGTTTAAAAAAACAGAACATGAGAAGTAAAAAAATAAAACGACGAGTTTTTTAAAAACAGAACATGAGAAGTTTTAGACAACAACAGAACATGAGAAGTAAAGGAAAATGTAACTTACAGGTGTTTTACTTGTTCTCTCATCATCGTTAATGGTGTGTGAAGTGGCATTATTCCGTACATCAGCGTCTTTTGGCTCTTTTCTTTCTTTCTCCAATGCTTTAATCCTCTCACCCATCTCCTCTTTGAACACCGTCATTTTTTTTTTCAACAAATGTTTCAAATTTACTCTCCAAAGCATCTATTCGACTGTTGAGTATTTTTGCCCAAGTTAGAAATAGTCTCATTCATTTTCTCAATCGCCCTCCAAATATCCAAAGAAATTGACTTGTCATCCTTACCATCCTACAATAACATGTTCATTAATATCATAATAGAGAAGACAAAAAATGTTAATCAATTACGGTAAAGGAAAACGATACCTTACCTCCATGTTGGTTACATTTTCTACTTGTTCACATTTAGGATCATTATCCGTCAATCTTTTTTTCTTAGGATTGCACCTTCTGTTGTCATTCACCTTATCAGCTTCAACACTTCTTTTCTTCTTTTTTGAACTTATACCAACTGTTTTGACACAACTCCAAGCATCTAGAGACAAACGGTTATGAATGAGATCTTTAAGTAGCTCGTCTAGGTGTAGATATGTATGCTCATCTGCGTCAGACCATAGAGGATACATGTTTTCCTCTGAAACATGAAACATATGCCTAACACGAACCTACAAGCCATGAATAAAGTGATTAACACTGGTAATAACTTTAAATTCACACAAATTATTTGTTGATGTCAAAAGTATTTTTTTTTAAAAGATAGTAACAAACTAGCACCACTACTAACCTGTCCATGCAACTTCTTCTCGTTTTGGATGAAGTTTGTGAAGTTGATACGTTTTCGAGATGATCGCCAATCAAGAAGTGGAACACCAGTGGTTTCTATCCTTCTAAACCCATAACTTTCTCCTATTCCAGTAACACTCTCATATAACCAAATTAACAAAGCATGAACACACCCGTGTATGGTGTATGAATCTCTGTCATAGTCAACCATCTTCACAGAATTCACTAGACTACTAAAGGCAACCCGACCCCATGGATGTTTTTCAAAAGCAACTGGATCTAAAACTCTCTTAGCGGTCGCCAACGGGATTCTAGATGTATGATGAATTCCATGTACGCATACTGACAACAAACATAACCTACCAACCATCATCCTCTTATCAAGATGCCATGTTTTGCTAGAATCAATAACCTTTACCAACTCACTCCACATAGGACCATCAAGGGTTGTTGGTATTTTCATTTCTTTCCAGAAATCATGGTGATCAACATCAAAGTTCTCTAAAGGGTCAAATGCATCACAATTTAACCTTGTTATCTCTGCAAACTCATTTAAAGAAAATTTAATTGGCCTATTATCGATCAAAGACCAAACCTCATGAATGTTGTTGATTCTCAGCTGTTGTGTGAGTAGAAAGTGAACTCTCTGCGCAGCCCAGGTGTATTCCAATTCATCAAACTTTATAAACACTCCAAGAGATGAGTCCTTGAGTTTATCCCACACGTCCACCCCTAATCCTTCTCTCAAAATTCCAATTTTGGACACAAAACAATTGTGGTTCATGCTCCTATGTTGGAGAGGCAATTTCCCTTCTTCATAAAGTAGAGGAGGATATTTTATGATATTGCTTAATGATGCCATTCCTAAACATACAAAAAAAACAGTTAGGATAAAACTAAATCATTCACAAGTTGGCAGTTTTAAAAAGACACACACACACACAATACTTATATAATATGAAAGAAGCTAAAACATAAGAGGAAGTAACGAAAGGGGACCAAAAAAAGTACAATGCATCATTCACAATGTGAGTTCTTATTATATATTACCGATGAAAACAATCAGAAAAGAACAGCATACCAAATAAAATGCTAAATGAACCTAAAAGAAGGTGGACGAATGCTAAACTGGGTTTCCTTTAAATTGTGCTTGGAACTGAAGATCTGAATCATCAAAAATACATTTGAGAAATTAAACAGTGAAGACAAACACTTATCATGTTCACTGGACCTAGCCTATCATGTCTCTGTTATGTTTTTGAAAATAGATTTGACGAAAAGCAAACTATTCGAACTGTTGATTTCAAGATTACTAGAAAACCAAACAATTCAAAGCGGAATTAACCGAAAGAATTGGCGCCTCCTATGGGCGCTCTAAGTTTTGAATAAACAACTATGATGAATGAAACAGGGGGAGGAGGGAGAGAACTGAAAACATACCGGATTTATGAAGAACCACCGACCAAAGCTATTGGTTCCACGACAAAATCAAATCAGACTTCAAAAAACGAGCTTGAAGTGGAAACCAAAACTATTGAATAACAAGACCCAAAACAAAATCAAGGTTAATCTACAATTTCAATCAACTGAGTAATCGATTCTATAAAGGAAAAAACACAACACTTACCGCCGGACAAAATCGAACGCCACCGGAACCGAAAACGGTTCTTATTTCGCCGGCGGAAAACGAGAGCCAACTACTCTCCAAAATCAACCACCCACCGAATCCGAAAATCTACAATTTTCAGTTGTACAAAATCACTCTGACCAAACTAATTTAACAAATTAAGGGGAAGGGAAGACGTGATTTGATAGGTCGTTTTTGTCCTGTAAATTAAGCCAAAAAACAACAAAAAGGAAAACTTTTACACCTCAAAGGGTATAACAATGGCGAGGGCTTCAAGAACACCGGCGCCGAATCCGAAAATCAACCACCACCGAAGCCACTAGGGTTCTTAATTCGCCGTCGGAATAAACGACCCAACACCGTTGCCGTCGGAATATGAAGCCAACACTGACGACCTCAGAATCTCGCTGGACTGTAAAAGCTCTTCTTCGTCGGCGGAAGAAACAAAGCCGATATCGGTTTTTAAAAAAAAAAAGATTGTCGAGGTTTTTTAGGTGAGAGGTTTTAAATGAATATTTTTATTTTTTATTTAATCACTTAGTTTTTATTTCCTAATTCAATTTAATTGGACTTTTGGTAATTTAGACACAAAATTGTGTCTATCTAGTTTTCTCCTAAGATAGGGTGTCAATGGAGCAATTTTTTTTCCAAATTGTGTCTGGTCTATTTTCACATTTAATAAAGCGATAACAGAAAATCTCCCGAGAAACATATGTCTTCCACTGGTCAAATAAAAAGATGAAGAACACTAAAAAAGGAATGAAAACATAATATTTTACCCTAAAATGAAGATTGCTTCTTTGTATATGTTTTATATATAAGTTTCATATTATTTATTGGTAAAGCCTAACACTTCTCTGGGGTTTCTTGTGAGGTGAGGAATCTCTCCCCTCTAGATGAATTGTGTGTTGATTATTGTATAATATGCTTCTCTTTATTGTATCCTGTTATTATTATTATTAGTTTTCAAAATTTTCTTTGAGCATCTCTCACTTGTTTCAAAATCTAAAATAATATTAGGATTATGTTATTTCAGTTTTTATTATGTTTTCTTCAAATTCCAATGCAATATTTCATTTGATTGTTCTCTCGTTACTAGGTTTTAACACTTGTTTATAATTCGGATGATTTCGAGTTTGATTATTACAACTTTGATTGCATTCCATTATTTTAATATATTTAGAGGGTGTATTGAAACCATGATTTTGGAGGATTTGATTGGATTGAGGAAATTTGGAATTTTGATAAATTTTAGGGAATTTGATATGATTTATGGTAAAATTCTTTCAAATTTTACCTAAAACCATAAGAGATTTCTGTATTTTTAACTAAACAAATCCCCTCAAATCCTCCAAAATCCCCAAAACTTATTAAAATCCAAATCCACAAACTGTTCTGAATAACAGTGGATTTTAAAGTAGATTTTTAAATCATTAGTTCAATAACAGTGGATTTTAAAGTAGATTTTTAAATCATCAGTTCAATAACAGTGGATTTTAATAGACTTTTTAAAATCCATGATTGAATAACATAGGATTTGTAAATTTTAAACAAATCACTTAAAATGTCAAGTTGAATACACCATCCTAATTGGAACACCTACAATGGAACACCTACAATGATCTTATGTGTTTCCTCTTTTTATGGGTATAATGAAGCATTGACAAACTGTGAACCATGGTTGCATCGAGGCGAACTAAAACTAACCCACAGGAGTATCTCAAGATTGTGAAGAGAAAACTACAAAACAAACGTGACGTCTATATAAGGTTTCTTTAGATCATGACAGCTTTCACAGCTAGGAGGTATATATTTTCAGTGTTAATATATAACGGGTTTTGCTCTTAAAGAAATTTCAATTTTTTTTTTCACGGAAGATGTTTGTATTTTGGGAAAACTGAACAAAATAATCTGAAAGTATTTTCATTGTAGGATGGATTCGTATATTGTAAGATCAGTGGTGAAAGAACTCTTTAAGGAAGACAAGGAACTGATTTCGGGTTTCAATGCATTTTTGCCAAAGGAACTCAGGATAAAACTCGACGGTGAACAAACTACAGCAATAATGTCTGATGAGTATTGGAAAGCTCTTGATTTTGTCAAGAAGGTTAAGGTACATATACACACTTTAGATACATAAATATTAGTTTTATATCTGATGAATTTTAGTGTTTTTGCTATCAGTTTTATAAGAACCTAAACTAAATATAACTATTTTGTAGTCTAGCTTTACTAGAAAGTATGTTTCCCTTTAATGTTTTATGTTCCACCTTCTCTTACATGACATATATCCGTAGAAACAGTTTCAGGACGATGTTCGTATATACAAATCATTTATGAATATTATGGACATGTTTAGGAAGGAAAAAAAAGAGCATTGCTGAGATCTGCCATGAGGTATATTTACATATTAAAACTCTTTTTTTATTGGTCGTGCTTTGCATGTTTTGGATTCGACTGGATGATTATTTTGTAGGTAACTATCCTATTTCGAGACCATCACGACTTGCGTGTGGAGTTTTATCACTTTCTCCCTCAGAATCTCCCTCGAAAGAGAGAATGAGATGATGAAATATGCAATGAATCTATGTTCTACCACCAGTTTGTTGTTGAACTAGTACTTAAACTAGTAACTTATTTTAGTTTATATTGTTATAGTTTAAACCGTTATTATGAATAATACATACTCTCTCTTTTCTTTTTAGTTGTTGTTTAGGTTTTTTCACACATATTAAGAAAATGTTTAATTTTTATGTTTTATCCCTAATTAATGTGTTGTTTTATTTGATATCATTAATTCGTAAGCTAAAAGAATAGGGATAAAATCGAAAAATTTAATTTTAAACATGTATTAAAAACATAAAACGACCACTAGTTTGAAACAAAAATTAACTTCGAAAACGACAACTAATTAAAAACGGAGAGAGTAACTTATTTTCTCAAAAATTATGCACAACTTCCACTACCATTTCATTAGTATATAATCTTTCTATTTGGTTGAATATTTTGGGTATATTAGGTAAAAATTCAAAGATACGGTTTAAATGTTTAACAAATTGTCATAGTGAGTTTTCTACTTTTTTTTTCATTTCGTATGAAAATTTATTTTCAAATTCTCTACTGAAACAACCTTTTTTTTTAATATATAATATAATCTCTAGTGGTCCCATACCCATTTACAACCTAGCATCAATCAACAACAGCGGATAACAAACAATACCATTATACCATTAAAGAATCCAACAATGAATAATCCAATAAACCAACAAAGTCAATAATCAATTCCAACATCCTATATTGTTCTATCTACTTCACTCTAGCAACCTAACAATAGCTAGACCACAATTAATCAAGCCTCTAGAATATCCGCCTCTTCATCGCCTTGATTCCACAATCACACTTTGCTTTTACCTGCACCTCAACCTTTTAAAAAGTTCCAAGATTTATAATATTTTAAATTATAATATTTTAAAACTTTTTAAAAGCTAAGATCTTTTAAAGGTTTCGATATTTATAATATTTAAACTTTTGAAAATTTTAAATATTATAATTTTTTTTTGAAACTTTTTAAAGTTTGAATTTGATCAAATAAAAAACCTGATCAAACCGAATCTATACCAAATAAAAGTAGAAGCTAAACTCCTAAGGATGTCCACATGGGATTTTAAACCACCAATAGGAATTAGACATATCACTAATTAACATTTTTGCTTAAGGTGTTCACATAATATTTAAAACAACCAATAGGAATTAGACATTTCATTTTAGATTAATTAGTTTTCCCATTATTCAGGATCCGTTCGCCTTGTAAAGCATAGCAACTTCAACACGCATTGATGTAAAAATATCTCAAAGCATACCATAAATTTTTAAAAATTACTAGCATCTACAATTGTTATCCAAATCTATAAACGGAATATGCTTTGGGGGATTATGATGATAAGGCGGTTAAGGAGGAAACGAAGGAGACAATCAGAAAGTCATCCTTTATCCTATAAAGCACAAGTCATAGTCATATGAACGAAGTCACATGAGATTTTATTTTATTTTTGATTTAAATTTCATAAAAAAAATTCTGAAAAGAAATCGAAATCGTGGCGAGAAAAGAAAAACTAAACAGTAACCAAATTTTCTAATAAAAATCCCTAAATTTTCTATCCCACAATCACCACGATCTCTACATCGCAGAAACTGTTTCATCTTCCTCTATAAATTTAACTCACCATGAACTCAAAACTCATTTACTCAAGTAAAGCAAAGTTTTTTTTTTTATATATATTTCATCTTTCACAATCTGTTATGTTGTTTATGTTTCCAGAAAATTCCAGAGATATATGCATGTCTCGATCGGCTCCGTCTCCGACTTGAAAACGTCTTCAGCCTCTTCTAATTACCGTGGATGTTGGCAACGAGTTCCTAAGTAACCTATCACTGGGGTAATAGGACTGTGAGCACAGCGACGGGAGACTGGAAAAGCTAGCTTCCAGGTGAATTAGAATATCATTTTCTTTCATCTCGTGGGAATTAAAATCTTATTTTTAATTCAATTTTTCAAGATTTTCCAATCATTTTCTATCTAATTTGAGGATTTTAATTTGAAGGCAAAAAAATCTTCGTGAATGGAAGGAAGTGGAGGATTGGAGAAAAGTGGTTAATAGTATGGAACATATGCTTTCCATGGAAGGGGCTTGCATTTTCGACAGTGTATAGGAATTCGAAGGTACTATTATAATTGATTAATTCATTCAGCTTCCCTCATTGTCTGCAATAGACATTTCCTTGCCATGTACTGTTTTTACTCAATTTGAAGTCATTGCTATGTGGAAAAAAATTTGAGATGACATAATTAATTAGATTTTAGAAACAAATCCACATATTGAACACAAATGCACAATATATACGGTATATAATATACCCGTTCACTTTGTGATTGTTTGTGGCAGGCAAGAACATATGATGCCAAGGCGCTCTTCTTCTCCGGTGCATCATACAACGCAAATGTATATGGAATCTTTACGTTTGTGAGCTCTTTGACTTACCACGGGCTGTGAAGCATAATCTTACAATCGGAGAACCAATCATCGATGTCTAAATAGTGTTTTTTCATCACCATAGGACTAACGGGAGTCTCAGACCATTTTTTCTAGCCATAAGAGATCACCATATACGAGTAATCTCTTGATCACTACCTCAAGCTGTTCTATTATTTATTTTTGTGTGTTGCATATCAATTGATCCACAAAAAATAAAACACACACACACACACACACATACACACAAAATTTATTCTCAAGTACAAATCTAAAAATCCAATGTATGCATGAAATGGTAAATTTCTAATTCATACAATTTCTTTATTTTTCTATTTCTCGATTCTTCTAAATATCACTATATTCTACTTCTATGACCTCTATTTAACAAGTCTTGCTAACATGCAAACGTTTTCTTGGATCAGAAGAAGTAGGGTTTACCTATCTCGAAGTCGAGAGACAAAAGGAGTCATAATGAAATAATCAAGGTTTTTTTTCCTTCTATCTCTGATTCTCTCATGTTAGCATTTAAAATCTCTTTTTTTTCTTTCATATAGCTTTTGTATGCTTGAAGAAATTGTTTATAGCTAACATATGATTAGCAGTTATTAATAATTCAAAATTGTTTGTATGGCTGTGATTAGATTATTTAGACAACAAGAAAACTTACACTTTACCTAGGAAATGTGTCATCAAAAAAATGTAATCTGGAAATCAGACACGAAGGAGAGCAAAACACAAGAATGCATCATTGATGGAATTATATGTGTAAGTATGGCATTCTATTATTTAATTAGATTAGTTTACTTTCTTGGTTATGTATTAACATTTTTTTTGTTTTGTATAGTTCTTTTTCGGTTAATGTTTGTTTAAGTTTTCAAGTAGAAATAAAATTTAAACTTTAACAATCTTTTTTTTTTCCTGTACGTAGTACGGGTAGAATACTAGTAACGGTTATAAAATCTTATAAAGCGTATAGATTTGAATAAAAATATTGTATTTGCTATGTTTATGTTTTACGAGAAGAACGGATTCTGTATTTGTCGTACGTACACATTGGACTTCAGAAGAACATATGTGAAGAACCTTTTCCCATTGTTGAACCCGTTCACCCAATATATATATATATAACAAACACGTTATGTTCATAACATTTTTTACGAGCCTTCTCCCAATTTTCAGAAATCAGAGCCCGTTTTATTCTAAAATAATTAGTATTCAAAGAATATATTATAGATTTCCACAAACAAAATTTATATAATTATCGCAAAAGTCTGTAATGTGAGTGTAGCCTAATTATATAAATGTTATGAACAGAACCAGTTATTTTTGATGGCTAGAACGTGTTCTTATATCATTGTAAAAATATTATTTATTATGAACAGAATTATGTTTACTAGTAGAAAGGGTTCTGAATAATTGGGAAAAGTTCTTTACATACGTTATTCTGAAGTCCAACGTGTTAACATAACTTGTTAGGTTTTACGAACAGAACGGTTCTAACTATTCGGAAAAAGGCTCGTGTCATGTGTTATGATCTTAACAAGATATGTTTATATTATGATCACGGGTTCTGAACAGAAAAAAAGTTTTTTTTCTTTTTTCTGAAGACCATCGGATACGTAAGAATTTTATACTCGATTTTTGAAAGAACTGTCGTTTGGTTCAGAAGTTACTGAGATTAGGAGATAAAAGGTTTAAGGGTTATTACAATTTACATGGTAAAAATAATTTAGAAACCGAAAAGTTATATGTTTATGTTTATGTAAAACTGGCATCACTGAAATTATTCTAAAAACAAAAAAAAGTTTGTTATATATTTTAAAAAACTTTTTAACATTCCGAACTATGCTTGGCTTCTCCCACGGCATGGGTCCCTTCCACGTTATTAGCTCTGCCTGGGGGAACTAGCGCCCTCGTTCTTTCCTATGCAAGCAATTGAAGGTTATTACATTAGACACATGTGTTAATAGAACAGAACTAAACTATTATCTAGTAGCAAGAGAAGTAGATATCTCACTAGATCAACAGTGAAAATGTTCATGAGGCATAAAATTGCTTACTTTGAACATACGCTTGTACGCATCTTGATGGTCTTTGTTAGCGTAGCCGTATTTTACCGTCAGCTCCTTCAGTTTTTCATTTAACTTTTCTGTTTCTTCCTCATTACCGGGAATGCCTCTTATGCGCTTCAGCTTTTCACTCATGACCTTTTTTCCATCTCCAATGCGTGCACAGCATGGAGTGTGTTCATCACCTCAAGCCTTTTCATACGAAACTCCGCTTTTTCTCTCAGTGAAATAAACCAGAACTTGAACATTAGTTACCCTTTAAGTGAATGATTTTACAGACAATAAGCAAAAGCCTACCTGATGCTATTTAACCAATCTCTTAATCTCTTCATCAGCTTCTTTTCGGGCTTGAATAACCATTAATTCTCGCTAACCAGAAGAGAAGATCAGAGGAAGAGACATTACATTAGTTACCATTCAAAGTGAATGAGTTTACAGACAATAAGCAAAAGCCTACATGTTCCTTTGCTGCCAAGCTCCTAATTTCTTCACCAGCTTTCTTTTCCTCTTGAGTAGTCATTGAGTTTCGCTAACCAGAAGAGAACATCAGAGGAATAGACTGAAAAAATAGGAATGTACGAAATATACTATATAAAGAGTGCAAAACGTGGTGAGTGGTGACGTTTGGTGTTTCAGCGTTGTGAATTGATGCTATAAATGTAAAAGATATAAATGTAAATCGTAAACATTTGCATCCATGTAAATTGATTAACTTAGAACTAGAACTCCTTGGAAATTTGTGTTTCAACGTTGTGTATTGATTGATGCTATAAATCTTCTTCAATCCGGACCAGCGGCTTTGACACTAATACGATCTCCCTAGGATAGAACTCCGATGAAAGGCTGAAGATAGGTGATAGGCGACGTGATCTTGTTGATGATGATGGACGAATGACTTTGAGTGATGATGTGTGAAGATCGAATGATGAAAACAATGGTTCGATGGAGATAGATGTTTGGGTGGTTGTATGGACTGGAACAAAGTGAAGAGTTTCTGAATCACAAAGTGTATAGAAACCCAGAAATCAAGAACGCATTCAAGAATTCAAATTGAGAGAAAAAGTGTGACAATACTTGTTCATACAACTTCTTTGCTACCAAACAAGGAGGCGTGGCTTTGGGTTTTATAATCAACCCTAGGGTTCGACACTCCAAACAACAGGAAGTTCAAAATAAAACAACAAGGCGTGTAAAAGAAAAAAACAACGAAGCGTCTAGGTGAGCTGTAGTAGTACAGAAGTCACTTGTATTAGTACATTATTCCCCATTGGTAATGACTTCTAGATAACTCGACGTAGTGATCCATTTGCCTCATTAAAAACCATACCGAGAAAACCCAGTGGGACAAAACTCAGCTATGGGAAAAAGAATACAAACTTCACACCTAAGTTATTTAGTTATCATTACCGGGTGAAATCTTCAGGGTGGATATGTTGAAGACTTGGATCCTCGGTAGATTGAATGACCCGTCAGCTATGAGTGCATGAGCTTCCTTGGCCATCTCCTTAGCTCTTGAACGAGTGACCCTTCCCACGATCTCCGGTTGCTCTGCAGCTTCTGTCTCCTTGCTGGCCACGATCATATCATCCTCCCCCTCTTCAAAAGGATTTGTCCTCAAATCGGGATCTGCATAATAAGGAAGCAAGTCAGAAACATTGAATGTTGAAGATATATTATACCTTGAAGATCAATCTGGTAGGCGTTGTCGTTGATCTTCTTGATGACTTCAAATGGACCATCAGCTCGTGGTAGAAGCTTGCTTTTCCTCTCTTCTGGAAACCTATCCTTACGTAGATGAATCCACACCAAGTCTCCTTCTCCGAAAACGATCTCCTTTCTGCCCTTGTTCGCATGTTTCTCGTATTGCTTGGTTCTTTTCTCTATGTTCTCCTTACCTTTAGCATGTATCCTCCTGACCTGTTCAGCCTTTTCTTTGCCATCAAAGCTACACTTCACACTTAAAGGTAAAGGAATCAAGTCTAGAGGTGATTGTGGATTAAAACCGTAAACAATTTCAAAAGGAGAGAATAGAGTAGCAGAATGCTTAGCGTGATTATATGCGAACTCTACGTGTGGTAAACATTCTTCCCATGACTTGAGATTGCTTTTCACTAAGGTCCTGAGGAGTGTAGATAGCGTCCTGTTCACAACTTCGGTTTGCCCATCTGTTTGCGGATGACATGTGGTTGAGAATGATAGCTTAGTTCCGAGTTTAGCCCATAGCGTTCTCCAGAAGTGTCCTAGAAACTTAGTATCTCGGTCTGAAACGATTACTTGAGGTATTCCATGGAGATGTACTACTTCTCTGAAAAACAAGTTAGCTACAATAACAGCATCATCCGTCTTGTGACTTGCAATGAAGTGAGCCATCTTGCTAAACCTGTCAACCACAACAAAAATCGAATCTCTACCATTTCTGGTTCGAGGTAAGCCAAGAACAAAATCCATAGAAATATGAGTCCAAGGTTGAGAAGGGATAGGTAGAGGAGTGTACAAGCCGTGGGGCTGTACCTTACCCTTCGCCATGTTGCAGATATGGCACCTAGAACAAACCTTCTCAACGTCTTTCTTCATTTGAGGCCAATAGAAGTGTGCTTGCAGTCCAAGTAGAGTCTTTGACACTCCGAAATGTCCAGCTAGTCCACCTCCGTGAGCTTCTTTGATCAGCAGCTCTCTCATGGATCCTCTTGGTATGCACAGTCGATCCTGAAAGAACAGATATCCATCCTGCCTATAATAGTTTTCAAAAGCAAACTTATGGCATTTGCCATAGCTCTCAGCAAAATCGATGTCAGTCTCATAAAGTCCTACTATTTCATCAAAACCTTCTAGCTTAGAAGACAACGTAGAAACGAGAGTGTACCTCCGGGATAATGCATCTGCGACTACATTATCCTTACCTTTCTTGTACTTATCCGTGTAGGGAAAAGTCTCAATGAACTCCATCCATCTGGCATGTCTCTTGTTGAGCTTCTGTTGTCCTTTGAGATGCTTCAGGGACTCATGATCTGTGTGAATAACGAACTCCTTGGGCCACAGGTAATGCTGCCACGTTTGAAGAGCCCGAACCAAGGCGTACAGCTCCTTGTCATACGTTGGATAGTTCAACGTCGATCCTCCTAGCTTCTCACTGAAGTAAGCTACTGGCTTCCTATCCTGCATCAAAACAGCACCTATACCCACTCTGGAGGCATCACATTCAATCTCAAAAGTTTTCATAAAGTCAGGAAGTAAAAGAATAGGGGCAGTGATAAGCTTCTCTTTTAAGGCTGAAAATGCCTTCTCTTGTGCTTCCTCCCATCTGAATCCTACATCCTTCTTGACAACTTCTGTAAGTGGCGCTGCAATAGTACTGAAGTCTTGCACAAATCGCCTGTAGAACCCTGCTAGTCCATGAAAGCTCCTGACTTCTGCCACGTTTTTGGGTGTTGGCCACTCCTTGATAGCCTTGACCTTCTCATCGTCCACTCTAACTCCTTCTGCATTGACAACAAAGCCTAGAAAAACAACCTCAGTAGTACATAATGAACATTTAGAAAAATTAGCAAAGAGAGATTGAGAACGAAGAATATTTAGAACTTGGCGGATGTGTTCTAAGTGTTCTTCTAGACCTTTTCTGTAGATGAGTATGTCGTCGAAGTACACAACCACGAAGATGCCTATGAAAGGTCTGAGAGCATGATTCATTAAACGCATGAAGGTGCTAGGAGCATTGGTGAGACCAAACGGCATGACTAGCCATTCGTAGAGCCCTTGCTTGGTCTTGAAACCTGTTTTCCATTCATCTCCTTCCTTCATTCTGATCTGGTGATACCCACTCTTCAAATCTATCTTTGAGAAGACTGTTGAACCACATAACTCGTCCAACATGTCATCTAATCTCGGAATTGGATGTCTGTACTTCACTGTGATGTTGTTAATAGCTCTGCAGTCAACACACATCCTCCATGAGCCATCTTTCTTTGGTACAAGCAAAACTGGTACTGCACATGGACTGAGACTCTCTCTGATGTGTCCCTTGCTCATCAGCTCTTCTACTTGCTTCTGAAGCTCTTTAGTTTCTACTGGATTGGTTCTGTAAGCTGGTCTGTTTGGTAGAGCTGAACCTGGTACCAAATCGATTTGATGCTCTATCCCACGTATTGGCGGCAAACCTGGAGGTATCTCTTCTGGAAATACATCCTTGTACTCCTCTATAATCTCTATCATCTCGCATGGAAGTTCTCCTGCTGACTTAGTACTGGTGAGTGTCTCCTTATACACAAACATGAATGTGGTCATCTCTGGATCAAATAGCTTGTTGAACTCGCTGTGATTGATGTACAGGCTGTGAGACACTTTCTCTGTATCCTTGCGGTTCATGTGAAGCTGGTCCTTGTAGATTTCGCTGGGTGTAAGTGGTAGAAGAGTGACCTTGCGTCCTTTGAACTCAAACGACTGCTTGTTGGTATAGCCATCATGAAACACTCTTCTGTCGAACTTCCATGGTCTTCCCAAAAGGATATGACTTGACTTCATTGGAATCACATCACAAAGCAGCTCATCTTCATACTTCCCAATTGTGAGTTTCACTACCACTTGCTGCGAAACTGTTAAAGCTCCTTTGTTATTCAACCACTGTAGCTGATAAGGTCTTGGATGTGAAGTGGTCTCGAGATTAAGCTTCTGTACCATCTCTTCACTAGCAGCATTAGTACAGCTACCACCATCAACGATCAAGGTGCAGACCTTGTCTTGAACCATACACCGGGTGTGAAATAGGTTCTCACGCTGCCCTCTGTCATCTGGATGAATTTGAACACTTAAAGCTCTGCGTGCTACTAACATCTCTCCCATGACTGCTGGTTCAACTTCTTCACCGAATTCAGACTCTGGTTCACTCTCTGAACTGTCTACTGGCACAATCTCTCCTCCTTCTTGAAGAAGAAACATCTTCTTGTTTAGACAGTCTCTGGAATAATGCCCCATTCCTTGGCATTTGAAACACCTGATATGACTTGTAGAGGTGCTACTCTTGGGCTTGAAATCGATTTTAACTTCCTCTTTGACTGTGGCTGTCACGGGTTTGCTGTCCTTGGTGAAGGCGGGTTTACTGAACTCTCTTGGCTTGGGAATGTTAGGCGAAAACGTTGACCTCACTCCCTTTCTCTTGATCTGTGATTCAATTAGCTCTGCCTTATGTACCATTTCTTGCACATCTTCATAATTCTGCAGCTCTATCTTGTCTTGAATCTCTCTGTTCAAACCTCCAAGAAACCTAGACATAACCATGTCTTCACTTTCTCTCAGATCAGCCCTGATCATAAGCGTTTCCAGCTCTTGATACTAGTCTCTAACAGACTTAGTGCCTTGAATGAGACGCCTAAGCTTGTTAAGAATCTCTCTCTGGTAATGTGTTGGCACAAACTTCTTTCTCATCTGCGTGACTAACTGTTCCCATGTTGTGATAGCAGGCTCTCTCTGTCGATGTCTAGTGAGTCCCAACTGCTCCCACCACAACAAAGCATAGCCATTGAATTCAGATATGGCTATCTTCACCTTGTTCAACTCATAGGTATCTTGAACTTGAAAGTTCGACTCCATCTTCCTTTCCCAGTCTAGATAAGTCTCTGGATCATTGGTACCATGGAGCGAAGGATACTGAATTTTGAGGTGCTTCAGCTGCTGCCTCAAAGGATCATAATCCCTGCCATGATCTCTGTTTCTGTTTCTCCTCATTGTCTCTTGACTATGATCTGAAACTTCTTCTTCTTCAGAATACTCTCTATCTGACTCAATGTATATTCGATGTCCAACTACTTGTTCAGCTCGTCGTGGGCGTGTAGGGTCTCTACCAGTTCTTCGATGCTCTCTTTCTGTGCTTTGAGTGTTTCTTCTCTGATTGAAACAAGTCTCTCTTCCCCCAGTAGGTGACTTAGCTGTTCTGATCTGTGTATGTTTGGAAGAAGCTCCCACGTGTGCCTTTCCTTTAGCTAAGCGGAGAGCCTTATTAGGACTAGGCGGTTCTGAAGAACTCTGATCTGAAGCGCTAGTTGCTTGAGCTATATCTTTGATCTGCTTCTCAAACTTGTTACTGAGCTGCTCCATCTGTTGCTGGAACTGAGTAGACATTGTCTTGTTTGCTTATGTTATTTGCTTAGCCATGGCTTGGTTCAAAGCTTCCATAGCTTCTGGAGAAAGCTCCATTGTACCTGCAAATTAAAGAAGAAACTCGAAGTAAAATGTTCCTTGAATGAGAAAAACGAAAATAAACTCTGAAATTCTGAATTTTAAACAGAAAACACGACTGCAGACCTAATGTCGAGCTAGACTATTAGAAAAATCGAACAATACCAGCCCTATAATGAACAAAATTCGAAATAACTAACCCTAATTGCAGTCTAATCCGAAACAACACCAAAACTAAATCCTAAACTCACAGAACTCGATCTAAACACCAATGAACAACGAAAACAAACCCTAAAACTAGACAAACGAAATAAATCAAGCCACAACGAGATTAGGGTTTTTAGAATCGCTTAGCCTTTGGCACAGAGTTGGCTCTGATACCACATAATACGATCTCCCTAGTATACAACTCCGATGAAAGGCTGAAGATAGGTGATAGGCGACGTGATCTTGTTGATGATGATGGACGAATGACTTTGAGTGATGATGTGTGAAGATCGAATTATGAAAACAATGGTTCGATGGAGATAGATGTTTGGGTGGTTGTATGGATTGGAACAAAGTGAAGAGTTTCTGAATCACAAAGTGTATAGAAACCCAGAAATCAAGAACGCATTCAAGAATTCAAATTGAGAGAAAAAGTGTGACAATACTTGTTCATACAACTTCTTCGCTACCAAACAAGGAGGCGTGGCTTTGGGTTTTATAATCAACCCTAGGGTTCGACACTCCAAACAACAGGAAGTTCAAAATAAAACAACAAGGCGTGTAAAGGAAAAAAACAACGAAGCGTCTAGGTGATCTGTAGTAGTACAGAAGTCACTTGTATTAGTACATTATTCCCCATTGGTAATGACTTCTAGATAACTCGACGTAGTGATCCATTTGCCTCATTAAAAACCATACCGAGAAAACCCAGTGGGACAAAACTCAGCTATGGGAAAAAGAGTACAAACTTCACACCTAAGTTATCTAGTTATCATTATCGGGTGAAATCTTCAGGGTGGATATGTTGAAGACTTGGATCCTCGGTAGATTGAATGACCCGTCGGCTATGAGTGCATGAGCTTCCTTGGCCAACTCCTTAGCTCTTGAACGAGTGACCCTTCCCACGATCTCCGGTTGCTCTGCAGCTTCTGTCTCCTTGCTGGCCACATATCAGACACACTTCTATGGTGGCTTCCTCAAGCGACATCGTTGGTGGAGTCTCATAGTGACTATTTGGGATGATGCTTTGCATTGGTGGCATTTCCCATATCTTTCAAGCGTGGTCGTTTCCACTGGTTTGATGAGTATGGGATCCCAGAATCATCATGGTAGATAATTTATCCACCATTTGGAAATGTAAGTTAAAGTCTAAGAACTCGATTTTGGAGTGAAGATTGAAGTTTGTGGTTTATATCAGTATTAGTAATTATTATTATCAGTTTATGTCTCTCTTCGGTAGAGTTTGGTTCCGGCAAAAGATCTTCTGTCGGTTTCTCTGGTGGTTTGTTAAAGCCTTGACAATGTGTGAATCAAGAATTATGCAATTTGTTTCAGATTTATGTTGTTCTCGGGGAGGATGGTACAAATCACTACAGATGCAATAGTGTTTTAAAAATATTGCGAAGTGAATTTGGTATTTTCATAGTTGGATGATAGACAAAAATCACAACGACTTGGGTTCGAGTACGAAGAAGGAAATAACAGATTTTATAATCTGTTAGCGAGTAAGAGTCATCTGAACAAGGAGCATCGTGTAATTCGCTTTTTAAGTTGTATGTTCCTTAGTTCTTTGTTTATGTATCCCTGAGTGGATATTCTTTGTAACTTTGTAAACTCAATTTCGAAGAAATAAAAATAGACTTTAAAAAAGAAAATATAAAATATATAAATGTAAAACTTGAGAGAGGGGAAGAGGGGTTTTATGGTTTACGATTCCAAGCTATAAACTCCTAAGGATGTCCACATGGGATCATAAACTCCTAAGGATGTCCACATGGATTTTAATTCCCATGTGGACTTTTAAAATCCTATGTGGACCTCAAAAATAATAAAGTCCAGTATGGGGCAAAACAAATGCCAATAACGTTGGACTTCTGAATAAACATATGAAAAGAACCTTTTCCTTTAAGTTAGAACCAGTTCTCCTCGTAAAACATAGCAACTACAATATTTTTTCAAATCTATAAAGGGAATATAAATAGAGTATTTAATTATTTAACTAAATACTAATTTGTGAAGAGTTTCGAGTCTTTTTTGGGTTTTCTCGAAAACAAAAGTCTCAAATCCCATTAATTCATCACAATTCACAATATCACTAGTCCTCGATCAAAACCAACACTATTGCCCCCCTTTACCAAAAAAATTAACCCTTCGGCGATGGCGACAACATTTGACAGCAAGATATCGGGTCATCTCTTTTGCTCCTCTTCTACTTTCTCGCTGTCGATCTTGGTATAACTACAAGACAAATAAGTTATTGAGTAAGTTAAAATGTCGTTTTCATTTTGATTTTTGTGTAAAATTGGAAGAATCAAATTTGATTTTGTTCGTTTGTATAGAATCTGAAGGGTTATGGGGGAAATAAGGTGTAATAGAATCAATTGAGTGGAAAAAGAGTGTCTATCTAGGTATAACTGCAGTTGGAATCTTCGTAGAACTAATCTATTGACTAATAGCCTCAATCTTGAAAGCGATTGAATGGAAATGTTTAGAATCGTTAGTTCATTATGTTTTCGTTTGTTGAATATTAGTGGTAAACTAAATGATTTTGTTTGTTTGTTGCTTTGTGCAAGGGAGTAATGGCTCGGACAAAGAACGCAAGTGTATCTTGTCCTCATACAGAACCCGAGCATATTACTGGAGAAGAACTAGTTCTGCCTCCTCCGGTAGTGGTTTCTGATGAGGAAACCGAAGCTCTACAACCTCCTAAGATGTACTCCACTCCGAGTGAGTATACAAAGCCATTCAAGATTACAGCAAAGTGCTATATACATAAGGCAGTGGAATTATTACAGAGTCATCTTAAAGAGTGGGAGTTGAATTGGTTCACGGATCACCCGCAGTTCAGTCACTTCTTCCACATGCATAGGGACCCAAATCATAAGCTGATGGGTATGTGGCTGTTATTTCTTCGCACAACATGTTTAGAGAAGAAGAGGGAAGTTTGGTTTATCGTCAACGGCGTTCCGATCCTGTATTCTCTCAAAGAGTTTGCAATCATGTTAGGATTACACTCCCATCACTATCCGAACTTCTATGAAAACAGGGGCAGTAACGTATTTGTCGGCAAGTATTTCCCCCAGGAAGTAAGATAAAATATCAAGATGTGGAGGAAAAGTTGTTGTCAATGAAGGAACCTTCTGATGATCATCTGAGAATGGTTGTGCTATATTTCTTAAGCAGTGTCATCGTCGGAAAGGAAAATACAGGAGAGGACGCACCCTGTGTGGAGACGTTTTTCCTTAGGGCCGTAGGGGATCTAGAGGTTTGCAAAACATTCCCATGGGGGAGATATGCATATGATGAAAATTTGATAAAAATCTTCTATTTGTTGGAAAAATGTGGAGGAGTTGTTGGTCCACAAAAGGTCTTTCCTAGTTTTGTTACTCCCCTGAAGGTATGTATGATTTCATTATCCATTTCTTAATTTTTTATGATAGTTATACTGAAAACAACCAATGATTTCATTGTGTTTTGTAGTTTCTAGCGTTTGACGCAATCCCAGTTATCAGGAACGCTTTCTGCGAGAATGTTCAACCCACAGATCCTCAGTGTCCTTGAATGTGCAAGATAAAGTTTAAACCTAGTACCATGAAAGGTTATCCTTTGTCGGATGTGTATGACAAACTCGATACAACTAAGGTTAGTTGTACCATTATAATGAAAATTAGATAATTTTTTTTTTTTACGTATCACTTAAGTTTTATTACTTTTTTCTTTACGATACACAGGATATTCAGAGTATATTAACTCCAACGGATGATAAGGAAATATTATTGCAAAGAATCATGGATGATCAGTGTGGATTGAATGATTTTGATGATGTAATTGCTGATGGTTGGAAGAATCCTTTAGTTCATGAGGGGAGGACTATATGTTTTGAAGAGCTTTATAATCAAGATATAGCCAGTCGAGCAAATGAGGCTAATATGGTTACAGAAACTGTGAATATGGCTCCAAGAAAGGTTCGTCAAGGAAAAAAAGACAAGGGGAAGGGGAAAGTGGCTCCAAAGAATGTAAGTATTGATGGATTGGCTGAGCTTGTGTACGGGTTAAAGACAGTGGTGGAGAATGGATTTCAGAGTATCAAAGAGAAGCATGAAGAACAAGATAAAAGACTCAAAATTATGGAAGCATCAATCCAATCATTCCGGCTAAGTGCTGAGGAGAATGAGCTAAGAGGCAAAGAGGTGAAGACAAGTCATGATGGGAGTGGTACGGCTAGGAGTGATGAGGATGGTGGGGATAAGGAGAACGAGAATGAGAAGATGGAAAAAGATTGTGTTGTGTATGGTGGTGATAAGGAGAATGAGGTTGGAGAAAAGGAGGAGATGGAAAAAGATAGTGTTGTGGATGGTGGTGATAAGGAGAATGAGGTTGGAGAAAAGGAGGAGATGGAAAAAGAGGTGGCTGAAGATGAGGAGATTCAGGGTGGAGAAAAGGTGATGGAGATTGAGAAAGAGGTGACTCAAGATGATGAGATGGAGATGGAGATTGGAAAAGATGATAAGATGGAGATGGAGATTGGAAAAGATGATGAGATGGAGACGGAGATTGTAGAAGATGATGAGGCAAGTAACAAAGAGATGCTTAAGATGAAAAGTGGAAAAGAAGAGGAAAAACCAAGTAAAGGAGGCGGTAAAAAGACAAAGAAGAATGCAAAGAAGGTTGTGTATCAAAGTCCTATTGGGACGAGGGGGAAGGAGAAGGAGAATGAGGAGATGGAAAAAGATAGTGTTGTGGATGGTGGTGATAAAGAGAATGATGAGGCAAGTAACAAAGAGATGCTTAAGAGGAAAAGTGGAAAAGAAGAGGAATAACCAAGTAAAGGGGCGGTAAAATGACAAAGAAGAACGCGAAGAAGGTTGTGTATCGAAGTCCTATTGGGACGAGGGGGAAGGAGAAGGAGAATGAGGAGATGGAAAAAGATAGTGTTATGGATGGTGGTGATAAAGAGAATGATGAGGCAAATAACAAATAGATGCTTAAGAGGAAAAGTGGAAAAAGAAGAGGAAGAACCAAGTAAAGGGGGCGGTAAAAAGACAAAGAAGAATGCGAATAAGGTTGTGTATCGAAGTCCTATTCGGATGAGGGGGAATAGGAATGTTACCAAACTTGTGTATGCTGCTGGTTCTATGTGATTGTTTCAAGTGAGTTATTGTAGTGGCTATTGCATGTACACAAGGATACTTATCGAAATCAAAACGGCGGCAAGAGCAACTTTTATTTCTTAAGTCCACCACATAGGTCTTTCTATCGCGACCAATGACACTATATAGAAGGGCGTAAGTGTTAAGCTCATTCACCGTTAGTTTGTATGCAATCTCAACTCATTCATGAATTTCGCTCTCCACAAAGGAACAAGTTTCTGTGCATTTGACCCACTAACGGATTCCTTCCTATTCTTGCAAAACCATTCTGCATATTTTACGTTACATTATAATTCTAGCAAAAGTCTATAATGTAACGTAATTATATACTTTATCTTATGAACATAACGTGGTATTGTTTACGAGGATAAAGGGGCCCAAATACTGTATGGGGAAAATGTTTTTGACATTATAACCTGTTATTATTTCGAGAAGAACAGGTTCTGAATTATGTATTAACCTTTTTGTAGCGTTATGTATTAATATTTGCTGGAAATTTAATTGTGATAAAAAATAAAGCTGAATTTCATTTTTCTTTTTATTTAATTATAAACCAATTACTGAATAATAAGAACAAAAACACATGATTAGTCAATAAATTAAAAAATCAAATTAATTACTTTATTTTGATTTTGGTCCACATTCCACAACACAGTGTCACAATTCATGGATATAGTTTGTTTTTTTTTTTTTAACCTCAAAAATAATAAAGTCCAGTATGGGGCCAAAACAAATGTCAATGACGTTGGACTTCCGAATAAACATATGAAAAGAACATTTTCCTTTAAGTTAGAACCAGTTCTCTTCGTAAAACATAGCAACTAAAATATTTTTTCAAATCTATAAAGGGGATATAAATAGAGTATTTAATTATTTAATTAAATACTAATTTGCGAAGAGTTTCGAGTCTTTTTTGGGTTTTCTCGAAAACAAAAGTCTCAAATCCCATTAATTCATCACAATTCACAATATCACTAGTCCTCGATCAAAACCAACACTATTTTCCCCTTTTACCAAAAAATTAACCCTTCAGCGACGGCGACAACATTTGACAGCAAGATATCGGGTCATCTCTTTCGCTCCTCTTCTACTTTCTCGCTGTCGATCTTGGTATAACTACAAGACAAATAAGTTATTGAGTAAGTTAAAATGTCGTTTTCATTTTGAGTTTTGTGTAAAATTGGATGAATCAAATTCGATTTTTTTCGTTTGTATAGAATCTGAAGGGTTATGGGGGAAAATAAGGTGTAATAGAATCGATTGAGTGGAAAAAGAGTGTCTATCTAGGTATAATTGCGGTTGGAATCTTCGTAGAACTAAGCTATTGACTAAAAGCCTCAATCTTGAAAGCGATTGAATGGAAATGTTTAGAATCGTTAGTTCATTATGTTTTCGTTTGTTGAATATTAGTGGTAAACTAAATGATTTTGTTTGTTTGTTGCTTTGTGCAAGGGAGTAATGGCTCGGACAAAGAACGCAAGTGTATCTTGTCCTCATACAGAACCCGAGCATATTACTGGAGAAGAACTAGTTCTGCCTCCTCCGGTAGTGGTTTCTGATGAGGAAACCGAAGCTCTACAACCTCCTCAGATGTACTTCACTCCGAGTGAATATACAAAGCCATTCCAGATTACAGTAAAGTGCTATATTCATAAGACAATGGAATTATTACAGAGTCATCTAAAAGAGTGGGAGTTGAATTGGTTCACGGATTCGAGGCTAGCACAAAAGGGTTTCGACCGACACCACATTGGTGTCGATCGACACTGACTCTGCAGATGCGATCTGCACGAATCCGAATGTCGAACCTCCATTTCAAATCACTACGAAACCGTCTCAAACTCTCCCAATCGCCTCAAGAACCTATGGGAATCACTAAAACAACAAGCCCAAGCAAGCAAACACCACAAATAGACAAAGAACAACCAAACACAAGAGATCTCAGGCTTAGATCAGCCATGGTCAAGCACTCACCTTTTTTACAGGAAGATTGGAATGAGAAACGGTAGAACCAACACCTTAGGAAGCTTCTCCTTCGTTCCCAATAACAGCTCTTCCTTCCACAGCCACAGATCCCTCCAAAAACACCAAGAACAAAACAAAAATCTCTCAAGAACACTCTCAAACGCTCTCCAACACTTTCTCTCCTTTTCTCTCTTTTTCTCGGTCAACGGCGACAAAACAAGACAACCTAAAACCCTTAATTCGTCGCTTCTCCTCTAATATACTTAGTTTAGGGATTTCCAATTGAACCAAACCGAACCAAACATCAACTAAAACAAATCAATCAAAATTGGAAATGATGGTGTCGATCGACACACCCATGGTGTCGATCGACACTCAGACCAATTGCAAATGCTGGTTCGCGGACGTTACAATTCTCCCCCACCAACAAGGATTCGTCCTCGAATCCCGCAGCATCGTCCATCCGTCAAGGACCTCCGTGCCACCATCAAAACGGCCCGCACATCCTCCGACTGGACTTAAATACCGTCAGCCAAGGTTTCCTGTGCAACTGTCGCAACAGCCCGCACACCTCCGACTAAACCTCAAGGTCTCCCTCTAGTCAATATACTCACATCCAAGACCCTATTTGCTCGCAACTCAGTGCTTCCCTCGTCCGTGGTCGCAACCAATGAATCATGCCGGCTCGCTATCAGGCCAACTGCCTTAAGCTACGGCATCCAGGAAGTCACACACACACGCTCCCCCGCTCTCGGGTTGCAACCTTCGAGACATACCGGCTCACTGCCAGGCCACCGCCTACAGCTACGGTATCCAGGGAGTCTCAAAAAAAATTCCGCTCTTGGGTCGTCACCCTAAAGCGCGCTCTCGGATCGTCATCTGAAGCAACATACCACTCCCACTCTCTGGACACAAAGTCCATCAAGCTATCGGTATCACATGAGTTGGGCCCTCACGGCCTTGAGCAAACAAGTCTGATGCCATCGAGTATCTCCCGACTAGATCTACCTCAACACTATCCACAAAAATTTCCCTTTTTTTAGAAACTTTCTAACTCTGGAAACTTCCTTTTTGTGGAAACTTTCTATTTATGGAAACTTTCCAAAAATAGAAACCCGAGCTATTTGTCTTTTTCCCATGACAACAACAGTTAGACATAAAGAAAAATACTCATCTTATTAATCTCAAAAATGTCATAATCGTTTCAACCCCAACAAAAATACATAAGAAAAATAAGATACCACAATCCAATCCATCAACCCGCTCCAGCCAGAAACTACCGCTTGGACCTCAAGTCGTCCTCTTGCCCAGCTGCAACCTCAACAAGCTCCGCTCTCGTAGCATAGCTCATCACTCTACACCGAATCCTCAGATCATCTCGCAGAGCCAACAAGAACCTCTGCACCTGAGCCGACTCTGGCTCCCAAGCCTGGCCTGCATACCCCACAAGCCCACTGAACTCAGCATCCAGCTCCCGCACTGTACGGTCCTCCTGAGTCAATCCCAAGAACCGTGCCTCCATGCAGTCAAGAGCCTCCTGTGGAAAATACTTGGAGTTAAACTCCCTCACAAAATCCACCCAAGATATATCCCGCTGCACCCTCCGTGCTGTCACCGACCTCCACCACACACGTGCATCACCTGGCAAGTAGTGTCCTGCCAAATCCACCCTAAACTGGTCGGGACACCGAAGCGACCGGAAAAGATCTTCCATCCTCTCTCTCCACTCATTCACTACACTCGGATCCGCACCTCCCGAGAAGGGCCCCGCTCCCACTCGCTGCAGCTGCAACATCATCTGCACATACTGAGCGTCCACTAACTCGGCCCCTGGTTGCACACCTGCCTGCAAACCCGCCACAGGCTGCACCGCTGGAACCTTCCCACCAACCACTAGCAGCACCGCTGCTGGCAGCCGCACCAAAACCTGAGTTAGCAAGCCCACCAAGACATCCTCCCTGCATGGAGCCCCCTCTGCTGCAACCCACACACCCGGGGCAACACCGTGACCGACACCAGGCCCATCCGCCCTGCCGTCACCCAAACCAGCCTAGTCTCCAGACACACTAGGATTAACCTGTGACTCCGCTACCTCCTCATTGGCCATGCTCTGGATCACACTCTCACTGGCCTCGGGAACCTGACCTCGTCCCTGACCACGACCACGACCACGTCCACGACCACGACCACGACCACGACCAACAACAACCTCACCTCTAACCATCTGTATCACCAAGAACAGAAGGCTAAACAACAAATAATTCTAATCACACAAGAACACAACTCACCGTGGAATCACGAAGTAGGCTCGAAGAGGATGTTCTAGGACCTCATGCCACACACAATTGACTAAATAACATAATCAACTCTAGCATGAAATCCCAAACAGCAACAGTAAAAGCACAGTGAACCCTAGTCCTAGAACCGTAAGGGCTCTGATACCAAAATGAAACAAGCGTTCCCGTTTTTTTTTTTTAATTCACTAGTGGTCCCATACCAACTAAAAACCTAGCAACAATCAACAACAGCGGATAACCAAAACAACTCCAATAAACCTATAAGAATTCCAACATTAACGATGTTCTATCAACTCAATTCTAGCAACCTAACAATAGCTAGACCACAATCAACCAAGCCTCTAGAACATCCTCCTCCTCATCGCCCTGATTCCACGATCACACTTGGCCTTTACCTGCACCACAAACACATATTGAGATGCATGAGTATTATTAAAAATACTCACTGAGGCTATCCTCCCATCTACTGGGCTATACACACAAGCAACTGAGATTCTATTGTTAAGTTGAACCAACAAACACCATCAACACATAAACAAGCGACTCACAAACGGTTAAAAGTGGTGTTGACCGAAATATAACTAGGTAAAGGAAGTAAAACAAGGTAAAACAAAGTAATACTAGGTAAACGGAAGTAAAACTAGTAAGTAAAAAAATAAAACTAAATATAACTCGGTAAAACTAGTAGAACCATAGTAAAACTAGGTACAACCAGTAGTCTCGTGACAAATTGCTTGGATTATTTTCCATGATTCTATCGTTTGTAAAACTAGTAAAACTATCGTTTGTAATATCTCATCTACTAAATCAAATGCAGTAGAACTAGGTGAAACTAATAAAAGTACGTAAAACTAGTAAAACGGAAATATAACTAGGGAAAGGAAGTAAAACAAGGTAGTACTAGGTAAACGAAAGTAAAACTAGTAAAGTAGATAAAACTAAGTATAACTGGGTAAAACTAGTAGAACTGGAGTAAAATTGGGTACAACTAAGGTAAAATTGACTGACACCAGTGTTGTTATCGCAGAACAGATCAAAAGATATCGGGCTTTATATTGGATTTGTTTAATGGGCTTTGAATTACGAGTGGGCCGGGTTTAACTGATCAGATTCGACCGACACCACTAATGGGTGTTGGTCGACACCGAGAATAGACGTGCAAAGCCTTTTTACCCCGAGTCGTCTTCTTCGTTCCTCACAATCACTCAAAACCCAACCAAACACTTCAAAACTTCATAACTTCTTTGATTTTGCTCCGTTTTTCAAAGCTCTAACCCACTCTTTTTGCACTCTTCTTTCCAGATATAGGGTCAATTTCTCAGTTTGAAGCAATGGCACCCCATAAGAAGCAGAAAACTACCATCGGGGAAGCTTCATCTTCCTGCCAGTCCGGCCACAGCCAGCCGCTGCGAGCTCTGGCGAGACCTCCCACCACCTTGCATGAACTCTATCTTCCTTCTCCCATCCAATCTCAAACCCCATGGCCAAATGAGGAACATGCCCAGATTCACACTCAAAAGGAATAGGATGATGAACCTCTTGTTGAGCTTGGGAAGTCTGAATTTATCAACAGGCCTTTGCTTCAAAAATGGGGAGAGTATGAGACAATGTTGTACAATGCTTGGTTGGAAGTTTAAATCAAACCTACCAGGTTTGTTGATCCTGCTATTATTCGTACGATGGGAAACTATGGTGAGGGGTCTTAGGTTTGATAGAAAAAATGCACTTGGGAACCATATACACCAAGCAGTATGACTGTTATCCGGATTTAGTGCATCAGTTTATGGCTTCTGTTAGGGTCACTTATGTGAATGAGCGGGCAGCAAAGGCTTATGAGGGTGGCATGCATTTCTTCATCAGACGAATGCCCTATAGTATGAGATTTTCTGAGATTTGTGATGACTTTGGTTGGCCCCGTTGGTTTCATGGCATTGCTCTGCCCAAACAGTATTCAGATGTTTCTACTCTATGGTCTTACATAGGAAATGGAGAGTATGACCCCAAATTATCTCTTCAGTCATATGTCCGACATCTAGCGCTCAGGTATATTCTTCGAGCTATTGGCCACCATTTCTTGTGTAAGATGGAACCATGAAAGATGCGAGCAACATATTTGTATTTGTTAGGCCTTCCCTCTTGTTTTTTATTTTGTATGTGAAACAAACCAACATTTTTTTTTTTAATATCCTAGTATCTAGTGATCCCATACTTACTAGCAACCTACCCCAATCAATAACAAACAGCGGATAACACATAACCAATCCAATAAACCAATAATGAATAATGAATAACTTAAACCAATTCCAACAACAATCCGAAACATAGCAAGTCATAGAACCATCAATCATAACAACCGTTCTAGACCACTAAGTTCCACTCTGGCATCCTATCAAAGACACAGAGCAAACAACGGAGCCTCTAGAAATTCTTCCTCTTCATAGCCTTGATTCCACGATCACACTTTGCCTTTACCTACACCACAACACATATGAGATGGGTGGATATTTTGTAACCATTCAGTGAGGCAATCTTCCCATCTACTGGGCTTTACACACAAGCAACTGAGAATTCCAATGTTAAACAAGCAACAAACAAACCAGGGAAACAAGTATTAGCAGTTGCTAAAAAGGATTCGCGTCGACCGACACCCTCCTGGTGTCGATCGACACTCCTCCTTGGTGTCGACCAACACCACCTCTTGGTGTCGACCGACACCTCTCCTCGACCCGGAAACTCTCGATCCAACCCTCGCAAAGTCTTCGTGTCGTCAACACCTTGATGTCGACCGACACCCACCTGGTGTCGATCGACAACGACTCCGCAGACACGTTCTGCTCAAAGATGAAAATCGTAGATCCGCTTCCCAAAACCTCCGAATCATCCGAAACTCACCCAAAGGACTTGGAAACTCAAGGGAACCAACAACCAACAACCAACCACAAACATACAAGAAAACAACACAAACAGCCAGAAAACAAGCAAAACAAAGGATTCTCATGGTCATGCACTCACCTCTTTGCAGGAAGTTTCTGACCCAAAGCAACGAATCCAACACATTGGAAGGCTTCTCCTTCGTTCCTAACACAAGATCTTCACAGCAACAGATCTCCAAGGAAAGCACCAAAACTCCAAAAATCTCTCAAAACTCAATTCTCTCTTCTGACTCTCTGGAAAACGACAAATAACGGCTGTTCCCAAACCCTCAAGTCGACTTCCCCCTCTTAATACGTCGGTTAGAAACTTCAATTGAACCAAACCAAACAAAAACAACAATTTAAATCAACCCGGTCAGACCAGAATTGATAGTGTCCATCGACAGACCCATTGGTGTCGATCGACACCCGCCTTGAAAACCAATTATTCAGTGCGCAGATGTTACAGTATTAAGCCAAAACCCTTCCGAATTACAAACTTCTTGACAATATTTGTAGAATAAAGAAAAAGAATGAAGTTAATTCTTTTATTTTTATTAATTGTTTTTGTAGATGTAGATTTTGATATGAGTAGTCAACGTTATAAACTTAGTATTGTTTATATAGGGAATATTGTGTATAAAAAATAAGTTTTAGCGAATTAAATAATTTGTTATTGTTTTCTACGACTTCTAAAACAAGAAATTGAATCTGTTAAATAATTTAATTAGATAATTTGGAAAATATTATTTTCTTATTTTATAAACCAATATAATATTTTCTTTTGTTAGTTATTAAATTAATTAACATGCAATGACATTTTTTGTAATATGTTATATCAAAGTTGGTTAAAATTCTATCAACATTGCTTAAATAAGTATATAGAGATGCACATCAATCTATAAATGTAACATCCACTAACCAAATAATGTGATTTGGGGGTGAGTGTCGATCGACACCAGGGGGAGTGTCGATCGACACCAATAATTTCCAGTTAGACCAGTTTGTTTTAAATCATTGAAATTAGAATTTGCTCGGTTTGGGAAGCCCTAAATCGGAGTATTTAAGTGGGAATCGACATTGGTGTTTGGAGAAGCCGCTTATTGTTGTTTTAGAGAGAAAAGAGAGAAGAGAAAGTGTTCTTGAGAGATTGTGGTGATTCTTGGCTTGTTTGAGATATATGTTCCTATGGAGTGGAAATCTTGTGCTAGGAACAAAGGAGAAGGCTTCTAAGGTGTTGGATTCATCGTTTGAAGCCAGATATTCCTGAAAAAGAGGTGAGTGCATGACCATGGCTGATCTAAGTATGAGAATCCTTTGTTTTGCTTGATTTTTGGTTGTTTGTGTTGTTTGCTTTTTGTGGTTGTGGTTGGTTGTTGGTTGCCATGAGTTTACAGGGCTTTTAGGGGAGTTTTGGACGATTTGGAAGAGATGAGAAGTGGTTTTTCAACTTTCGGCTTCGTTCAGATCGTGTCTACAGAGTCGATGTCGATCGACACCAGGGGTTGGGTGTGTCGATCGACACTTATGGTCTGTGACGGTCGACACCATCTTGTCTGACGCTTGTATCCTGGTTTGTTTGTGCTTGTTTGTGGTTTGTTAAACATTGGTTTCTCAGTTGCTTGTGTGTATAGCCCAGTAGATGGGAGGATTGCCTCACTAAGTATTTATGATAATACTTACGCATCTCAATTGTTGTTTGTGGTGTGCAGGTATGTGACATGGAATCATGGCAATGAGGAGGACGATGATCTAGGGTCTCGGTTATTGTGTTATAGTTATGTTATTTGATGTTGGAACCTTGGATAGAGTTGTGCTAGGTTGTCGGATAGAAGGGTTAGAAATGTTATTGTATTGATGATATGTTGGTTTTGTATTGTTGGTAGGTTTCCACTATGCTTATTGGTTGTTGCTGGTTTAATGATTAATTGTGGTTTGGTTAGTTTAATTAAGTAGTATGGAATGCTTAATTATATATTTTTATTATTAAAACGAAAAAACGGTTCGGGTTGTTTCAATAAAAATTGAGCAGTTAGACTTTAAAAACTGTTTTTTTACTAGCTAAATATGGTAGTTTGCAAATGTCTTTTTACTCTGAATGTTTTACACCTCCATTTTGGCTTTTAGGCCAGTTGTATGAAACTATTCCAATTCATCAATATAAATTCGCTTTTGACGGAAAAAAGTGTTTTTTTTTAAAACGCTATAAAAATATGATTGGTAACTTTTCTGCTGTTAAAACTTTAAATTAAATCTAAATGTTTTGAAGTCTCTCCCAATCACTCCCTAAATCTAGATTTATTCAATCTAAATTTGTACCCCGGTTTACACAAATTTACAATTTTTACATAGATTTATTTATTTATTTTTCAAATTTTTTTATTATTTACTTTACAACTATTGTTTGAATATTTTCAAAGATACTTTTTAAAATCAAATATCTATATACATTTGTATTTTACACAAATATAAATATATATATATATGCCGTTAAAAAATCCAAATTATATATGTATATATATATATATATATATATCCCCTATATATTAAAAGAGAAGCATTTTGGAGAAAAAGCTGATGTGTCGTCGCCAGAGAGCTCCATAGCCAATTTATTATTCACCCTTAGTATTCTATAAAATTACATAAAACTGCCACTGACTATATATATATTTTTTTTGTCAATTGCCACTGCTCTTCAATTTATTTATATACACAACATTTTTCTCCTATAAATTCTAAAATTGGTGAATATTATTCAAAAATTGATAAATATTACCCTACATATTTTCAAAATTAAATTAATTTCACTATGTATTGTAATATAATAATATGACTATATTATGAGATGTAAAACATATATATATATATATTTTAAAAATCATATTTTCATAAATATAAATAATGTTACCTTTCTAATAATTTTATAAAGCTCTAATAGTGAAAGAATCGAAGATCATTTGAAACTGTCTCACTGTTTATTCTTTTGCTAAAAACACTAACTATATTTTCCCAAAAGAACATATGATCACCAATTGAAATGACATGAATATATACTTTAATTTGGATAATTGTGTAGTTAAACATTATATATAAATATGTAGTTATAGTGTTTTTACAGAAATCTTAAAATTTAGAAAATTCAGTTCAAGAAAAATGAAAACAAGTAATAATATTATACCAATAGCTGAGATATATAGGGATCTAATGACCAATAAAAATTTATTAAATCCAGTGATATAATACTGTAACTAAAACCAATTATATAATGGATTTAATGACCAATTATAGTCTTCTCCCTCACGAAACAATTTTATAATTTTATATCTCCATCAATTACAAGCACATATATTACTTTAAAAAAACTAAAAATATCCAAATTAATAGAATTCTTCTTAATAAAATACCTTCTAGTATCTCCTATATAAAATACTTTATATCCCATTTTCTTATTTGCCCTTCTTACACTATATTATTTTCATGAAATTGTCATTAATATAACTAAGGAATATTACATTCAATAATTGAAGGAAATCTATATTATTAATTGGAGAATACACTTAAGGGTTAAAAAAAATCATATCAAACATCGATGTCACCAAACTGACCCAATTTACATATTAGGAAGAAAAAAAAACAGTAAACAACAGATTTATTATATTTTAGGAAATTGTTCAAATTAGTTCCATAATAATCAGTTTATGGGAATTTTTGCGTGGGTATATTCATGTATGACAAAAAACGGGACGAGAATTTTAAGAATAAGAATTCAAGCAGAACATATGCAGACATATTATTTACTCATGTAAATTACAAATAATGGGTTAAATTTGGGTCAAATAAAATTAAACGTTGATATCAGACATATTAGACGGGTCTGATAGCTTGACAATTATGTTTTTTAAATAAAATTATGAAAATAACTCTGCACGTACGTGCGGGTCCGAACCTAGTAGATATTTATAATTAATAAAAAATGGCATAGTTTTAAAAGTTTTGTTAGTCATACACATTTTCATTAATTATTGTATCACATATATGAAATACACTAAAGTTGAATAAAAATAAAAATAAAAAGACATTTGCATTTTACCCAAAAGAAATCCCACTTGATTATTGCAAAGCATTACTCCATCTCTCCATACCCTCTATATATAACTTCATCATCCTGTGAACATAATCCATAATCAAAATCTCAAACATTTTTAAGAAATTGAAATAAAATTATATAGAAAGGAGTCATTAAGGTTTCAAGACATGAAGTTCATTACAATATTATTCATGGCCTTCGCTCTATCGTCTCTTGTTCTAACCAAAACAACAATAGTAGGGGAAGAAGTGAAAGCGGCATGTGTTGTGGCAGATGTTCAAATATGCAAGTCGGCAGTAACAACTGAAACCCCACGTTCAAAAGAATGTTGCGCAAAACTGAATGAACAACAATCGTGTTTATGTGATTACTTGAAAGATCCATCGGTTAGTAAATATATTACAGCTGCTAAAAGAGTTTTAGCGGCTTGTGATATACCTTTTCTTAGTTGTTGAGTTTCCAAATATATTTATAACAGAATCTATAATGTTTTAATCTTCAAAATTATATTTGATATTACTCCCTCCGTTTTAATTTAATTGTCGTTTTGGGACTTAATTTTTGTTTTATAATAATTGTCGTTTTAGATTTTCAATGCAGATGTTTGATGAATATTGCTGTTTTAAAGTTTTAACCAATCAAAAAATTATGAAATATATTTATAAAGGGCAAAACAGAAAATTTAATACTTTTCTTAATTTGTGTGCAAAAAAGTTAAACGACAATTAAAAAAAAATCAGAGGGAGTAGAAGTTTATCATGCCAAGATTATTGACATGATTCAATTGTTTCCTTATATTTATCGTTATCGTCGATGCTCAAAATTCAATATCCACTTGTGTTTTACTCTTTAGTATATTATGATTTTCATGTCTTCTATTTTCTCATATTGCCAAGGGTTAGATTTTGTTACACTAGTCCTCTTGAAAATAGGGATTCGATTTTTCATTGGTATTAATTAATTATTTAGGGTTTTATGGGTAAAACTTGTAAATTGGGAACTATTTTCCAACTTTATGATTTTAGACATTTTTAAGATATAAAAAATGACTGTTATGCCTTTGTCTTATATATCTTATCCTTTATTTTTCTTCCGACCACAATATTTTTCTTCTGATAACCAAAACCTTTGCTTCCTCTCCCGACCACAACCCTCGCTTTCTCGGCCATAATCCTTACTTCTCACCATCATGCTCCATCAACATCGTCTCTGTCAATCGAAAGTCAAAACGCAACTCTTTCGCCTTACAAACATCTCAGTCGCCAACACCATCTCTGATCCAATGAGTTCAATGGTTTCAATTAATTGCTTTTTGAATCAAAGAAACTAAACCCTAAAGACATAATATCTAATGTACCCAAGGACTCGAATCCCAAACATCATTTGATCTCATTGTCACCACCATCAGATCCATTGTTTTTCTCTTAGGTTGGACAAACACAAACTAAAAAATCCAAACCAAAAAAAAAATTAAGGCAAAAAAGTATTTGTAAGTAAATTTAACTTCTCAATTTTGTAACTATAGACTATCAGTCCTATATCCATAAGAAATTTGTGAAATAAAGATTTTCTTGTAATTGATTCACATCATTTTATTTCTTGTGACTAGATAATAGATACTAGTTTACTAGATTTTATATAAAGCCTGACCCAATGATTAAAAACCATATATAATTATGAGAAAAGGACATATTTTAGTGGCATTTATAGATTTTGCCACTTCATTAAAATTATTTTAAATTTTCCATTTTCTTATACTTTAAACACACAATTTTACACGTTATATTTGGGTTGATTTGGATTTATTTTCTTTTAGGGTATAGTTTGGTTATTAATTATGTATTTTATGAAAAAAAACATTTCACTGGATTAATGATGATGTTACAAAGAAATCCCACTGGATTGATGATGATGTTCCAATCCGTGATTTTTTACCGGAAGAGCATGTGTACTTCATTGATACAGGTTTTCGGACTGAAAACACAATGAAACCACCTTCGGCTAAAGCAGCATCGACCGACACTACCTACAAGACCGACGTGTCTATTCGCGACAATACTGCAGCATTGATCGATGCTACTAATGGTGTCAGTCGACACCTCTTTTACCGAGACAAATTGGCCGATTGATGGTTTTTTAGCTGCAGTGGCTAGCTCCAACAAACCGTAATATGCTGATATAGCCAACTAACTTGCTTCAGAAGTGGAACAAGACAATTTCACAGGCTATCATAAAAAGGGTTGTTAAAATTCTTTGTATAAACCTGTTATAATTCACAAAGGCTTAGGTTAGTAATGGGAAGGCTTAGGTTAGTAATGGGGAAAGGAAGAAGGCTAATGGGCCTGTAGGCTAACCACATGAAATGCATGTATTGTACAATCTATAAATATCTAATACAACTCCAGTTGACAAAAAAAGATTCACCACTTTTCTTATTAATTTTTAGTATTTCTTTGTTAATTTTTTTTATTTTATATTTAGTTGCTTCACAAGATTACGATATAGTTTCAAACAAAAAAGACTTGTTTTAACTATATAGTATGACCCCCTAAAAATAACTCATGCTCCGCCACTGGATGAACTTCCGATAAAAGTTAAATCATTAATCATGCTACAGTTGAAAAAACCAAGTTTTTTCTCTCTTCTCTTTCTAAAATCTTTGAGAGGGAGAAAGCTCTGTTTATACTTCCGGCGATTCTTTTCGTCGGTTTTTTTTGTCTCTGGCTAAGTTTGGTTGTATTCCTCGCCTAAGTGCGAGATGTACTTAGCTTTTATGGCTATCTTATTTAGTTTTTTTTTCTTTTTTTTCTCCTTTTGCAGATTCCGTTAAACCTCTCTTATAGATTGATGAGGCAAAAGTTAAGGAAGAAAACTGCAAAAGATTTTCATGAACTTCGGAGTAAGATGCTAAAATCTACCGGAATCTTGTGGTGAAACGAGTGATTTTCTCACTGGAAATTTTTCATGTCCGATCGGATTTTAGCTCTGGTAGAAAGACGATGTTGACTATTGAGTCGGTCATTTTCCACTCTAGACGTGTCTATGACGTGTCCCACTCTAGACCTAGCTTCTTGCTTTGCCGTATCATTTGTATAGGTTTATGTTTGGGCTTTATATTTGGGTTATTGGACTCCTAAAATTCACATTGTATCTTTCTTGTAATCTGCCAATGTTGGGTTAATCAATGAAAATGGATAGCGGACAAAAAAAAGAAAAAAAAAAAAAAGCCAGATTAAAAATGAATAGACGACCTTCAAATGGGTTAAATGGTTAAGTGATACCTGGTAATTTCATTTATATAATAAAGCATTAAAATATAACTTTTCTGGTCAACCTAAGAAGTAACAATTATGATGCTTTATTGTACATAATTTATATTATTATTTTTGAAATACGTCTTTAAAATTTTTGTTATTTAATTTATTTTATTTACAACATTAACCCTTAACTATTTTCTTAAAATAATAATTCCTGAAAACTCATTTAATAGAACTATATTAATCGAACAAATTTATTTACACTTATTGCCATAATAATCTTGACACCATCTATACTTTCTGATGTTTCCAAACATAATTCTATGCATTAAATTTTTAATCCCATAAAAATCTCCAAACATATTTTAATAGATCTTTAGAGACTATATGATCTCTTAAATTTAAATGACACAGCCGAGTTTGAGTAACAAATGATTACAATCGTAATAATTATTATAATGTTAATAAAGTTCATAAAAACGAGAACCCAACTTTTAGAAACTCAATAATCGGGTATATTTAACTTTAGCATCAAGAAAAACATTTAATATAATATATACCGTATTAAGAAACTGAATATTATTCTGCGATAATGTTATCAACTCAAATAGGAAAACACTAAAATCTCTCTTTTATTGCTACGGATCGTAAACTCCTTGCTCATCAAGCATTTTCCATGTATAAATATCAACTTCACAAACGAAACACAACACACAACCAAAACCACTAATATGACGGTTTTGAAACACGAGTTAAACCACTAATATGACGGTTTGTTGTTATATAGCAGGACATGTTATTAACATGACGATTTGAATTAACATTAGTATAAATATAAAATATTATTAATTCGGTTTTGAAACACGAGTTAAATCTTCATTTAATTATTTGGTCAATACCACTAATATAAGAATATTAAACATATTAAATCAAGGTAATTTAACTTTGTAAAACAATTAAATCATTGATAAAATTGTGACTTAATCCGACAATAGCTTATAAATTACATATTTATGTATTTATTTCCCCTATTATCGTTCTAATAATTGACAATCCAAACAAAATTATTATTTAATTAAACAAAACAAACTAAATATACAAAACAAAAGAATTAAAATGTTATTATTTTTTAAAAAATTGTCCCGCGGTGTACCGCGGGTTAAAATCTAGTATTATACATAATAGGCCACATTTTAGTTAACTTACAACTTTTAGTTAATTTTAAATATAAAAATTTAATGAAAATACCTTGAGTTTTTTTTTCCAAGAATTAGATGGATTATATAGTGAGTTTTTGAATTTGAATTTTCAATATAGTAATAAAGATGTCTTCTATTAAAAGCAGTTTATATGGGTTATTAGGTATAAATATAATTCAGTGCATACACAACAGTTGCGTTTTTTTGTAGTATCTTTCGTAAAATTTTTGTTTTTATTTGTTTTTTGAAAAAAAAATTGAAACAGTTGTAGAGTTGTGTCTTTTCACTATATTTTATTCATATTTTTTATCACAATTTTTTGTTCTAATATGTGTGTCTATTTAAATATTCATGTCTTTTGAACTTTTTATATATTTGTCTCTTCATCAATAACTAACAAATCATTGTTCCTTGAAAGAAATTTTCTGTTTTATGTTGAATCTAAATAATTTGGATATTAATATTTAATTTTCAACGCTATTCAATAATCTAAATCAAAATTTAAAAATGATTATAGAAATATAAAAATTTAATAAAACTTAATATTGAATTTACATTTGCGTCTATTTATCATAACTTTCGTTAGAAACTATTTTCATTTATTTTATTTTGTTTTTAAAAGTTGTATATTTTAATTTTAATTTTTCGTTGATACAGTTTCACTCACTATTAAATATATTTTTAATTATAATTATTTAAAAAAATATATATATTTATTCATTATAACCATTAGTTCAATATTCTCGGTTAAGATCACTTTGTCATAATAATTTTTTAATTGTAGCTCTTTATCATAATTTTTCATAGAATATCTTATATATGATTATACTTTAAACAATATTTTTTACAAAGTTGCCTTTATTCTATATAATATTTTTTTATTATAAATTTTCATTTTGATGGTTATGTTTTTAGTAACAGTTTATAGTTTATGTTTAATATTTATGTATTCTAACTATTCTATTTGATTCAAATGATTTTATAATGTATAATTTTAAACTTTAAATTTTATTTACTTTTTTTTCTAAAATTTTCCCCCGCGACATCGGGGATCTGAGTCCTAGTTAATCATAACAACAACCCTCATTCGTAATTTCGTATATATTGCCAAAAGAGTGTCGCACGCAGCCCTAAGCTCTCCATCATCTCCGACGTCAGATTCCCCCCCCCCCAACACTCCATGATCGTTCCCAATTGATCAAATCATGTATATAGCCAGAGCTGCTGCTTCTTCTTCTCGCTCTGCTCTCTTCTCCTTTCGATCTTACTTCCCTTCTTCTTCTTCCTTGAGATCTCCCCCTGTGTCTTCTCATCTTCTTCTTCGCCGCTCTTTTCTAACCTCTTTGCCTCGTTTGAGTCACTGTCTCCACTCGAAACCCTTTCAAATTTGACTCGGTTCTCAGATCAGAGCCGTTTCTCCTGTTTTAGACCGTCTCCAGAGAACCTTCTCTTCCATGGGTAATTTCGAATTTTGTCTCTTTAAAGGGTTTGTTTCAGCTTCAGAGCATCATCCGTTCAGAGGGATCTTCACCACTCTTCCTAAGCCTGGTGGTGGCGAATTCGGAAAGTTCTACAGCTTGCCTGCTCTCAATGATCCACGTATTGGTATGTCTCAAGAAACGACCCAATTGCTATAGCTTCCCAATTTTGTCAGTTAGTATAGAATGAAGCTCAAGGCTGAGTTGGAGTAACAGATTATTAAAGACACTTTGTTTCTTGCCCATTTCGTTAAAGTCAAGTCGAAAAGCCTCTTTTTTTTTTCTTTTTTTTTGTTGATCTTTTATTTGGTTTTGATGCAGATAAGCTACCTTACTCCATTAGGATTCTTCTTGAATCTGCTATTCGTAACTGTGACAATTTCCAAGTCACTAAGGAAGATGTTGAGAAGATTATTGATTGGGAAAACACTGCTCCTAAACAAGTCGAGATTCCTTTCAAACCCGCCCGTGTTCTTCTGCAGGTAAACTAAGGAGTCAGTCTAGAAGATATGCCATTAATGTGTAGTTTTCTATTTCTCAACCTTTTTTTTGAAACTTATGTTTTGGGCAGGACTTCACTGGAGTCCCAGCTGTTGTTGACCTTGCTTGTATGCGTGATGCTATGAATAAACTGGGAAGTGATTCCAACAAGATCAATCCGTTGGTACATCTCTTGTTCAACCAGCTGATTTCTTCTGTTTTTTTATCTTAGGTGTTCTAGTTTTTTTACTTACACCATCATGCCTTCCAGGTTCCGGTGGATCTTGTAATTGATCACTCAGTTCAAGTTGATGTTGCTAGATCTGAGAATGCAGTTCAAGCCAATATGGAGCTTGAATTCCAGAGGAACAAGGAGAGGTTCGCTTTCCTTAAGTGGGGTTCTACTGCTTTTCAAAACATGCTTGTTGTGCCCCCTGGTTCTGGTATTGTGCATCAGGTAATTTTCCTTGCAGCTTGCTATGCTAATCTCTTGGTTCATCTTAAAAATTTTCTTGCTTTTTATAGCTTTCATCTGGTATCAATTAATTGTGGATATTAAAATGCAAGGTTAACTTGGAATATCTGGGAAGAGTTGTGTTCAATACCCAAGGTCTTCTCTACCCAGACAGTGTGGTTGGAACAGACTCTCATACAACTATGATTGATGGGTTGGGAGTTGCTGGATGGGGAGTTGGAGGCATCGAAGCTGAGGCGACAATGCTTGGCCAGGTAAAGTATTCATTTCTTATTTTTGAGTTTTGACTATACTCCATCTACTGTTGGTTAATAAGGCTACTTTCATGGATTCATGTCAGATGCTAAGATCACTTTTTGTTGTTAGTTCTCTGCTTCAGTATATTAATTTGTTAGTTCATCCAAGCTTTCTTTTACTGATGAGTGTTCTGTTTTAACAGCCCATGAGTATGGTATTGCCTGGTGTTGTCGGATTCAATCTTTCGGGAAAATTACGAGATGGTGTTACTGCTACTGATTTAGTTTTAACTGTGACCCAAATACTGAGGAAACATGGTGTTGTTGGCAAGTTTGTAGAATTTTATGGTAAAGTCTTTTTCTTGAACACGTTTCCCGTAAGTTTGGTATACTTGTGTTCGTTGGCCACAATATGTTAAGTCTTTTCTTTTTTGGCATTTTAGGTGATGGTATGAGTGAACTGTCCCTGGCTGACAGGGCCACAATTGCCAATATGTCTCCTGAGTATGGTGCAACCATGGGGTTCTTTCCTGTGGATCATGTTACTCTACAATATCTCAAATTGACTGGAAGAAGTGATGAGACGGTGAATGTTTGGCCTCAGTTCTTCTGTTGCATATATGCAGGAGTCTGAACTGACATAGTTCCTTGGGTGCAGGTTGCCATGATTGAAGCATATCTTCGCGCAAATAACATGTTTGTTGACTATAGTGAGGTGCGACTTTGTCCTTCGTATATCTTGGATTTTTTTTAATCAATTGTGCTTCTGGTTGTTAATCGATTTTTTTGCCTTTTGAATAAATTCAGCCTCAGCAAGAGCGCGTCTACTCGTCTTATCTGGAATTAAATCTTTATAGTGTTGAACCTTGCATTTCCGGACCTAAGAGGTGTGAGATCTGTTGGTTTTAACCACTAAGTATTCTATTTAATTGATTGACCACTATGATGATATTCTTTTCTTTTCACAGGCCACATGATCGTGTTCCTCTAAAAGAAATGAAAGCTGACTGGCACTCATGCTTAGACAGTAAAGTTGGATTCAAGGTAAGCCTTCATACTTGGTATATGGATGTCTAGTTATGTTTTGCACCTATCTGATATAAACTTGCTGTGGACGCACTTGGTGGGTGCTACTTTCTTGATTCGATATGTACATTCTGGGCAGGGTTTCGCTATACCTAAGGAGGCGCAGGAGAAGGTAGCAAAATTTTCTTTCAATGGACAACCTGCAGAGCTTAAACATGGCATTGTGGTGATTGCTGCAATCACAAGTTGCACTAATACATCAAACCCCAGTGTCATGCTTGGTGCTGCTCTTGTTGCAAAAAAGGCCTGTGAACTTGGCCTACAGGTTAGTTTCCACCAGATTTAACTAAACTTATGTAATGTTTTGAATAACTTTGATTCTTGAGTTAATCATTCCACCCTTAGGTTAAGCCTTGGACAAAAACAAGTCTTGCACCAGGTTCAGGAGTTGTTACAAAATACTAACTAAAGAGGTACTGCCCTGCGTGTTGCACATTTCCCGTAGTTAACGCTTTGTAATTTCGAGCTTTGGTGGACACATTTAACAGTCGTACTCTTGCTGCAGCGGCCTGCAAAAATATCTGAACCAGCAAGGTTTCAATATTGTCGGTTATGGCTGCACTACATGCATTGGGAACTCCGGAGAAATTGATGAATCAGTGGGAGCTGCCATTACAGAAAATGGTATTATTGAGATTGAAAAAATAGAATTGGTTAGCTTTTGTAGACTATAGTGGCATGCAATAATATTTTCTCTGCGTATTGTCAGACATTGTGGCAGCGGCTGTGCTTTCTAGGAACAGGAACTTTGAGGGCCGTGTTCATCCATTAACAAGAGCCAACTACCTTGCATCTCCACCTTTGGTGGTTGCCTATGCTCTGGCTGGAACGGTACACAGTTTTGGGGAATTTTTAAGAGTTCAGTATGTTGCCTATTCGATTGTACTTGACCAATATATTATATATGTATGTGTTCTATTTCCCAGGTTAATATTGACTTTGAGACAGAGCCCATTGGCAAGGACAAGAACGGTAAGGATGTCTTCCTCAGGGATATCTGGCCCACCACAGAGGAAATTGCTCAGGTACTTACAACTTAGAACCATTGAATGTCTTTCTCTCCAGGTACACAGTTATGAAACATTCTATGGGCATATGCTACAGGTTGTTCAGTCCAGTGTGTTACCCGACATGTTCCGAGCTACTTATGAGTCCATCACCAAGGGAAACCCGATGTGGAATCAGCTGTCTGTTCCTGAAAATAATCTATACTCATGGGATCCCAAGTCAACTTATGTACACGAGCCTCCATACTTCAAGGACATGACCATGGATCCTCCAGGGCCTAGCAATGTGAAGGATGCATACTGTTTACTGAACTTAGGCGATAGTATCACCACAGACCACATATCTCCAGCTGGAAGCATCCACAAGGACAGCCCCGCTGCAAAGTTTCTCCTCGAACGTGGGGTTGACCGCAAAGATTTCAACTCATATGGTAGTCGACGCGGCAACGACGAAATTATGGCTAGGGGAACATATGCTAATATCAGACTTGTTAACAAGCTGTTGAATGGGGAAGTTGGCCCCAAGACGGTTCACATTCCTACTGGAGAGAAGCTCTCTGTCTTCGATGCAGCCATGGTTAGTGTTTTGTTAGCTTAATTTTTCCAAAGAAGTTCGGTGGGTGTATTATTGATTGTATAATGAAGTAATGATAATGTCTGCTTTCTCAGAAATACAAAGCAGCTGGTGAGGCCACCATTATTCTGGCTGGAGCCGAGTATGGTAGTGGTAGTTCACGTGATTGGGCTGCCAAGGGACCCATGTTACAGGTTCGAACCTCCCTCTATATCTCTTGCTCTCTCTCTGCAATTAGTGTCCTATGTTCTCTTCTTTTTTGTTTTTTCTCTGAGACAAAATTGTTGTCTTTTGCAGGGCGTTAAAGCAGTGATCTCAAAGAGTTTTGAAAGGATTCACCGGAGTAACTTGGTGGGAATGGGAATCATCCCACTGTGTTTTAAGTCGGGTGAGGATGCAGACAGCCTTGGATTGACAGGTAAGGAGCGTTACACCATCCATCTCTCAACCGATATCTCGGAGATAAGACCAGGGCAAGATGTTACTGTCACTACAGACACTGGAAAATCTTTCACCTGCACAGTCCGCTTTGACACTGAGGTATAATATTTGTACACACCATTTTTTAAAATGTTTTTGTAAAAACTAATGGTAACTGTGCTGTGCATAGGTGGAACTGGCGTACTTCAACCACGGAGGCATTCTTCCATATGTGATCAGAAACTTGAGCAAGCAATGATGAAGCCTAGAGAAAACTTCTGAGTTGAATCCACTTATCGAGAAACACTGAGGAAATTCACTTATAAATTTTGTTTTGACTGAGATCGAGCTCTCGTGAATTTTTCCAATGGCAAATTTTATAATAATGTCAGAAATAAATTCACAATAAATCTATTTACGTTCTTCAAATAATCTCTTATTTTCATTTGCACTAAACGATCAGATTTCACCACTGAAACTAAACTATATTATAAACAAAGCTCTTAAAATTTTATCAAGCTTGTTCTCACTGCAAACTTTTAGACCTTTTAAATGTGCCTTTGTTAACCAGTTTTGTGCTCTTAATAAATTACCTATTCGTTAACAACGTTTCATGGCTAATGTATGATTTTCCCCGCATTCAAATTAGACAAAATTGGCTTTAGTTAATTCTCATTCGTGTTTAGTCGTTTTGAGGTTGATGTTTTGCTTTTTGCCAGCTATTTTCCAACTGGTAAAACACTCTACTTGCTTTCAAAGGTTTTCATCACACAGCTACTGGCTTAATCCTTTATCCATATAAACCTAATTTTTGATTGGGTCGGGTTGGTTTGACCGAATTGGATAATTAAATATTTAGAAAAATACTGCGATAACTCAAGGCTTGAAAGGCTCATTTTATCCAAAAAGGTCTTATAAAAATTTCTCCATGGAAATATGCTTTAAACAAATCTGACAAAAAAAAAAAAAAGCCACATAACCTAAACCACATCGACTGATATTTATATATTTTTTTAACTTTTTTTTTGGTGAACTGATTGATTATTTTTAAAGATAACATTTTTGATTTTCAGAATTCTTTCTAAAAAAATGATATTAAGACGGTTTTTTGTTTTACTGATTGTTTGTGGTGGAATTGAGAATAGTATTATGAACATGGTTAAGACGTAAATATATTTTATTAGAACATACATAAATATAATTTAATAATTTATTATTGAAATTAATATCATATTGTTAAATATCAGTATAATATTGATTTGAGCCAATTAAGTATTCTCCTTTTAATATGATTGAGTAAAAAGGATCCTTTAACAAATTAAGTATTCTCAAATTGCAAAACAAAAGGATCCCACAAAATCATCAGAGGCAATATATACTAAATCCATATAATTATCAAAAGATTCTAACTAGACTTTTTCAAAAGGTGAAAATTCATTTGAAGAACCGTACTCTATTAAACTTGATTAGAATCTATAGAATCTCAAGCTTAATAGATAAATCTCAGCTATTATCATTTTCAGATAATAAAGAGGTTTTTTCCGTAAACAATGACCGTGTCTTAACCAATTCCAAAACTCAACCATTTTTAAAAAATCAGTAAAACAATTATAAAAAAGATTCAAGCAAGAAAAAAGATTTTGATATGCTACTTCCAAAAATAGAACAGAAAATGCACTCAAGCAATAGATATTGGTTGGATGTTATTTTTGATTTTTTTTTTTTTTAAATGCCAGTGATCTCTAAAATATCTCTACACAATCATAATTTAATTAAATCGGATCATTTAATACAAAATTAAACCCAACAGTCCATTAGAATAGGAAACAAATATGGTAATCAATATTCATTTCTGATCTCATATTCCTAAAATCGGAGTGTTGGGATTAATTTGTTTCCTAATATTTCTGAGCAAATTTGGTAATCTATATTCATAACTAAAATCGGAGTCTGTCAGTAACAAATTTGAGCTTTCAATACTATCACTAACCATCAATATCGTAATCTATAACCATTCTTGATTGTTATCTAATCTTATATTTAGTAAGAATAGAATACCTGCAGCATAATAACTCAAGTGTTTCTCTTGTTCATTTTGAAGTCAAGCTATCCTCATGTCAGCAATCTTTGCAGATACTATATTCCTCTGGCTCATGATTACTATATTCTTTGGAAAAAATCTAAAACTATCTTGCAGTCTCTTTATTCTCCCATAGTTGATTCTGAAAGAATCACCTTACCTATCATCTGTCAACCTGGTCTGTGACGATATGATTCCGATTGAGTATCTTCTTGGGAGTAACATTATGGAAATATTTCCATTAGAAACCCCAATAGTAGAACGAAACAACCAAAAGCAACAGTGCAAAGCATATAGGAAAGAGAGTTATGTTCTTGTTGATGTTGCTTCTCGGATCAAATGGGAAACCACATTAAGCATATAGGAAAGAGAGTTATAATTAGAATCCAAGGAGCCAACATCAATGTGGTTTACCATTTGATCCAAAAAGGTATGATCTAGTCTTAAAAAAATTTCTCCATGGAAATATGCTTAAAAAAACTGTCAAAACAAAAAAAAACCACATAATGTAAACCACATCAACTGATATTTATGTTTTTTTATTTTTTTTGGTCAACCAATTGATAATATTTAAAGATAACATTTTTGATTTTCAGAATTCTTTCTAAAAAATGATATTAAGACGGTTTTTTGTTTTACTGGTTGTGGTGGAATTGAGAATAGTATTATGAACATGATTAAGACATAAATATATTTCATTAGAACATATACAAATACAAATTAATAATTTATTATTCAAATCAATATCATATTGTTAAATATCAGTTTAATATTTGATTTCAGCCAATTAAGTATTCTCGTTTTAATATGACTAGGTATTAGTGCACGCAATGCGTGGTTACATGCATAATGGTTTTTGTTATATTTCTGAATATTTATAAAAATAATATAGTATTTGGTTCTTTTTTTCTATTAATGATCAAAAAAAAAGTAACTATGTATATTATGTATAAATATTCCTCATTTCAAAGTTTATATATATAACTATAAATATAGCTAGCAAAAAAAAATATGAAAATTTATCTAAAGACATTTTATTTTGAAAGATAAATAAATTAGTGAGAGAATGAAATTTATAGTAATTATTGGGTAGGAGTTACATTTGAGTTAAAATGTAGAATTACACATGACATTAGATTCGAGTTAATTAAAAATAAAATTTTAAACTGTTTTGTTGTTTATAAAAGGAATACCAAGTGGCCCAATGCAATTTTAACTTACACATGAATTGGTTTCTTATAACTCATATGAACTTCAATCTAAAGATTTTTAAAATCCCACGAAAAACTTCTATCTTTTTGGTTTCTCTTTTTTTTAATTTTCACTCATCAATTTAAATTCTATTGCTAGATTTCATACTAATTTTTTCATCTTTAGAGGGTTTAATTAGATGGTATATTTTAAAAATTATATTACTTTTCTATATTTTACTCCATTTAAAACATCAAAAACAATGTGTATATATATATACATTGTTTTTACAATGATACTTGATTTGATTTTTAACCTTTTAAAACTCCAAAAATATAATTTAGAATTAAGCTTTTACAATAATACTTGATTTGATTTTTTTTAAACCATACAACAATAACAACAAAATACACAAAAAAAAAAGATTTGAGATATAGTTGAAGAGGATGGGAGAATGAAAGAATGAGAGAATGAGTATTTATAGGAATATAAGTGATGTAAAATTATATTTAGAAAAATATTAGTTACAATATGAATTTATTATGTGTTTTAATACAATTAAGTAGTGGAGAATTATAGATAGGAGTTACAATTCTAACTTATTACATATGTGGTTTAATACACTTGAGTGGAGATTTAGAGTTAATGCATAATTTATATAATTTCAGTTTTATATTAAAATGTAAGTTAAGTGTCATGATTAAATATATTTTATTTGTGATTTAAAATAAATAATTTTTTTAATTGTATTGCTTAGTGAACCAATAAATAAAAAGAGAGAGTGAAACTTTAGCACATGATTGCAATATATATATAACGTAATCGATCACTCTTACGCCTGAAGGTATGAAAAAAGCCCAAACCCCATTTCCGTTAAAAAGAAAAAGCCCATATTTCCTCCTTGAAGAACTTAAATCATAAGTGGCAAAAGAGTAAATAAAAAGACTAACAAAGGGGCAAAATGGGAAAAGACCCTGGACAATTCTTTTTTTTTTTTTTTCCTTCTGTCTTGAAGAGAAAGACAGGAAGATTTCAATTCCGTTCCTTTTTTGTTATTATCAAAATCAAATCTCCGATTCACTGCAGAAGAAAACCCAAACCCCGAATCGAATCGAATCGAATCGAAGAAGATGAGTAGAGGAAGCGGGGCTGGCTACGATCGTCACATCACTATCTTTTCTCCTGAAGGTCGTCTCTTTCAAGTTGGTCAGTATTACTCGAAAACGATTCAATCCCTTCTTTTTTTTTTTGTACCTTCGAAAAAAAAAAACGCTGAATACAATTTTTTGGTTTGAGAGCAGAGTATGCCTTCAAGGCCGTGAAAACATCTGGTATCACTTCTATCGGAGTTCGTGGGAAAGATTCCGTTTGCGTCGTTACCCAGAAGAAAGTTCCGGTGAGTCACTTCTTCTCTCTCTCTCTCTCTCTCTCTCTCTCTCTCTCTCTCTCTCTCTCTCTCTCGTCTTTAGGGTTTGCAAAAAAGTTGCATCTTTTATCGCCGCCGATACAATGAATTGAACCGTTGTGTGAGTTATAGGTTTTGAGTAGGTTTAGGATCTGTTGGCAGATCTCACCCATTAGGGTTTTTAGTTATCTTTAACGTTTTTTTTGGGGGTTGCTACAGGACAAGCTTTTAGATCAGTCTAGTGTTACACATCTGTTTCCGATCACCAAGTACATTGGATTGGTTGCTACTGGCATTACAGGTTTGTATCTCCTTCAAAGTTTTAGAGTTCATGATCCTTTCTGCATTGGTAGATTTAAAATGTGAAATTTTTATATGTTCAGCTGATGCAAGGTCTTTGGTCCAACAAGCAAGGAATGAAGCAGCTGAGTTTCGCTTCACTTATGGATACGAGATGCCTGTCGACATTCTCGCTAAATGGTATTATAGTTGTTAATTGACCTGTTCCTCTCTTACGCGATTCTTAGCTTCTTAGTGGAGGCTGGCTTATAGTTTATCTAGCTCTCCTGTGATAAATGTCCTTTAACTGAGGTTGCTGATAAATAACTATCTTGCTTACAGGATCGCAGACAAGTCACAGGTCTACACTCAACATGCTTACATGAGACCCCTTGGAGTTGGTAAGCTTGCTATCTCTTTCTTTTCTTATGACAAAGTTATACATTAGTTTCGTACATTTGTTTTAATTGCTTATTACATCGCCTTCATATTTTGATGAATCCTATTAGTTTGACAAAACGATTGTAATTGTTGTCTCTCTTTATGAAATATGAAGTTGCTATGGTATTGGGCGTTGATGAAGAGAATGGTCCCTTACTTTACAAATGTGACCCAGCTGGACATTTTTACGGTCACAAGGTATTATCACTCTTAGTTTATGCTTTAACTAAACTTGTCTTCTCATACTTGCTGTTTTCATTGCTTTTGCTGGCTGCATCAAGATTTTGATAACCTATCTGAATAGCATGTTCTTACAAGCATATTGACACGCACTGAACACTACTTACTGCTTGTGATTAACATAGAAGAAAATGCCTCAGTCTATAAGTCTTTGTGATAATAAGCATAAGTGTAAATAGTATAATAAGAGGTTGTCATAACTGCAGAAGCTTTTGGTCATTTGGGTTATTTGTTGTAAGCCTTTTGGGCTTTGGGATAGTTTGGGGACTCTATAACATAGCCTAACTTTCACTTTGGTTATTTGTATCTGGTTTTCCTTGGGTTGTTTTCATTGAAGATTTACAGAGAAGAATAGAGGAAACTTTTTCAATTTTGTCTTTCTCTCGCTGATCTTAACGACTTTTCAGAAATCTTGAATGTATTTAGGTTTTTAAGCAACGTAATCATTTATAGTTTTAGATACTGGTAGATCGTAGGTCGAAACAAAAATGTGTCACGTTTTGTGTACCTATTCAATGACATAATTGCATACAGGTGAAGCATGAGTCTTATGGACCATATGACTAAGATCTCTAGAGAATATACACAATTTTATTCTCTCTTCCGTGGATTTTTCATGTTGAAGTCCTATGTAATCTGAGAAGCAGCTAATAAATACGAAATCGATATTCGTGCAGGCAACTAGTGCTGGTATGAAGGAACAAGAAGCAGTCAATTTCTTGGAGAAGAAAATGAAAGAAAACCCAGCTTTCACATTTGATGAAACCGTGCAGGTGATTATTTGCATTAACTTTGACATTTTTGCCTGTTTATGTTCTAATATGGTAGAGCATATGTTCATTTTCCGGGTGAATAGTTTTGATGTTCCCTGTGTAAGGGTACCGTTTTTAAAGTGTAATTTACAAATCGATTATTATTGTATATGCATGTACCAAATGCACATTGTTCCTCACTTTGTGTTTTGTGTACTTTCTTAGACTGCCATATCCGCTTTGCAATCTGTTCTTCAAGAAGACTTCAAGGCTACTGAGATTGAGGTATATAAAACTCTTCTCGTAATACCCAAATTTTAAAATGGAAAAACATCATGTACAGATTGCAGTAGTCATTATTCATTTTGTTGTTGATATATCTTATCAAACCGGTTGGTGGAATGATAGGTTGGAGTGGTGAGAGCTGAGAATCCGCTATTCCGTGCATTGACAACAGAGGAGATTGATGAGCATTTGACAGCCATTAGTGAACGAGACTGATGGAGTTAGTGAAACAAGCACTGAGTTACTTTAAGTTGCTTTGCTTTCTCAGATATTCAGCTGAGTGATCACTCTCTATCGATCTTTCGTTTGGTTGTCCTTCCCTATTTTAATTCACTTAGTCAACCCAGCAAACTTCGAAAAAAAAAAAAAAAGCAGTGTAAGGTTTGTCACTTGTCAGAGCATCCGAGTCTTTTGACTCTTCAGAAATGATGCCAAGCAAACTTTTTTCAGTTTTATTGTAATGACCTTTTTTACAGAATGATTTAGATCTGAGACCTTTGTTTGTGTTCAAGTCATCTGGCTCTCTCTCTCTTTGCCCATCAGAGACCTTTCTGAAGTTTCTTTCTTTTGACCCATTTTAGTTAGCTCCTCCTTTGATCATGTTACATTTGCAAGTGTCGATGATCAAACTAAATTAGTTGGCCGTGAACCTCATCATTATCGTCAAATAAGAAACTATCTTCAAATTCATCAATATTTTCATTTGTTAACTTGATTAACTTTTAAGTTCAAGTATAGAAACTTAGCGTAAGATAATCACATTTAGGGAGATACTTTGACATGTATGGCCTTTCAAAGTATGAGTTAAGGTTTAGTAGTTGGTGAGCTTCTGCAAGATTTGATCTCCAATATTGAGAATGATCAGATTTTTAGTTTTTTTTCTAAGGTTTCATTTGTAGAATGTCCTATATATAACCTTAAAAAATCGAAAGTGAAGAATCATTCTCGTTTTCCAAAAATAAGAATGATTAACTTCAATCTTTGGTGGTTGGCATTGCAAAAATAATAAGTTGCTCTGATACAGTGATACGAGTTGGTTGCTAGTGTTTGCATATGCATGAAGCATGATGCTTGCACACAGAGATGATGCTTGCCCTCACCTCCTAACCGTTTATATCAGTTTGGTTGTTGTTTGCTATGTTGCATTGCACCAACTCCAACAGTACAAAAAGAATATAAAGTAAAACAAAGTGATTCTGAAAACTTACAATAAAAAAATGAACAATGTGCAAGTCATATAGGTTCGTGTCATGCATTACAGACATAATGATTGTAATTTTGGACGGACTTTATTAAATTACAGCTACTAGAGACGTGGATGAATAGAATATAGCATTAAAGAAAAAGAGAGGACAGAAACGGGTGATCTATTATAACGCGTCTATCTTACGACCAAATGTTTATTTTTGTAACTTCTTAGACCAAAGTTGTGACAAAACTTGTATAGAGAATAAAACAAGAACAGTTTTTTATGTAACGATTTTGCTTGCTTTTGATTGATTCAAACCAAAAGAAAAAAAAAACAAATTTAAAACTCACGAAAAAAATACCCATCTAGACAAAACCTATTCTAGAATACTTTTTTTTTCTTTTCTTTGAAGGTAGAAATATATAATTACTATTTACATTTTATGTATTAATTTTTTTTTTTAATGAATGGGTTTAAACAATCAGTAGTTCAGTACCGTTCCCCTCCAGCCTCATTACGCATTGGTGAGTTCAATCCATTTCTCAAAGTTATCCGGTGGTTTCGTACAGTATGTGCGGGCGACCGGAACTTTTGTTGTTGATCACTCTTTTGAACGTTGCGAGGCTTGTCGTAGTTTTGGAGAATTGTAATCTCTTTAACTTCACGGCTTGGCTTAGTAGGGACCGTGTAAGTGAATGTCCCAATGGGAATATCATCGTTGTAATCTTTGATGTCTTGGAGAACTGAGACAACCGTGCTGATGTCTGGCCTTGTCTTCGGTCGGTATCTTAGGCATTGGTAAGCTAGAGTTGCTGCCTTTCGTGCTCCGGTCTCGGAGTACTGATCTTCGAGCCTCGGGTCCATTATTCTCCCGAGTTTACGTGCGTCGTTGAGCATTGGACGAGCCCAGTCAACGAGACTTTGTTCCCTTGAGGATCTCTTTTTGTCCACCGATCTCCTACCCGTCAACAGCTCAAGTAACACTACCCCAAAGCTGTACACGTCACTCCTAGCCGTTAAATGACCTGTCATTATGTACTCTGGTGCCGCGTACCCTTGTGTGCCCATCACCCGTGTTGACACATGTGTTGCATCCCCTTGTGGTCCGTCTTTTGCTAGCCCGAAGTCCGAGAGCTTTGCTGTGTAATCCTGCACAAAATATAAAAAAGATCAAAACCTTTAGTCAAATCCAACAATTAGACTTTTGAACGGTGGTCATGGATGGAACTTGCGGCCAAGACCCTTTTCCTTCACCATTCACAATTTGTGGATACAAATATGTCCATATTATGTAAATTTATATGGTAAAGATATATATATATATATATTTGTTTAATACCGCTTTCGAGAATTAGTACTCTACAAACATATTTGATGGAAAATGTCTAGTTACGTGTAAGCATTCTAAACCCTTAAGATCAATAAAGAAGAAGTTTGAGACTTGTTTGCTTACAGAATCTAACAAGATATTGGAGGCCTTGAAATCGCGATAGATGACAGGCTTCTCGGCTTCATGGAGAAACTGTAGACCCTTTGCAGCCTCGTAAGCGATCTTTAACCTCGTTGACCAAGGCAGCGGTAGGGAACACCCTGCAAACCATTTTCATCAGTTCTTGTTCTTGAAAGGAATAGATCATATGATTTGATAGTTGATAACAAAATATAAAAAGTCAACTCACTTCTGAAGAGTTGAGACTCTAAACTTCCACGAGGCATGAACTCATAAACGAGAAGTCTATGTTCTTCCTCGCAGCAATATCCGATCAGCTTCACCAGATTCGGGTGCTTTAGTTTGCCTAGACACATAACCTCCGTCTGAAAAAGTTTACCCCCAAAAGATTAGATATTTAGACTCATCATCTTGTATCACAAACAGAGGATTTAGCTACGGAGATGTATGTACGAACCATCCACTCACGGTGACCTTGAAGGCCATCAAGATCAAGAAGTTTAACGGCAACGGGCTGAGCCTTAAGACCAGGACGGAGCTTGTCGTCGATGAACCCTTTGTGAACCGGACCAAACCCACCTTCACCAAGGAAGTTACTAGAAGAGAAGCTTTGTGTTATGACTTTGAGCTCTGCTTGTGTGAACACGTGGAGATCAGAGCCAGCAAGAGAGATTGAAAGATCTTCAGACAAGGTGGTTGAACTCGGATCGCTTATGTCTAGAATCGACAATCCAAGAAACGATTTCTGTTTGGTTATCACACCTTCACCATCATTTTTCTTTGCCTTTTTGGGATAATTTATGATGTCTTGATCTTGGAAACAAGAAACCATTAAACATCTCCAAGAAGATTTCTTCTTCACCGCCATTGTTTTGTTCTTGGAGAGGTGTTTTGTTTTGTTTTTTTTTTTTCGTAATGGGTTTGGTTTGTAATGGGAGAAAGAGCTTTTAAAGTAGTCGAAGAAAAGAGGACCAAGACTTTAACTAATATTTTCCTAATTCATATTTACTAACAACTATGTTTTTTCTTTTCCAAAGAACATTTCTTACCTAAAAGGCAAAAAACAAGTGTTTTCTATTTTGAGGAATAATAGTTTATTAGAGAAAGAGGACGACGACTTCTTGAGGTGGAGTTTTTATACTCCTTTCTCAAGTTTTAACAGCGCTTTGACATTGTCATGTAATTTAATGTTTTAGACGAGTGAGTTCATCATAGTCGTGAGTGGACGGCTAAAAGGGAGAGAAGAAATTGACATGTTTACCCGTTTTCCTATTAGAATTTTGAATACAATCATATAATACCTTTTCATACAGTGATAAATTAGAATAGTAAAAATTCATTAATTGAGTGATTTCAGAAAAGAAAAAATAGTCGAAAACAAAAAATAGCCGAAAACAATCAAACTAGTTATGTAGTTTGGTAGTTTATATTAATGTCCTTAAAATGTCACTAACCGAATCTTAATGGTTGACCAAACAAATTTGAAAACATTTGGATAGCTAGATCAAGAAGTTTCATTACACTCCTTCTCAAAGAAGTTATTGGAGTAAAGAAGTTCATTATACTCCTTCTCAAAGAAGTTATTAGAGTAACGAGCCAATGTTCTAAAACGATTTTTCTTGAATAGAAAGTTAGAGATGAACTTAAGAAACATTTTAAGAGCACCACCATTAGTTATTTTTTTTGGGAGTGTCTTTAAATTTAAAAGAACAAAAGCAATGAAAATTAAAGTAGGAGTGTCTTCAAATTTTTAGACCTCTAAAAATGAGAATGTCTATAAATTTAATGTTAAGACACCCATAAAGTGATTATGAATATAAAAAATGGTGGAAGAGAGTTGCACTCACTATTTATTATCCAAGAAAAAAGAGGAAATAGTTGTGAAGATCACAGAAGTTTCGTTCAAAAAAAAAATGATTTGGTGGAATTTGCAATAGGCGAGTGAGTCAAGCTTCTAGAATACCTGATTGTGTCATCTTTTTTAAAAAAATTTAGGGTATAAAAAACTATATTTGGTTTGAAGTGGAAACTTTCCAACGATATATGAAACGAAAGCAGTTGATGTGGAAAGTATTTGTGAGCGCGTTGGGGAAGAAAAGGGAATTCTTCACTCTGAGTTGTTGACATTTGCTTGGTCCCACGAAATGACGCTACATCCTTTTGCAACTTTTATGAATCCTAAATCGGGGTTCAAGTTTCGACGAGAGAGTTGATATATAGAGTTTGCTAATTGAGTGGAATTTTATAGTATTAACTAACTTTTAGACTTGGTGTAATTTTTTCTTTTTTTTTTGGTTTCAAACTGAGAGATACTTCTTAAGTTTTTAATTTCTTATAACTTACTTTTCTCAAAAAACTTCGGTTGTGAGGATGGACATACAAATTCAGGTCGTTTTTGATTTTCTCGGTTATAGAGTTTAAGATTCATATAGATACTGGAAATATTTGATTTGGATTTTTTTAACACATTAGGTTTGGGTCTTTTTATACTTTCAGTTCTGTTAATTTGACCAACACTAAATACTAATTAATAGGTTAATAAATCTGGGGAGCTTCAGTTTTTTAGGGTTAAAGTCCTGAACTGTAATGAATTTAAGAAACCCCATTTAGCAAAAAAATTTAAGAAACCCCTAGCAAAAAAGGTGTCATCCGATATGAACTTGTGAATGTCTTTGGAGCTAACTAAAAAGATCAAAATTGTTAAAATAATTAGAACGTAAAAAAAAAAAAAAAAAAATTGGACAATACTTGGGTTCATTCACCCCTTTATAAAATAAAGAAATAAAATATGTGTACATTATTATAAAATTAGAAACTTAAACTGCTCTTTTATAAACCCAACCGATATATAATTTTGTTTTAATGGTAAAATCTAAACCCTAACCATCTCATTTGTAAACCCAAACCGACATATAATTTTGTTCTAATTATAAAATCTAAATCTTTATCATCTCATTTGTAAACCCAAACAGACATATAATTTCGTTCTAATTGTAAAATCTGAACCCTAACTATCTCATTTGTAAACCCAAACCGACCTATAATTTTGTTCTAATTGTAAAATCTAAACCATAACCACCTCATTTGTAAACCCAAACAAACATATAATTTCGTTTTAATTATAAAATATAAACTCTAATTCTCATTTATAAACCCATACCGATATATAACCTCGTTTAATTGTAAAATATAAACCCTAACCACCTCATTTGTAAACCCAAACCGACATATAATTTTGTTTTCATTATAAAATCTAAACCCTAATTATTCTCATTTATAAACTCAAACCGACATATAACCTCGTTTAATTGTAAAATCTAAACTAAGCCAATTTTTATCTTTCTTTAAATAAAAGTATACAGAATTTGTTTCCTTAATTAGTTTTGCTTATTAATTCAATTTTGATTTATTTTTTAAATAAAATATTAGATAGAACATTCTGATTGGTTGAGAGGAGAGGGGGTGAATACAAAGTTTCACCCCTAGGGGTGAACCTAAGTATTTTTCAAAAAAAATAGAATGTTCACCCTAAACATAAAAGTTTTTATCCATATCATATATAAAACAGTCTTTTCACCAGGAACAAAAAAAACTATTCATTGTTTACTTAATTTATCTCTATATTCTAATTCTCCATAAGAAAACATAAAACTGAACCAGAATTTTCCCATAGAGCTTCTGACATCTATTTAAATGAAAATACAATAACAATAGATGAATAGTCATTCAATAAATAAAATAAAAATGCAAAAAAAAAATTGAACAGTTCATTTTCTATTCAGAGTAACCAAAACATATCAATTCAATTTTTCAATACAATATCAGAAAAACATATACAAAAAGTAATTAAAAAAATAAAAAAAAAATCTTCTGGTGCATTAAATGTCTAAGGGTTTGAATGGTTGTACAATATGGTGTAAATCGGACTATGCATACCAATATTTTGGTATGCAATATATTAGACGGTAGTATGGAGCAAACTAGTATGGAATTTATAATGGTATGGATCTTTTGAGGAGTGAAATGAAAAATGCAGACCAACAGTGAATTTATAATGGTATGGAGTTGTATGCTGAAATGCGTACTAGTATGAAGATTTTTAGTATGCATTGTTGCATAATGGTACGCAATGGTGAATGGTAAATTAAGTGCGGACTAGTCCAATTTTAGTCCGGTCTGGAGCATACTATTCAACCATTCAAAGCCTAAATTTTTCTTGACTTTTAAAAATAAATTACAAACTTTCGTTGCCATTTTGACTACATGATATTGTATGGTGGGCTAAATATTCATGTGCAGTCTACGCCCATGGGGCAAGAGTTTAAGGGAAAGGGATTTCGATGTAGTCTGCACAGCACAAAGACTCTGATGCAATATAAAGGGATGAATCTCTTGTGTAACTAATGTCTCATAGCGAGCGTCCTTCCGACCTGATTCCTTCTTCAACTTTGGTTGAAGTTAGTTCCAATCGTCCTCCCCCATTTCCTCCTGACCCTCCAGACCATCCTCCCTTCCCATCCCTTTCTGACTTTCCCCCCCTCTCCCCTATCTCTCCCTCTCCAGCTTCTACTTCCCCAACCCAATCTGACTTTGTGGATCCTGAAAGAACTATCTTGGCACTCCCTGCGCAACAAAAATCTACTCCTGTGGTGGTTAATCCTCAGGCTCAGGCAATTCTCGACTCTTACTATAAAAATTTGGGGCAAATCCCTAGATCTGTTGGTACTGTAGCAAAAGCTGTGGCTCAAACTGATGGGCTCCTTGGAACTCCTCCACCAAAGGTAGCTTGTCAATTCATCACTAGAGTTAGAGATCGTACCCCCTCGCAAGCAGGTGAAGTGGCTGCACACTCTGTTATACTGTCAGAAGCGATGCTATCTCCGGCTTTGACTACGGTAGCGGGTTCTTCAGCACTATCGCAGCAAGTCGAAGGTAGCAAATCTCTAGTGGAGAAGCCACTCCCAACCCCAATTGCCACTTCCCAAACTATCACTGCCCCTCTTTTAGCCCCTTCTCTTTTAGCCTCCCCATCTCAAGCCATCTCCGACCCTTCCCCTGCCTCTCTTCCCCCTCAACCCTTTCCCGTATCAGTTCCAATTGCTGCAAAGCCTGTAAACTTTGTTCATCAGCAAACCCTCAAATCTCCTGTTACCTCTAGTAACCCTTCAACAACTTTAGCGCAGAAGTTGAAAATAACTGAAGATAGGTCACTTACTAGACTGGCTCCAATTGGTTTCTCTCCTGCTGGTAAGCCTCGTGTCTGCATTCCCGACTCAGTCTTCCAGGAAGGAGCTGACATACATAAAGATTTTATCATTGGGCGGTTTAAAGGTAGACTACCAACGTATAAGCATATCCAAAGTGTACTCACTCACATTTGGGGTAGAGGAAAAAGGCTTGAGATTCACCTTAATCATGCAAGCAACACTATGTTGGTGCGAGTCCCTAATGAGTACTTGAGGAAAAAAGTTCTTGAGAAGAAGATGTGGTATATTGGTGAGTGTATGTTCCTTGTGGCTCAATGGGATTCTTCAGGAGGAGAGAGTATGGATCTTGATGCAATTCCCATTTGGGCTCACCTCAAGGGTATGCCATTTGACCTGATGCATCATAAAGGAATAAGTTTAGTTGCTGGGTTGGTTGGTGAACCTAAGGAAATGGATGAGTTTACAAAAAATCTAGTAAGCTTATCTGTTGCTCATGTCAAGGTAGAAAGGAACTTGAATGAGCCTCTGTCTTCCTCTGTTGAAATAGAAAGAGAGAATGGTGAGGTTATCTCTATTGAAGTTGAGTATCCTTGGGTCCCCCCCACTTGTTCCAACTGCAAAGAAATAGGACATGTTATTCGCTACTGTCCTTTAGTAACGCCATCATGGACACAGGAGAAACAAACAAAAGACCTACCATCGGACCCTGTTGCTGACAAGAAGTGAAAAGGAAAGCTTGATTCTAATCAGCTTTCGGTTGCTGAAGAGGCAGGTAGTTCAAAAGGCTCTAATCTGGAGCTTGTCGGTGAAGCTCTGGTACATTCAGTTGGCTCTGCTAGTGCCTCTCTCTCTTCTGTCCCGTTAGCTACTGCTACTCAGCCCCATACAAGTCTCAAAATCCCTGCACCTAAACCCCGGTCTATGAAAAAACAAACAAAGCCTAAATCTTCACCTTCCTCCCCTCCTAATAAAATTGCTACTCACAATCCTTATGATGTGTTAGCACTTCCCCCCAGTAGCCCTCAACTTCATAACCCTCTTTTACCATCGCCCCCACCTAATCCTCATCCTCCTCCCCCCTCTTCATCTTCAGCTGACCCTACCTCTTACATGGTTATTGACTCACCAACCCTAAAACTTCAAGACACTTCCACTGGGAAAATCCTCCACCTTCAGGAGGAACTCCTCTAAGTCAGTAACCCTCTTTTGTTCCCCATGTATATAAAATCTTTTTGTTGGAATATCTGTGGGTTTAATGATACGGATAAGCATCGGCCTTTAGCTACTTGGCTTGCTACTCATAAGCCACTTTTTGGAGCTCTTTTAGAAACTCATATTAAAGAACCAAACTTGAACCGTGTTATGAATAAGGCCTTACCTGGTTGGAACTTTGCCTCCAATCACAACTCACATGAGGATGGTAGGATTGTGGTTATTTGGAAAGATCCGGCTGCAGTCTCCATTCTGCATCAGTCTACTCACCTAATCACCTGTGAAATCTCAGTTCTAGGTGGTCATCGCTTCTACTATACCTTCATATATGCACCAAATACCAGTGGGGATCGAACTGACCTTTGGTGTGAACTGCTGAGGCTTCATCAGAATCTTTCCCTTGATGCCACCCCTTGGATCCTCTGTGGAGACTTTAACCAAATCATTCATCCAGCGGAACACTCTACTCAATCAGTTAACCACTTCACCTCTCGTATGACGGAGCTTCGTGAGTGTCTGCTGCAGCTTGAGATGTTTGACTTGCGTTTCTCTGGCCCTCTATTCACCTAGACAAATAAAAATCCATTAAACCCCATAGCAAAGAAGCTTGATCATGTTCTGGCTAACAACCACTGGCTTTCCTCTTACCCAGATAGTGCAGTCTCATTCTTGGCTCCAGATATCTCAGACCATTCCCCAAGCTGCCTTAACCTTTTTGCCCCTCTTCCTTCAGCTGGAACAAAACCTTTCAAATTCTTCAATTTTCTAACCAAGCACCCAAACTTCCTTGAAACGGTTGGTACTGCATGGAATCAGGCTGGAAGCATATCTTCGCAGGAACCCTGTTTGTCCACCTTGAGTGCAAAACAAAAAATATTAAAGAGAGAATTAAAAACACTTTCTCGAGAGAACTTTTCCGATATACAGAATAGAGTGCGAGAGACTAACAGTTTGTTGCATACTGTGCAGGTACAAGCCTTGACAGACCCCTCTCGAGACCTGTTTCAACAAGAGAAAGAGTTACATTCAAGATGGGAGTTTCTACGAAACATTGAAGAAGCATATTTCAGGCAAAGGTCCAGAATTAACTGGCTTAAAGAGGGAGATTTGAATACTACCTACTTTCATCGTATTATGCAGATGAGGAACGCTTTTAATGCTATACGATCGTTCTCCACCCCCTCGGGAACTATAGTTGATGATCCTCTGGAAATGAGCTTGCTGGCAGTAAACCATTTCAAAACCCTCCTCGCGCCTGCTATTCTTCCACAAGTTGTCGCCCCTATCCACTGGTTTCGAACTCTGCTCACTTACCGTTGCTCACCTGAATTGAAGCAAACTATGACAAAGATTCCCACTGCTGCGGAGATAAGGAAGGTAATTTTCAAGCTTAAAGATAACAAAGCACCTGGTCCGGATGGCTTTACTTCAGCATTCTATAAAACTTCTTGGAACATACTGGGCCCTGAAGTTACTCTTAGCATTCTCTGCTTCTTCCGCATATCATTTCTCCCATCTGCGGTTAATGCTACCATTCTGGCAATGGTTCCCAAGGTTCCTGGTGCTTCGCTTGTCTCAGATTTCCGTCCTATCTCTTGCCTCAACACCTTATACAAAGTAGTCTCTAAGTTACTAGTTGCGAGGCTGAAGCCCATTCTCCCAGACTTGGTGCAGAAGAATCAAACAACTTTTATCCCTGGAAGATTATTGGTAGAAAATACTCTTTTAGCAGCTGAACTAGTCAATGGTTATCAAAAATCGAATGGTTTGAAACGTATCACTATCAAAGTGGATATAGCTAAGGCTTTCGATACAGTGAGATGGGAGTTTATTTTTAGTTGCTTAAGAGGAATTGAAGTACCAGAGCAATACCTTCAATGGCTTAAGGCTTGCATATGTACACCGTCTTTCTCGGTTGGTTTTAATGGAAATGTTCATGGTTACTTCAAAGGTCTTAGGGGGCTGCGCCAAAGGGATCCGCTCTCGCCTTATCTCTTTGTCCTTGCAATGAATTGTCTATCAGCTTGTTTAGATAAAGCGGCAGAGGAAGGCAAAATCCAGTACCATCATAGGTGTAAAGAAATGAAACTAACTCACCTTTGCTTTGCGGATGATCTTCTTATATTTGTTGAAGGTTTGGTCTCCTCAGTGCACGGTGTCCTCCGAGTTCTCAAGGAGTTTGAGGAAGTTTCTGGACTAGCAATCAGTCTCCCCAAAACTAGTTTCTTCACCTCAAGTCTCTCCTCATCTGAAATAGTTCATATAGTGAGCATGACTGGTCTTACGCATGGTCAACTCCCCATAAGATACTTAGGAGTCCCTTTGTGTACGAAAAAGTTGAGCTTACTTGATTGTGCACCGCTAATTCAAAAGGTGAAGGGCTGTTTCAATGCTTGGTCTACGAAGTCCCTATCTTTTGCTGGTAGATTGCAAATGTTGAACTCGGTGAGTGCTGGCATATCAAACTTCTGGTGCTCAAGCTTTGTCCTCCCGAAGCAATGCATAAGGATGCTTAACTCTCTTTCTAGTGCGTTTCTCTGGAAGGGAACAACAGAAGGTCATCATTCCGCAAGAGTGGCATGGGAAACGATTGTACTGGACAAGAAGGAAGGGGGACTGGGTGTTAGGGACTTATCTAACTGGAACAAGGCGTGTATGATCAAACTAATCTGGTTGCTCTTCTTTCGATCTGGCTCGGTTTGGGTAGCGTGGTTCAGGCAAGAAATTCTGGCTGGAAACTTGAGTTCCTTCTGGACTCGTAAGCCTAGCAACAGAAATTCCTGGTTAGCAAACAAACTGTTAAAGATAAGAGCAGAGTTTTATCCGTGGATCAAGGTTAAACTAGGAAATGGAAAATCATGTCAATTTTGGACTGATAACTGGAGCAGTCTAGGACAGATGACGACGTACCTTCAGGAGGATGGGCTTTATCAAGTTGGTATTCGCAGAGGAGCTACTCTAGCTGACCTTTGGAGACAGGGGATGTGGGTTTTACCTCCTGCAAGATCAGAAGCGCAGGTGAATCTGCACATTGTCCTATCTACAATCACCTTAACAGAAGAACCAGACTCTTACAACTGGTGGCTCGATGGCCAAAGTAGGGATCGACACAATACATGCTCCATCTGTTCTGCTTTAAGGGAGAGTCACCCTGATGTCCCTTGGTACAGGGTGGTTTGGTTTTCAGGACGTATCCCGAAGCATTCCTTTCTAACCTGGCTTTTTGTGTTGAATCGCTGCCCGACGAGAGACCGACTGCTAAACTGGGGCTTGCGGGTGGACCCCTTCTGTCTCCTTTGTGCAGGCTTGCCTGAATCACGAGACCATCTCTTCTTTGAATGTCCTTACAGCTGGTCGATATGGGAACCAACAGCGAGGCGATGTGCTTTCTCCCCTTCTTCGAACAACTGGTCAACGACTCTAAGCAACCTCACTCTTTGTAGAATCGACAAGGTAGCTCAGAAACTTCTCTTGATAGCTTGGCAAGCGGTGATCTACACGATCTGGACTGAGAGGAATCATCGATTCCATCGAAACGCCTTCAAATCCTCTGATCTTCTTCTTAGACAACTTGACTTGATGATCCGGAACAAAGCTTCGAGCCTTAGAGACTCTAACCCTCAACTCTCCTTAGACCTCCTCCATCTCTGGTTCGCTGGACTCTCTTAAACGGCGGCATGAAAGTGACTTCTCTCAAGATGCGATCTCAAACCCTACCTCTTCACTTTCTACTATTTTTTGTTGGTTGTATTCGAGTAATAATTGAGGGTGGCTTGGAGGATGGGCAGTTATTTACTCAACCAAATCTCTGGTTCGATTCTAACTCTTGGTTCTATTCTAACTTGGTTCAAGTTCTGGTTCTTTGAATTAGTGAGTTCCTGTTGAGCATTATAATGGGCTTAGGCCCTGTAAACAATTTTTATGTACCCTTTTGCTATTTAAATTGAAAGCCTTTTAACAAAAAAAAAACTAATGTCTCATATTACTTTGAAAAATCCATTCTTCACATTGCACTTTACTTTAATGATGAAACAAAAAAATCACTAACATTTTTTTTCTTTTTATTACTACAAATTTACTTTTTTAAAATGGATAATTTGGCTAACGTATGCGCTGAACCGTAGTTTCTCAGCTCACTAACATGCATGATGCGGTGAGTAGATGTTGTATGTTTCATGAAAGTCCAAGAAACTGTTTAACAGTCTCTCGATCAAGCAGTCTTGCATTTGCAACTTGTAAAACCATGAGGTTGGTTGACCGATCTCTCTAAAACGTAAGCTGCTGGAAAAAGATAACAACACTTTCATCAACAGCTGGAAAAAAGATACTTGCAGCAATACATTATATTCTATGTTATTAATGCGTATAAAAGAACATAAAGTTGATTCGATTTAAGGCAAAAAAACAATGACAATTGTAGTGTTACAAATAATGAATCCTATAGTTTACCCACTTCCACAAATCTCCATGGCCAAGCTTTGTCCGTATAATTTGACTGAGGATGAACCGTGAACGTTTCAGCGGGGGGTTTCTCTTACAAAAGATTCCAGTAAGTTACTGTCCCCGTCGTTTCTTTAAGTTGTCTCTCTTTGAAACCAATTGCTCAATCTTTGAGCTTTGGTAATCAATCACCCTCTCTAGTTTCAGGAGGCAAAAAAATCATAGTCCCCTTCATCTTTTTTTTTTTTTGCTAACTGTAAACTCAGGCTACTAAAAAATATTACCAGAAGTATCTGCTCATGTTTATGTCCGTCGCATCCTATCCTCTTCTTCTTTAGTCTCGCATATACACCCCGGAAGAGGATTTGCATAAAAACTCTCTTCCAGCTTTGGGAACTCCCCTGACTCTCTGTTATATGGAGCTCCATGTCGGTCTTTGTGCAGCTTTTTCACTTTGGAACTAAACTTTTTCCAAGATATTCGCCCCTCATCCAATGAATCAACAAGTTTCACAAAGTTCATCCTGCATCGAAAAAGAATATGTGAACAAAAATGATACAAAAAAATTACTACAACCTGGAGCAGGTACAGACAGTATATGGGAGAATTTACTTGTCTGGATTTATGGTCTTTTTGAAGTTCTCGAATCGCCTGTGACCTTGAACCGCTTTCGCCATGTTCCCATCATATGTGTAGAGAAATACCTCACTCTGAAGTGCAACAATATAATCCAAACCAGCCAACATGTTCTGGTGATTACTAAACGGACTCAGCTCTTCTTTGGTGGCAAGAGTTGAATGTGAGAAAATGTTGGGGAAATCTGTGTTGAGGGGATCCATGCTTCCATTTCCATAAGCTTCACCAGCTACGAGGTAAATCCGGGAGCTGGATGGGAATTCTAAAGCCCTCAGCAAAAGCGAGGTTTCCCTCGGAGTCAAGGGACAACCACCTTGCAATCTTCTCTCTGTTCCATTTATTTCTTTTTCCTTCCAGTGACTAACCTCATATCTCATTTGCCGTAATTCTTCGTCTTCTTCAGCTGTCAAACTGTGACTGCAGCCTGTGAAAGCCAGCATATCCTTCTCATACCTGTAGAGGATAATATGCTTATAATAAAACCAAACTTTATCGGGATTACTCAGTGTCTCTGCATGAGCTATACACCAAGCACATTCAAACTGGACTTGCATCTAGATCTATCTAAATACACTGGCATACGGCCAATGTCAGTAAATACGAATTGACAAATAGAGAAATAGAGAAAGCTACTTGCCTTAAATGAAGAGCTAGGTATGGACCTCTGTTCTCCCTCATTCTAGAAACTAGAATGTTTCCCAGTTCCTCTATTGGAGCTGAATATTTCAAAGCTTTATAATTTACTCGGCAACGAAGCTTTTGTACAGAATCAGGTAGGTCATTATTAGCGAGCCGGGAATCTGTGTGGGTTAAGTACATTACGATATGCTGTTTCAACAACGGAAGGACCTCTTTCTTGTAGTAACCAACCTGTAAAAAGGAATTTTTTTTTAATTACTGAGGGTCTTCTTGAAAACAGTTGTATGCAAAAGCTAGTGAACCAGAGGACCCCGATGTAACCAAATAGCAAGAAAGCAATCTTGACCTTAGACCACGATATGGGTGTTTTGACGAAAGGCTCGGTTCCGGCTAATTCTGGTGGCAGCGACTCAACTATGTGAATATCATCCTTCAATTCCTCAATGAAGTGTTGCCAATCAAATAGATCTTTAAAGCCACTGCAAACTCGGTGATACAAGGAAATCAGCTAAAGAGAAGATAATAAAACCAACTGAAAGTCACCTATCATGACTATGGTAGAGCTTTAATTATTTATCTTTAGTATGCTAAGAACAATGACTTATTTAATTGTTTAATTAGGTGAAGTATACAGAGTGCTTAACAAGTTACGTGCTTCGTAAGGGCATGAGAATAATCAAATTTCTTGATAAAGTCAGGAACTAGCCTGTCATCTGCCCAGTATGAGCTGTGGTCAAGTGAGGGAAGCACCAAAGTTGCCTTCATAATTTTAGCCACTGCAACCATATCACATATCTGCATTCTAAAATAGTTAAACGCATCAGCCTAGAACTTATAAACAGAAGATAACTAGAGAAACGATGAGAAAACACAAAAGCCTGACCCCAAATCTCATTTGGTTTAGTCCTCCATTAGCATTTATAAGAAGGTAGCCATTCGTAATAGCACCTAACTCTGCAGAGAGAATACGTACTAATATGGTCAGAACTTAAAGAAGACAAAAAAAAAAAAAAGATTTTGCTAAGCTACTAACAGGACTAACAGTTTCTATTGCATACTTTTGCGACTCCTTGAACTGTCAATGCACTGCGAGAAATTTCCACTGTCAGGTTTTGCCCAAACACCTGAATACTGAATGAAGAATAGAGCAAGATTTCAGTAGCAAGATTTACGAGAGTAGGGAATGAAGCTGCAAATTAATCAACTTATGCCCAATGAAGCAGTGAAAGAATAGATGATACACAGAGATAAGACTTACTTCAACTACACTGTTTTGGTCACCCACCACGTCTGAAGCAACCATAACCAAAGTGGGATCAACATCATTCCCTCCATCTTTATAGATATAATCATGTGAGCTATGATCAAGTAGATTTACTCGGGGGATTGAGTTGGATAAATCCTATAAAGAATTACCAAAGTCATGTAAGATGTTTAAAGCCTTCTTCTCCCATCTTCCAAACCACAAATTTCAACCAGAGAGACACGTTCAACACTACTAACATCAACAAATGTAAAGATTCTAAGCAAGCAGCCCTCACTCAAGATGGAAAACACACATCCACATTTGGGCAACATCAAAACGCAATTTACCAATATGTAGAAACAGAAACAGAAAGCCAAACACATATAAAAAAACGCAATTTACAACAAAGTCATAAACAAGACCTTCCTAAGCCGGAATCAACAAATGTTCAAGTAAAGAAACAATCTAAACACTACTAGCATCAGAAATGTGAGCTAAGCAGGGTTCTCTATTACCTGATCGGAAGCAGCGCCATCAATAGCAGATCCAAGCCAACCAGTAGCACAAATCTTGAAAACACCCATAAACAAACAAACAGCACAGAAAGCAAAAAACATCCAATGACCAAGCTTCTTCCTCTCCTTCAAGCTAAAATCCGAAACGACGGATCCCATCGGCTTCCTCAACAAGCCTTTCACAACTCTCTCCCTCAACTGACCATACGTCTGATGCTTCCTATTGACAGCAGAATCGAGGAATCCACCACTCGGATCTGAGCCCGAGCCGGAAACAATCTCTGATCTAGGTGAATTAAGAGGCAGATCGATCTCGTGATGAACTCTCAAGGTGGAGGAGGTGTTGTTGTTGCTGCTGCCGCCGCTGCTGCTGTTATCAACAACACCACTGACACCGCCGACGTGGCTAGAACCTCCAGAACCGCCGCGTTTGAAGGATTGAGCACGGCGGGTCATGGGACCGGAGAAGCGAGGGCTATTGACATGTTGAGGGACGCCATCGCCACCGTCGTGGTGGTGGAGGTGGTGGCCCATCTCGAGCTCTTCTTCGATTGTTGCTATCTTTTTTAAGACGAAGACGAAGACGAAGAGGAAGATACAAAATGGTGTCGTTGAGAGCTCTTCTTATTTTTTTTTTTTTTTTTTTTTTTTTTTTTTTTTTTTTTTTTTTACTTTTTTTTGCCAAAATCCTTCAATTGTCGTCTTGACTTGTTTTTGTTTGTTAGATTCATTCAAGTGGGAAACTGAGATTTGAGAGTCTCCATTTTTGTGTGTGTTCTATTTAGTATAATTAACCTTTTTTTAATAATAGTTTATAAAATGGACTTTTATTGGAAAAAAATGGAGAAGCAAATAAATACCAGTTGCCAAGCTGTGGCCACCAAGGGGGAAAAAATTAAAAAAGTATCACTGTCCGACAAAAGCATTGTTAAATTTTTTTTATATCGCTTTTTTTTGTGTGTTATTTTAGGGTATTTTTCTTTTTTTTTTAATTTAGTTAATAAATACATGATAGGGTGATTGAAGCGCATAATTCTGCTCCTAATGAATTTGCTTTTCGTGATTATGTTTTTCTTTCTGCATTTGGATGATGATGACTACTACCTCCGACTCTCGTTCAAGTCAAAAAAAAACAAGACACAAATCAGTTTTTTTTTTTTTTTTTTTTTTTTGTTTAAAGAGAGTCTAAGTGCGTAACTGAATCGCATTGAGTGCCCGCTTTTGATTTATTCTCTCATTAGCTGAGTATTAGTATTATGGTTGTTGAATATGTTGATTCTGGCCAGTTGCATATCTCATATTCTTATCGAACTTTTCTCGCAGCTGTCGCAATTTTTTGGGATCCTAGGTGGTTTAATGACGCGGTAAAGGATTGACATTAACAGATGATTGAATAATACTATAGTACTTGGATATTATTTGGAAGTGTTATCTATTAGACAATAAAGCTCTTGAATGTAAATGGATCTTCAAGATTAAATTTGCGACTGATGACTCAAGTCACTTGGGCGGTCTAATAAGACATATATCTTGTCATGTATCGAAATTGTCAAGACATATATTCCGACATTGATTACAATGAGACATTTCTCTCTGATTGCTAAAATAGTGTATATACATATTTTTGTTCAAGTGGCTACAACGCATAATTGAAAATTATACTAAATGAATGTTTATAATATTTTCCCTCATGGAAACCTTGATGAAGAAGTGAATATATACAAAGCCCCTCTTGGTTTTCACATATCGTCTTCCAATAATGTTTCTAAGTTCTAAATACTTTTGACGTTCTGAAATAAGCACGGTGGTGAGCTAGTTTTCCAAGTTTCTCGATACTTCGCTCACCGATGGATTTTTCCAATCTCTCTATGATCATTCATGCCCACATTGCTAATAATTTGGTTTTTGAAAAACAGACAAAGCACATTGAGATGTAGTGTTATTTTTTTCATATTCAACATGGGGTTATTGAAAAACATCATCTTCTTTTCTTTTTTTCTGCTAATCATGTATATATCATTATTAATAATGAAGTTTCAGGTTTTACAAAAAAAAGTGTTACCTAACGATAGTAGCCAAGCCAAAATAAAATAAAATAAGGTTACCAAAGAGTTGTGAAAGATTTGAGAGTTACTATCGAATCCAAAGAAGCATGAGCTTTCGCCAACGCTTCCTACACTTTCTCGAAGAGATGATGTTGCGAAGATATCACGATTAATCTTCTTGAATATATCTTGAGGAGCCACACGCTTGGAGTTGTGAAGGACATTGTTTCGTTGACGCCAAATGTTGTATAGGACTGCTTGAGCTGTCACTTTCCTGAGCAAGGATGAAGCTAATGAATGAGTTTCACTCGTTTCAAGAAACACTAGACATCCATAACCTACGTACATTCTGTAGTTTTGTGGGGTGGGGGATACTGGAAATCTTGTATATTCCTGTATAATATAGATATATATTGGAGATGCTCTAAATAAACACTTTTCTTCTTCTTATATCTTTTTTTTTTATTTGTATATTATTCTTTATCTTCTCTTTTCTCATGTGCAAATTTATAAATGCTTCATCGAAACCAGAAACCTATGCAGTAATTTTCTGAATAAATTAATAATGTCAAAATTATGATATTTGATTGATTTATAGATATATATTTAATTATTTTACCGTTAAGATTTTTCTCAAAATTCTACAAATATATGAGGTTACTAGTTTGATATAAGTAATATTAATATGTAAGATATCATTAAATTTGTAGTTCCTTTTTAATATTTAAAATCCTTTTTGGTGGTAAATAATAAAAAATATAGATGAATTTATTTATGCAAATGATACTGATAAATTTAAATTTAGGATTAACAACTAATAACTTATAAAACTATATCAAAATGAAAATGAGTTCTAAGTTAAAAACTAAAAGAGAAAATGGTCATTTAAATCCTGAATTTATGAGTTTTTGCCAAAAGAAGTATGAACTTTTCTAATAAGCCAAATTCACACACATGTTAACATACCTCTTAACGACGTTAAAAGACTGTTAGCGTGCAAACAATATCGTTATACAAATAGAAGAGAAAATCGATTTTGTAGGCCATGTGCAGTGGTGAGTTATCAAAAGAGTTTTTACCCATTAAAAATAATAAAAAGTAAGAGTGAGAAATAGTGAGAAGTGACAATCAATTCACAAATGAGAAATTTTAAAAACCCCATGAAAGACTATATTTTTTTAAGAAAATTTAAATAAAGAACTAAACTAAATAATTAATATTAAAATAGTATATTTGAGAGACGGTAGGAATCTCTCCTTACTGAAAATGCTCTTTAACGCTTTGTCCCCTCGTCCTTCTATTTACAAGGATGCAGAAGCTAACACCACATTGACGAAAAAGAATGAGATGCTGACAAAAATGAAAGTGAAGTAGACATAGATGTATTTAAGGCGATTCCTGAAATTGATTGGTTAATGAAACTTCTTGTAAGGTGTTGATAATTGGCTTTCCCGATTTGTTGCAGTTGGTAGAGATTGGAATTCATCAAAGAAATCGCTTTTTACCGCTCTAAGTCGCCCAAAATCGTCAAATTCCAAAGCTCTTTTCCGCGACTATTTGCGTTTGCGGTCGTTAGCGGGAAGTTAAAAAAGAAAGAAAAAATCACACAAAAAAACAAATCCAATATATATATATATAACTTTATATGTATTCATATTAACTCTAAACACTAATCATCCTCTTTAAATATTTAAATATGAATAATAATTTGTGTTTCATCATAAGTTTTATTTGTTTCTTTTTTGAATAATTATTTATGTCTCTTTAGTAATTATGTTATTCTTTTGTACTTCTTCTCCTATTATGTAAATTTTTTTAGCTAAAGACACAAAATTAAAAAACAAGAAATATTTTCTTATTTACAAATATTCAACCAATAGAAAAATATATTGCAGTATTTTTAATAGTCATAAACTATTAAATTAATATAAATTGTACATAGAAACCTATAAAAAAACTTTTAAAATGGAAAAAATAAAAGCTTAAAATCTTATATAATTTTTTTATAAATATATTTTTGTGTTTTTTAATACTTTTTATAATTGTAAATTATATTCATTTTGGGAATTTTTTATTTAACCGCTATCGCACTCGCTAATCAACTATTCATAAATCTCGTGTAGACACATTTATTTTCAACCGCTAAATCAATCATTCAATTTATCAATGCTTGAAACCGTAATTGTCTGTTTCTGCAAACTTTCGCTACCGTAATCACCAACGCTGAGTTGGAATCAGTCATGCCTAAAGAGTACCAAGACCAAGTTAAGGCGAGACAAACGTATCATAACATGCTCGAATTGCAAGAAAAAATGACACAATAAGTTAGGATGTAAAAACCCGAATGCTGAGTCTGAAGCTAAAAGACCAAGGGTCGACCAAGGAAAGAGCTGGTTAATTTTATTCTCACTACAGGAAATTGGGGTCTTTAGAGTCAGCAGCTCCATGTAGGTAAATCTCTCAGCATTTAAATATTTATAAAAAAAAAGGAAGAGAGAAGAGGAGAGAAGGCCAGAAACACAATGAGAAACGACTGATAATAGGTTTCTCATACTTAGCTTGGTTATTCATTTTTAAATTAATTTAAATTTAAAAATTATAAAATAATTAAAGTATTATATTTAGCATACCCATACGGTATCAAACCAATGAAGCTGCTCTTAATAGCACCTGAATATAAGTACCAAAGGTTAAAATCTAGTGGTAAGTTAAATCTAGTAAAAAAGTTTAGTATATATACCGACCACGCATGACTTTTAGAACAATCATCTACTATCTATTTGTATATATACGATGATTCCATAATTGAAAAGAACAAATTCCTTACAATTATGACCGTGCCTGCCTATAAATATAGACTATTCGTGTATATTAAAATGAAATTTCGTGATACAATATTGTAAAGTGGATTCTTATTACTAGGAACAAACAAACAACGCAAGTAGAAATTTATGGTAGGGTGGTTGTTAAGCGGTAGTTAGGCTATATAATAAAAGCTCTATCATTGGCGTATGCTCTAAATTAATTAAACAAAATGTTTCAAAAAATAAATAAGTCGTGCGTATTTGCAGTAATATAATTAAATAAATAAATATTATTAGGTTAAAGACAAAACTAATTTCCACAGCACTCGAAATTGTATAATTTATTTGTTTCTTTGGTCTCCTTATATAGTAAGTTAGAATTTTAGAAATTAGAAGCGTTCAGACACTGAGACACACATATACTTATGTCCGTATATCTAGAAAATTATGTAATACTATATAGATGTTTGCGGTAGGTTCAACAGTTGAAGTCTCCGAGCCAGTCTTCATCGTCGCCATGGTGATGATAAGAAGTGAAAGGTCTATTGAGATCGAGATTACCTTGAGCTGGAACCAAATTACCCAAAATGTCCTCAGACGAAACAAGAGATGTTACGTTTCCACAGTCCAAACCATCAAAATCGATCAAATCCGGGAATAAAAACTCCGACTGGATCCTATCGAAATCGAACTCGAGATCTCCCATCAAGGAAGATGACGTCCCACCTTGATCCATCATCTCTTGTTTTTTCAAAGGAAGTGGACTGATACTACTCTGCTTCTGAAGAGATAGATCGGAGACGAGAAGAGCCTTCGAGCACCTCATCGCCTTTGTACGTATAACACTACAAGAAAACATGCATTTTGAGACTATAGTTTGTGACTTCTTTTTTGGTCACAAATAATTGTAACGTTTTTAGGACGAATTTATGACTAATATACGATTACACAAACAACAGTGGCAAAACAGTCACAGAATTACGACGAACATTTGTAGTCTGCAAATGGTCTCATATTTGTGACTACTATAAGACTATTAACTGACTATATCATTGTAGTCCTAAAATAGTCGCAATTTGTGACGAATTAGAGACGCTTGTTTTAGTCTGGAGTTTTAGTCACAAAAGTAGTCCCACATTTGCTACTTGTTTGTGACTTCAAGTGTCTTCACTATATCAATTTTTACTCGTTAAATTAAGAGGTCTTTTTTATAATTCTAGCGAGTGATTGCAGAAATCATATGTTTTTTGAAGGCTTTAAATTTTTGCGGTTTGTCTCATAAAATAGCGTTACAAAATAGTCACATTTTGAGACTATTTTGTTAATCATTTGGGACAATTATGTGATTAACTTGCTACTAACACCTAAAATTGTGACTAATTTGTTTCTTTTTACCAACGCTTGATAATTATTTATGTATATTCAACAGTAATGACTTATAAAATTTGTTAAAGTATTAAATTCTACATTAGTATGACTATTTTAGACACTGAATCATTATTATATCAAAAAGAAATCTAATTTCTAATGTTTAAGAAAATATATTTGCAACTTACATAACATATTAACATGTATAAGTATTACATGTGATTTGTATGTATTGTTTGTGATTGTTTTGTAATTTCTAACTTTACTTACCATATCAAGTTTTTACTTATTAAACTTGTAGATAGTGGTTAGAAATCTAATATATATGTGTGATTGTCAAGTAATTTGTAAAATTTGGTGGCTCTTAAACTTAAAATTTGATATGTATAAGTTTGTGATTCATAATAGGGTCACAAAAGAGTTACACTTTGTGACTATTATACTAATACGGTAACATATTTGCGACTAGTTTGCCACCACTTTGCTACTAACACCTGAGATTGTGACGATTTTGCTAAGTTTTACCAACGCCTAACGACTTTATTTATATATTCAACAATTGAGAATTGTAAAATATGTTAAGTTATTTGTTTCTACATAGATATGAACTACTTTAGACACTGAGTCATTATAATACCAACTAATTTCCTATGTTTTAAAAAATATTTGCAACTTATATAACATGTATAAGTATTACATGTTCTTTCCATGTATTGTTTGTGATTGTTTTGTAATTTCTAACTTTACTTACCATATCAAGTTTTTACTTATTAAACTCATAGATGGTTTGTTAGAAATCTAATATGTGTGATTGTCAAGCAATTTGTAAAATCCGGTGGCCCTTAAACTTAAAATTTGATATGTATAAGTTTGTGATTCATAATAGGGTCACAAAAGAGTTACACTTTGCGACTATTATACTAATACGGTAACATATTTGCGACTAGTTTGCCACCACTTTGCTACTAACACCTGAGATTGTGACGATTTTGCTACATTTTACCAACGCCTAACGACTTTATTTATATATTCAACAATTGAGAATTGTAAAATATGTTAAGTTATTTGTTTCTACATAGATATGAACTACTTTAGACACTGAGTCATTATAATACCAACTAATTTCCTATGTTTTAAAAAATATTTGCAACTTATATAACATGTATAAGTATTACATGTGCTTTCCATGTATTGTTTGTGATTGTTTTGTAATTTCTAACTTTACTTACCATATCAAGTTTTTACTTATCAAACTCATAGATGGTTGTTAGAAATCTAATATGTGTGATTGTCAAGCAATTTGTAAAATCCGGTGGCCCTTAAACCTTAAATTTGATATGTATAAGTTTGTGATTAATACAATAGGGTCATAAAACAGTCACACTTTGTGACTATTTTACTAATACGGTCACATATTTGCGACTAGGATGCCATCACTGTGCTACTAACACCTGACATTGTGATGAATTTGCTACTTTTTACCAACACCTAATGAATTTATTTATATATTTAACAATAGAGAAATGTAAAATATGTTAATTTATTTGTTTCTACATATATATGAACTACTTTAGACACTGAGTGATTATAATACCAAAACACTTTTTGTTTCCAATGTTTAGAAAAAAATATTTTCAACTTACATAACATGTATAAGTGTTACTTGTTTGCCCAAAAAAAAAAGTATAAGTGTTACTTATGATTTTATGTAATATTTGTATGCATAGGTTTGGACTGTCAGTGCTTTTAAATGCTAATTGCCAATTTTTCTTAGATTTTTTTTAATTCTAATCATAATTATAAAACTCTAAACGAATAATATAATGTAACTTTGTGTATATATATATATACTCAAAACTGAAATCCATCACTTTTAAAAATAAAAGTGTTTTCTTTATAAATCTAATACTTTTTAAAATCATATCTAATACTTTTCAAAATCTAAACCCCCAATATCTAAATTATAATATTAAATGATAGCAAATTACCAAAATTTTATCAAAAAAAAGAAAAGAAAAATTTCTCATTGGCTAATCCTAAATGGCAAGGATTGTCATTTGGTTTATCATCCACCATTGATTGAGTTAATCTAACGGACCAAAATCATCTCTTGTTTTCCTTCCTTTCTTGTGCTCATCGTGTCTTCTTTCCTTTTCTCTAGAGAAAATAATTTTTTCTTTTTTCTCATCTTCTCTCTTTCCTTTGTTTTTACGGAGCTTAGAAACAGAGTATGTCTAAGGAGCTGTTGTTTTCACCGGACATGACACAAAGGTACAAGCTTTTCACCTTCTCTCTCTCTTTCTCAATCTGTTTATTTGCTTGAGATTGACTGAATCTGGAGAAATCATGTATGTTTTAATTATTTCTTTGATTTATATTTTAGGTTTCATCGACAGATCTGAAGAATTAGTGTCATCGACAACGTCGGAAGTGGTGGATCTGAAGACCCTTGTGTCAACGACGACGTCGGAGGTGGTAGATCTGAAGACCCTTGTGTCAACGATGACGTCGGAGATGGTGGTGGAAGTGGAGGACCACCGCAGATGCACACACTTTTTACGGTCGCCGCTACATTTTGAAGCTTCCGCCTGTTCACCACCAATACATCTCGATTTCTCTACCGTCACATCTCTAACCCTCCGGCCGCTGCCACTGTTTTGTTCTCCGTCGCTGCAGTAATACATCTCCGTCGCTATATATATTGATTATATAAAATGAATTTACGAAACAAATAAAAGCTATATTTAATTTATTTTTCTTGTATAATAAATTAATTTATTTTTATTTTTTTTTCTGTGGTTCGTCGCAAAAAGGTCTGTAATATATGACTTTAGTTACAATCACAATTCAGTCTCAAATATACGACTATGAGTTAGTCACAAAACGTCGCTACAAATATATGTCCCTAATTAGTCTCTAAGATATGACTACGTATTACAGTCCTAATGTAGTAGCAAATTTAAGACCATAAAATGAGGTCACAGAGTTGTCGGTGTTTTGTGACTATGTTGGGACCAAAATATTTTGCGACCAATTTTTAACGACCATTTAAAACGGTTGCAAAACAGTCGTATATAGTGTATTTGCGACCAATTTGGGACTATTTTTGGAGTCTCAAACAGCTTGTTTTCTTGTAGTGTAACACGGACATTATTCTCGTTCTTGGTCGAATGTTTTATACGTTTCGGTGGGTTGGTTTGAGTTTTGGGAAGTCTTTTGCGGAGGTTCGAGTTCCAATGGTTCTTTATTTCATTGTCTGTTCGGCCTGGAAGCCTCCCAGCTATCAACGACCATCTGCGTTAATTATCGATCGTACATGTCATGTAACAAATAGTTTTACTACAAAAAGAAAATTTCTATGTGTTTTGGTGAAAACCTGTTTCCAAGGAGATTATGGAGACGGATTATGAGTTCTTCTTCATCAGATGAGATGTTTCCGCGCTTTATCCCGGGTCTTAAGTAGTTCTTCCAACGGAGTCTACAGCTTTTGCCACATCTCTTGAGCCCTTTTGTGTGTTCAAAAGACAATAATTGTAGGTAGAAGATATGATGAAACTATGAATAGATAGATAGATAAATTCGTACCAGCTTGTTTTGGGAGAACGCTCCACTTGCCTTCACCATGAGTCGTGATGTAATCTCTAAGGGTCTTGTCTTCATGATCAGTCCAAGCTCCTCTGTTTAACTCCTCTCTCTTCAGAGCATTAGTCGCTCTCTTTCCCATTCTCTCTCTTGTGGTTGTGGCTGTGGTTGGTACAAATTGTCTTTAGTGTTGTGTTGAGAATAGATTCTGTTTTTTTTTGTGTTAGCTGAGTAAAATCTTTATAGGGGAGTTGTTGCAAATGTCCGTACAGCAGTCGCTTTCAAAAACCCTCTGTCACACACACTTTGAAGTTTGAATGCTTTTCTCACCTGGTAATAATTAAGCTTTCGTGAAATAATTCTGCGGAAGATTTTAACATCAACAACTTTTAATATGGTAAGTGTGAAAAGTGTTAAGAGCAGTCATCTACTTTTTTAAAACAAATACAAATGCAGTAAACTAAGTAAAGTATTCCATTTCAATAGGCTAAAGTCGGTTGTAATGTCATTATACTCATGTTGATAATCTAGATATATATAAGTAAATTAGACCCGCGTATAATCGAATTATTGTTAAGAAATATGAACATATTTATCAAGTATAATCGAATGTGGTCAAAATTATCATTTGTTTTATACTTGTAAGTTGACCTAAAATTATATAAACATTTTTGGTTAACTTAACTTTAAAAATTAATTTTTTAAAATGCAGCATTTCTAATTATCTTATAAATATAGAAATATAACACTATTTGTAGTAATGTTATACGTATTATTAAATAATCAAATATAAATGTTGGCCTACTTAAAATTTTAAGAGATATACCTTAGATTAGTACTATTTTAGGTTTTTGTTCCAAAAATTAACACAAACATTCACATTTTCCAAAAGTAGCATTTTTATTATATTAATTATATCTCTTAAATTAATTAGTAAATATCTTTTTGTTCTTCGTCTCTATCTTCTCATGGCATCGTCTTCCTCCAGCAATCATCATCTCCAGCATCTCCACCAATCATCGTCTTCAGCATCGCATTCATCCAACAATTGTCTTCTCGATTTTAATAGGTAATGAATAATATTAAACAAACCTCAATATCTCTTTTACCAAAAGCGATAGCAAAGACAGACGTGTAACCAGAATTAGATAGTAGCTTTCTTCTGGAGAGAGCGCGTTGTTCTTCGGACGTCGACACCACCGTGAATGATTAAACTGAGATCTCACCGGAGACAAAATCTGTCACTCCAAATTATGTTATTAAAATTAAAAGCAAAACAAATCTGATTCGATGATTCAATGATAATGGAATTAGACTATTATTCATGAATTGATAGATTTCACAGAGATCAATGTATTCGTATTGATCTAGGGGAATCAAATTTTTGGTCCAATTCAAGGAAGTCTTCCTGAATTGTATAAAATCCTTCCCAAATTTCACACAATCCTTCCTGAAATTCAATGACAGCTAAAATAAAGTGTTAACAGAAACATGTGACACTGTTATGATGCAGAAACTGTTGATATGTCATAAGGTTTTCTGAAGGAAAGAGGATAGATTTGCATGGTGAAATCTCAACTCCTAGTAGTGATAGCAACACTAAAAGAAGAGTGTCTCAGATTAGTTATGTGGACATTTTTGAGAATTGGTTTTCTCAAGACAATGAGAAAAAGCTTTACTTCATGTTAAGAATTGGTAGTTATTTAGCTTGCTATGAGTTTTTAAATTGTTTTGACTTGGTAGTGTTTCTTGGGGTTTTAAGGTTAATAAATTTGGTAGTGTTGTACAGAAATAATTTAAATGTGGGGTGATATATAAGATATATATATTTTTGAAATTAGTGCTATTTTTGAAAATTGTCCAAATTTTAAAATAGACTCAAATTATTCATCGAAGACTTAGATTTTGATGTATTATGTATTAAAAATATCGAGTGACAGAAAGAGTTATATATTACATATTATTTTCAATTTCAGAAAATTGACAAGCATTTCTTAGAGATTAAAGTTAAAATTGCAAAATGGCGATTTGAATAATTTTATTTCCAGAAAATATTTATTCGAAATTACATTTTATTCATTTTTCTTACATCAGATTTATTTTAGGGCAATTCTCAAAAATAGCACCAATTTCAATTTTTCTTCGAAACTTAGCACACATTTTCATATTTTCCAAAATTAGCACACATGTTTTAATTAAATACTAAAACACTAAATTATAATTAATTCACTATGATTCTTTTACGCCCTTTCTTCTTCTTCCGCCATAGACATTGACGACAACGATTTTCTATTTGCTTCGTCAAATTAAATTTTTTCTTCATTCATGGTGTAAGAATCCAACACCATAGTTTAGTGTGTGCCTCTCAGTTACGTGCCCGCAGTGGTGGTGATGGTTTCGTCGATTCGTAAAGCGGCGGCGGTGATGATGTCGAAAAGAAAGGCAGAATTGTTAGAGATAAGATCAAAGACTACTGAGCAGTTAAAAGAGATCTGAATCATGTATCGATATGTTCAGCTTTTTCAAGCTGATCCCAAATCAGTAGGTTAATCATCCTTTTGTCTTTTTTTTTGCTATTCATCCTTCTCGATTTCGTTTATTATGTTTGATTTGGGTCTCGAGTTTTTCTCTTGAAAACTTTTCATAAACCTGGTAATTGATTTGAATCTCCTCGTGTTGGTCGCAATCTACATGTATTTGATATTTGGATTTGATTTTTTTTTTGTGGTGCAGACTCGGTATGTGATGAAGTATAGACATTGTGATGGCAAGTTGGTACTCAAGGTTGTTGATAACAAAGAGGTAATTAAATGTGTCTTCTTCTCTATGATCAATGCTTGTTGGAGTTTATTTTATACTTCTCTCAATTGGGGAGATAAGAGTATGTAATTCAAAATTTGCTTCAGTTAGCTTCTGATTACAAGTTAGTAGTAGTATTGCAGTAGCTGTAGATTAAAGTATGCTTGTTCTCATAATCATTGTATCTAATGCAAGACATGATGTGTTTGGCTCTTATTATTGTGGTAACATTGATAGTTCATGTGGTAATTAACTTTGTAGAGACACATATATGGTTAGAAAGAATTGGAGTTGCAGTAACACTCAGAATCAAAGACGAGCGGTGCTGATACAAGATCGAAGGCTTTCAGTTGCCATATACAAGGAATTGGTGCTTATTGAGATTGAAGTATTAACAGTTTGATTCTTTGTATTCACATGGTCTTTGTTTTAGCATTAGGATTTTGGATATTAAAGATAGTTTGTATGGTTTTCACCACAAAACTTGTTTTAAAACATATTCAGGAAGGTTTTGTATTAATTATCTCAATATTTTGATAGATAGCTATGTTTTCACCGGTAAACATATAAGAAGGATTTGAATATAACATTCAGGAAGGATTCTCATATATTTATGAATGGTTTCTTGAGTTTAAGGAAGACCTTCATGAAGAAAAAAAAACATTAGGAAGGAGTCATTGACGTTTTGGAAGAACTCCTTGAAATTTAGGTAGTCTAATTAAAATTTAGGAAAGTCTCCTTAAAATTTAGGAAAAAGTCATTGACGGCTAGAAAGATCTTCCTAAAACATCATGTTGGATATTTCTATTTGCTATTTTTATTGTAAAACACCTATATGTGCACAAAATCAAATCATTATACATCACTAATGGAGTATTTGTGATAAAATAAGTCAAAACACATATAAAGAGAATTAAAAACACAAATTTAAGAAAATTTAGGAAGGATTCCATAGCTTTTAGGAAGACATTCTTGAATTTAAGGAATACCTTCCATAATGACGAACTCAAGCTTCCACTCAAGTGCTCATTTTCTCATCTTCATCATCAACTCTCTGCTTTGTTCTTGAAATATTTGTCATTATGTATATCATCAATCACTTAACTTTAGAGCTGATAACCTTATTCAACAACATGATCAGTCTATGAATTCATTTTTCATTATAACAATACTCAAGAGATCCTTTATCTTATAAATCACAAGTCACTTGGCCAACAAAAATCTGACACATGACATTTTAAAAAAATAAAATACAGAAAATTCTTTTTTCCCCATTTTTAAAAACACGAGTTCCCGTTTTTGTAAATAAGAAAATCAAAATTTGTTGTAGAGGAGTTCCTATAATATCTCACACACTCTTTCACGATTTGACCATCTTTTCCAACCGTTTAGTCTTTACACTGTCAATAAAAACTCACGAAATGTAACTCAAAGCTTTATGTTTATTTGAATTACTTTGCTCACTTTTCTATTTATATATTCCTACCTGAAAAAAAGTTGCACATCTTCACTTCTTATATGTACCATCAACTCATGTGACAGGACTCACAACACCATTCTTATTTCACTTTTTTATGGATTCGTGAAGTTGTGTCCCATTACAAAAAAGATTCAGGTAAAGATACCAGTTTGTTTTGTTTGTTTTAATTTGGTAAAATGTTAATTCCTTATCAATTTTACTAGCATATAAGGAAAAAAAACTCGAATTCATCCATTTTTTTTTTGTTTCTCACAGATTTTTTTCTTTAAATGACTTAGGAGATGCAGATGAAAGAAACTAATACCATTTTCCAAAAACAAAGTGATCTGCGTGACAAACCTGGAGATAATCGATTTATTTAAAATGAAGGCTGATTTCTAATCTTATTTTTGCGAGCGTTCATTTTTTCTAAAAAAATTTCAATTATTCTCAGCATTTTCTTTTCTTACGCTCTATTTTTAATATCAAAAATAACATTTTTAATTTTTTTGGCTTGATTTGCAGAAAAGATGGTTGTTGAAAGTTTCTTCGATTTTTGAGAATTCTTCCAACTTCAAGGTTGTAACCCATGAGAGCATAAACAAAAGGTAACTAATTATGATCTCTATCATTCTTAAACAATTTGTCACTCAGCTTCGAACAAAAAAGAATGATGAACTCTATATTCTTTGTATTTTCTCTTATACGAGAGCTTATGATCAATATATTTATGTTAATTGTTAACTCATTAAGCAAATCGATATATAATTAGTTCTTTCATGTCTCATAAATCACTTCACCTTTTCAATATAAATCATGAAAAAATACAATATAATTAAGGTTTTAAGAAAATATGTCAATGTAATCTCAAGTTTAATTTAGAAAATTGGAACGTTTTTATTTGTCGTACTTTAGATCCAAATTTTGTTTTAATCCACTAGAATTGTTTTTAATTTTTTTTTACATAATTCATCATTAACATATATTAACATTTTTATTCATTCATTCATATAAAATCAATCTAATTTTATTTTCCCGTACGTAGTACGGGGTAAGATACTAGTATCTTATATATCACCCCACATTTAAACTAGTTCTGTATAATACTACCAGATTCATTAACCTTAAAACCCCAAGAAACACTACCAAGTCAAAACAATTTAAAAACTCATAGCAAGCTAAATAACTACCAATTCTTAACACAAAGTAAAACTTTTTCTCATTGTCTTGAGAAAACCAATTCTCAAAAATGTCCACATAACTAATCTGAGACACTCTTCTTTTGGTGTTGCTATCACTACTAGGAGTTGAGATTTCACCAAGCAAATCTATCCTCTTTCCTTCAGAAAATCTTCTGACATATCAACAGTTTCTGCATCATAACAGTGTCAGATGTTTCTGTTAACACTTTATTTTAGCTGTCATTGAACTTCAGGAAGGATTGTGTGAAATTCAGGAAGGATTTTATACAATTCAAGAAGACTTCCTTGAATCGGACCAACAATTTGATTCACCTAGATCAATACGAATGCATCGATCTCTGTGAATTTAGTATCTATCAATTCATGAACAATAGTCTAATTCCATTATCATTGAATCATCGAATCAGATTTGTTTTGCTTTTAATTTTGATAACATAATTTGGAGTGACAGATTTTGTGTACGGTGTGATCTCAGTTTAATCATTCACGGTGGTGTCAACGTCCGAAGAACAACACGCTCTCTCTAGAAGAAAGCTACTATTTGATTCTGGTTACATGTCTGCCTCCGCTGTTGCTTCTGGTAAAAGAGATATTGAGGTGTGTTTAATATCATTCATTACCTATTAAAATCGAGAAGACGATTGCTGGATGAATACGAAGCCGAAGACGATGATTGGTGGAGATGCTGGAGATGATGATTGCTGGAGGAAGGCGATGCCATGAGAAGATAGAGACGAAGAAGACGAAGAACAAAAAGATATTTACTAATTAATTTTAGAGATATAATTAGTATAATAAAAATGCTACTTTTGGAAAATTTGAATGTTTGTGCTAATTTTGGAACAAAAACCTAAAATGGTGCTAATCTAGGGTATATCTCTTTATTTTATGAGAAATACTCTAAAATAGCACTAAAACAAGTTTTATGGACAACTATAGGACAAAATCCATAAATTTCCAAAAATAGTACTATTTAACATATTAAAATATTTAAAATTAATTTTTAGAATTTTGTTTTTTAGGTTTGGATTATCAATTTCACATTTAGGGTATAGTTTTGAGGAGTAAGATTTAGTATTTTGAATTTAGGATTTAATTTTAAAAGATTAATCGGTGCTAATTTTGGAATTTTAGAGATGTTGTGTTAAGTTTTTGGAAAAAAACTATTTTAATATTATTTTGAGAATCTCCCTTATTTTATTCGGTCTTGTAATTTACATTATTAGAATTTTTATTCCTTATAATGGGCCAATGAAGGCCAAGAAATGGGCCTATAAAGGCTGGGCCTTACTCTTGACTTTATATATCCACACTATTTTATCATTTCACTCCTTTCACTCATCTCAGAAACTAGGGTTTTAGTCTGTAGCCACCGGAAGCTCTGCGACAAACATGGCGACCCAGATCAGCAAGAAGAGAAAGGTGAAATCTTTATCCATCCCCTCTCTTTCTCTATACCAATGTATCGTGTTTTGAGCTTCACACGGATTAAGTGTCTTGAGTTTTTTTTTGTAGTTCGTAGCCGATGGTGTGTTTTACGCTGAGCTCAATGAGGTTTTGACCAGAGAGCTTGCTGAGGATGGTTACTCTGGTGTTGAGGTCCGTGTCACTCCTATGCGTACTGAAATCATCATTAGAGCCACTCGTACTCAAAACGTTCTTGGTATGTTGGTTCATTTTCGTTAATCTTTGCTCAGTTTCACTAGATTTTTCTATCTCTCTTGTTGATACTCTGTTTCCTTTTAGGTGAGAAGGGAAGGAGGATCAGGGAGTTGACATCTCTTGTACAAAAGAGATTCAAATTCCCTCAGGACAGTGTTGAGCTTTATGCTGAGAAGGTCAACAACAGAGGTCTCTGTGCTATTGCCCAGGCTGAGTCTCTACGTTACAAGCTTCTTGGTGGTCTTGCTGTCCGTAGGTATGACACGTTTCTATTGCTGCGTCCTTTTGTAGCTACCGTTGAGGTGTTGATTTGTTAGCTTGCTGTTTGTATATGCGCATTATGAAGTGTTTATGTTTAAGAATTATGATTTGTTAGCTGCGCATTATGATTTGTTAGCTGCGTCCTTTTGTAGCTACCATCAGGATTGCTGTTTAAGAATGTGTTTATGTATGAAGTGTCTTTAATATCTTTTTCTAGATGTGGCTTAAAGCATGTCAAATTGTGGTGCGTAGGCTATGTGTTAATGTTGTCTAGCTATGTATCAATCCAATGTCATTTTCTATTCATGAAGAATTACAAACTGCGTATCGAATATTGTGTATTGGTAAACATGTTTTGCTGCTGATCGAGCATCAATATTGGACTAGGTGTTGGCTGCGTCCTGTAGAACTAGTGTAGTGAGTTATTCTTATTTACTTACTACCTTCGATTATCGCAATAGGTATTGGGTTTGAATTAGTTTCTTAGGTATTCAAATCCTTGAACCTGTCAGGCTCGTCTTAAATATGATAATATTCTCCTAAATCTGGTTTTAACGTGTTCTTCTCCTCATCTGATAATGTTAATACCGCTGTGATCTCTTGTTTCATAGGGCTTGCTATGGTGTATTGAGGTTTGTTATGGAGAATGGAGCCAAAGGATGCGAAGTGAGTAAAAACCCTACTGTTGTCTTTTTCGTCCACTATACCTATACAGTGTTCTTATCGTTTTACCAAAATGCTTGCAGGTCATTGTGAGTGGAAAACTCCGTGCTGCACGTGCTAAGTCGATGAAATTCAAGGATGGTTACATGGTTTCCTCAGGTCAACCAACCAAGGAATACATTGATGCTGCAGTGAGACATGTTCTTCTTAGACAGGTCAGTTCTTCTGATTGTCTGAACTTTTGTAATACTGAGCAACATATAACTTGGAAATCCGTTGCTTGAACCAATTTTATATCTAGAGATCTCTTGTGTAACCCGAGTCTGGTTAATCGCATGTGCAGGGTGTGTTAGGCATCAAGGTGAAGATCATGCTTGACTGGGACCCCAAGGGAAAACTAGGACCGATGACACCATTGCCTGATGTTGTTATCATCCATACACCAAAGGATGAAGATGTTAACGTCGCGCCTGCTCAGGTTGTTACTCAGGCTGCGCTTATGCCAGAAGCTCCATTAACAAACACAGATTATCCAGCAATGCCAGTTGCTTAGAAAGCCTTTTTGCGTTCTGGGTTAGTAGTATTCAATGGGGATGGTTCTCTTTTTTTCTATGGGACAGTACTAGTTTTCTCATGTTATTCTAATATAAGTTCTGGAGTTTGAATCACATCAAGGAGGATATAAGTTTGTGTTTTCGTATTCGTTTGTTTAAAATCTGTTGTATCGATTAGACAATTTGCCTTCTTTATTAAAATTCTTTTTAAATATTTGAGTTAAAAACTGTTAAGCTCACTGGTCAAAACCACCATGCGTGATGGAGAGTTAAAGCGGGTATTTTTTTCTTTTTTTTGGGGGTTAAGTTCTTTACCCTTTTCTGAGTTTTCTCATTACAACTTTTTAAAAAAATCAGCAGACCTCTTTCAGTTGCAGAAAAACAAAATACCAAATAAACAGGGATTTCAACAACTTTTTCAAATGGAATTTTGCAAATTAGAAACTTTTCGTAATAGATAAAATGAGGCAGGGATGAAAATGTTAAAAAATGAGGCAGGGATGAAAATGAGCAACTTTACTGAACTTTTTAATGAAACATTTGAAGCCAGGACAATGACCCGTTTGGTAAGGCTGAAACGACGAAGTCTTTAAAGAGCAGATATCAAGTCAGCTAGGAGACATTATCCTTGACAAATCACAATTGTTTTCCTGCACAGGTTTACATCTTCCTTAACTCGGCCTGAAACTTTTCGAGGTCTTCAAGCTTTCCATCTGAGAACCACATAACATGAAGGAAGATCATAAGCATGCAACATATTTTATTATTCTAACTATGTAATATCACAACAATGTTAAATCTTGTTACCAGAAGTCATTGCCGAAAACTCTTTGCCATGGTTATTCAGCCTCTCTACTTTAGCGCTTTCACTAGCTTTCATTCTTCTTGTTTTCAGCGTATCGACCTTTGCACGAAGTTCTGATGCAACTTTTGTCATCTCTGCAAAACACCAATATTTGAGATGCAAGTAATCTCTAATCATACTATGAACAATCAAGCAAACAAAGGTATTCCTGAGAGAGAAATAAAAAGGAAAAAAATGGACTACCACTACCTGCTAATATGTGCCAAATAATATAATCCTAAACGAGATCAGGTAAATCCCATCAAAACCGTTTAGAAATATATCTCCAGAAGATGGTAAGGACTAAGGTGATATCATATCTACATTTAGCTAGAAGCAAAAAAAGAAAAAAAAATGTCGATTTGGTCGTGTTCATGACTAACAGACTAAGTGGAGAACAGTTTTCAGGGTCATCAAGAGCTAATATATAACGTAACTAGCTAATTTCATTGAAGTCAATCAAGAGATCTTAATATACCAATGACTAACCAAGTGAGACCAGGACATAACTCAAAATACTAGCTAACCGCGGAAAAATGTCAATTTGGTCATGTTCAAGACTAACGGGCTAAGTGGAGAAGAGTTTTCAGGGTCATCAAGAAAGAACTAAAATATAAAACATAGCCAACTCATTCCATTGAAGTGAATCGAGAGATCTCAATATTCTCACAACGACTAAATAAAGTTTACATCTGGGATTACCTTTGAACATTTCACCAACAGAAGACTCATCATAAAGCTCCAAAGCCTCATTAACGAGCCTCACAGACTGTTCCCTCGAAACAGAAGCTCTTTCTAAAGCCTGGAGCTCAGAGTCGAGTTCAGCAGACCTCTTTCCTACCTAAATCACAAAAAATATCTCACTTAAAAAGAAACGAAAAAGTAAGAGAACAAAGATCAAAAGCATCAGTTTTTTTTTGTGTCTCACCAAATTAAGCTTATCCCTTAAAGAATCCAGTTGTGCATCCAAATCCTGGTCATAAAACCCATCTTTCATTTCCTGGTCAGAGTAAACAGACGACTTCTCCTCCTGAAAAAAAAATATGAATCAGCAAATCACACTATACTAGCGAGCAGAGACAATGAAGGAGATATAATAAGACTCGCAGTCTTTGGCAGAACAAAACCATCAGGAACTGCAAAACAGTATTTAAGACAATAGTCTTCCCACATCTCCATACGCTTGTCCATAACCGACTGAACCAAACCACGAACACGTTCTATACCCTAAAATAAAAAAAATGTGACAAAGAGTAAGAAATGCTTTAGTAGCCGAACAAGAATCAGATGAAATCACCACCCATCATAACACTCACGTTTGATAAATCTTGGGACTTTGTTGAATCAGATCCATCAATTTTGAGAATTTTGGATGCTTCTCTGCACAATGTAACCATACAATCAAAACCCAAAAACCCCTTGCTTACAAAAAAAAAAAAAGCTTGGGCTTTAGTGAAGCCATTTAGAGAAGGAACTCACTGGCCATAGAATTCAAAGGCTGCGTCGACGTAATCTTCGATGGTGTTAATAGCTTCGTTGATGAAAAGCTGAGGATTTAGACCCATGGACTCGCTTTTGCTGCCTTCCATTTTTTTTTTTTAGTTTCTCGAACTCAGAAACCCTAATTTCGGAAGGCGAATTTGAATTTTCAGTAAGAGCTGTCTTTTTTTTTTTTTCTTTTTTAATTTTCGCTATTGGGATGTTATGTTATTTGTTTCCTTATCATTCTCTGCAGATCTTGTAGTTATTAGGCTTGGTGGCTATGTTTATGTCCCCTGTAATTGTTCTCAAAGTTCATCTCTTCGTGGTACCAAAAAAGGAAGCTACAAGTTCATTCACATTAAACTTTTAAAATGATGGGTACCAAACAAGAGAAACAACAAATCTTTATAGAACAAAAAAGAAAGACCAATCATGATTCTGGCATGCCTTTTGAAAACTTCATTTTTTACATGTACTTTTTCTTTCTGTTATAACACCCCATCATGTTTCAGTAGATATTGGCTCATTCTGACTCGGATGTGACTCAGGTTCATGATGCGGTAGCTGCTCCTCTATTGGCTGCATCTCTGCTTTCTTCTTCTTCTCTTTCTGGATCACTTGCCGTGGCATCACCTCTAGTAAAAAGCTCCCTCCGTTCCACACTGCCGCCGAAATCTTTAGGATCTGAAAGATCACGTGCAGTCTATAAGATAGGAAGATCGGTACGGTCAATGCCATGGTTGCCACCGTGAAGATGGCCTGGAATAGGATGTACATCCATATACGGTTCTGATCCCCTAGCATACCGCTCAGCTGCCACAACTTATTGTTTGCCTTTTCAGCTTTCTTCGACAGCTCTCTGCACAGACCAGAGGATTTCATCAGACAGGTTTAGTCTATGGTAAGAGACATTACTGTCTTGTCGCCTTAGTTTTGAAATATCAATTTAAATCTGGCTTGACACATAACTACCAATTTTAAACACACAAACAATCACCAATTCAAGATAATCTCAGACCAAGATGATATTTAACTAGACGAAGGAGCTACTGGACGTTTGGACCTATAACATTTATTCAGTAACTGATCATGCATTCAACATTAACATACTGCCAATCTGAGGGGTCCAAATTACAAGAGACAGATGTATCAGGGATGATACCTGTAAGAAGTCATAACTTCAGGATCTCTCAGGAGCCTCTGCCTACGCAGGACATTGACGATTAGAAAATAGAGCACTTGCCAAAGAGTATAAACGACTAAGGGGATGAGAAACAGCCATGTAAAAAGGTAAGCTTTGTCTTCCACATAAGGCCATGAAGCCCTACGATCAGTGCCTACAGGGTGCATTGCTGCAAAGGTCGCTGGATTCCACCACCTAATCGTGAAGAACACGAGCCCTGAAACCAAAGTCATTGTAAGACTAACTAATCAAGGAGAGAGAGCTTAAGCTTCAATAACTCGTCTGCATTATTCATGGCTTTTACTGCTTAAACAAATCTTATCCAAGGTATGTAACAGAGAACCATGTGATTACGTGTACAGGATACAAAATCCTAAACAAGATTGAGAGGGGAATAAAAAAGCAAAGATCTAATATTTTTAATCAAAGCCATCAACTTAAGCACTACGAATCTCTAACATTTCTTAGTCAACACTGAAAGTTATAAGAAGATTGTATAACTCACCAGGCAGGAGATGTATAAGAACACTAACAATCTTATCCGGGGAGCTAAAAACAAGACTGCAACGCCAGACAATAATAGCCCACGCCAACGGTCCCTGAGCACAAGACACAACCAATTGATAAATCAGCACACACACAGTGACAAAAAAGAATCTCATACATGTGTCCATGTAATTAAAAAAAAAAAGCATACCTCTGCAAAGGAAAAGCAAACCATGAAAAGCTTTTCATTCTTAGGATAGAGAAGAAGATCAACCAAGAAGATTGTGTTGGCATAGTAGCAAAAGTCCTATCACATACAACAACAACAACAACTGTTTAATCAAAATACAATTTCTTTTATCCCAAAACCTAACAAGGGTGTGTGTGTAAGAGACATTACCAGAAGATAATAATGCCATTTCTTAAACCTGTAATAAATCCATCTCAGAGGAACAAAGATCACATAAAATAAGCAATAAACTAGAGGTATATCCTGAGGCCCTGAGAACCAAAAAAACATCATCAATCTTTTAATTCTGACAACAACAACAACAAAAGGAGAATAAACATCAAAATCACATTTCTTACTTGCACCAAGTAGGAAACAAAAACCTCCAAATCCAAGCACACCAACGAGATGTGTCACCTGTTTAAACATTTACAGAACAAAAAAAAACATTGTTTCAAAATGAAAGAACTAGACAAAAAAAAAACACAAACATGAAACAAAATGAATAAAGAAAAGAGATAACCTTATTAATGAATCTCTCATGTTCTTCGGCTTGTTTAGCGATCTTAACGGCTTGTTTCGACAAGATCTCACGCGTTTGCACCGCTTGTTTAGACAGCAACTCTCTTGTCTGAACAACTTTCTGTCATTAACAAAAAAATTGGCGCAGAAGTCAAAATCCAAAAATCGGAAAAAAAAAAAAAGGAATGAAATGGTGAAAATCGGATTCCTCATGAACCTTTGATCGATCCTTGAAACGTTGTTTGACAGCATCGAATGAGTCTATTCCATTAGAGTTTGAATCTTCAGAGAATTCTTCGTTGCTCGCCATTATTGTGGTCAGATTGCTGTAGAAAGCTTTTTGTCGTTTTAGCGAGAAGAATCTGAATTTTTTTTTTTTTTTTTTTCTGTTTACTTTTATCGGAAATGGAATTATAAAGAAAGGTGAACGAAAATGACCATAAAAACCCGAAATCATTTATAAAAGAACACATAATTTCAAAATAATCCATTATTAGTTAATAATAGTATAATCCCTTTGGATTCCTTTTGCCTTGGATATTGGATTTATGTTTTGTCTTTGGGGAATCATAATAAACATTTATTCTTTAGTTGGAAATAAAAATCTGCCTTTGGTGATTATTAAAATTAACAACTTTTTTAAAGAGATTGAGAAGAAGACACGTGTCTCAAGTGGAAACTTCTAGGTTCTTATCCCATGGTTAGAGCGACACGTATATTGTTGTTGTGTATCTCCAGTCCACCAAGCTTCTTTTTTTCTACATTAGTATTAAAATGAAAGGATACATATTATTGTTTAATTGCTTTGTATAGAAAAAAGTGAATAAAAAAGAGAGAAGAAGAAGATACTAGATTTATTTTGTTGTATAAACAATGCTATATGGTATAACTTCCGAACTAGGTTTTACGAGTTTCAAAACTGCGGTTTCTTGACAATGTTCCAAAAGCTCGTAGTTTTGCTTTCCGACCAAGTTCAAAGATTCAAAAAGCGACCAAAGTCTAACGAGAGACGCACAAATCAATATAGTTAAGAGGTCTCTCTTTATTTAGTAGTTTAAGTTTAACAAAGATATCTCTAAAGTAAACTGAATTAAAGGGTCTGTTTCTGAAACAAAATTTAAACGAAGTACAAAAAAAACTTGTGTTTTGTTCCTGAACAAGAAATCAACTAACCCCTTTGACGACCCAAATCTAAGTCAAGAATGCAAATATCATCGCACAGTACTAATACAAGGAAAAAAAAGTAAGAAAAAAAAACTTGTACAAAAGCTTATTCTCTGATATTTATAGAACGAACTAATTTTCTAAAGCTTGAATTTCAAATAGAAACCATACCGTTTAGAGTACAAATCTTCTACGAGGCTCTCACTTCCAGTCTGCCTGGAACAAAGCTCACACGTGTACACTGTTTTAACCGAGTAAGGGCATCTTGCGACCTACCCAACATCATGTCAATGTAGACTGCTGTAACTGTAGCTTGTACATTGTTTGGTAAGAGAGTTAATGCGTGTGTTATCATAGCTTTGGCCTGGTCATGATGTCCTTGTGTGGCAAGCAGCGCCGCAAGGTCTGCAAAAAGTGCTCCACGAGCTTCTTCTGGCTTTAGGAAAACTGAATCCCGGGCATTTCCCGTTGACGAATCCAACGTCTCTTCACACTCAGAACTTGTGTGCATCCGCCATTGGTCAAAGTCTTCTTGCTCATATGGCAATTTAAAATCATCCTGTCCAACTAGATAGGCAGATAAATGCGCGCCAGCTTCAACGGGACGGTTGAGCAAGCAGAGGGCCTCCGCTGCATAAAGATGGCCTAAGAAAACATAGATCTTTGAACAATCAGGAAGTTGCAAGAGTGAATTAGCAGCTGCCAAGGCTTTGATAGGATTCTCCAACTCCAGTTCTACGTATGCCATATTGGCAAGCAGAGCTTGTTTAATCAACAGCTTTTCTCTACTTTGAATATCCTTGAAAGCAGAGAGGGAGCTTTGCATTATGTCCTGGTTCAATCCTCCTTTTGCCTCTTTCAAGTCTGAGTTCGTGTTAGCTTCCCCATGATCAGCGGATGATGCTTCTTTGGTCTCGTTCATCCCCACGGATAATGTCGATTCACGATCTGATTTAGATTCATTCAAGAGAGACTCATTGAGCAGATATATACCATTTGAGAGACAAGCCCGTGCTAGTGGTAATGAAAGCTTCCCGCATTGGGTACTACCATCAAGTTCCAGATGTCCATTTTCTTCAATCATAAGTTTTCTGTACTTCCCTTTCCCAACTACATTGACTCTGATTTCTGATCTATCCAAAAGCCCGTTTTGTAAAGCCATCATACAGCATTCAGCTAAACGGAGCCAAATGAGGGGTTGTCTGCAGAAAACAACACTAGCCTTCTGGAAGCATTGAGCAGCAAGTAGAGGCTCCCCACGCGCCAAATAAAGCAAACCCATGTTGTATGTGATTAACAAAGACTTATTCTGTGAGAGAGAAAACGTCTTCACTGGTTTCTCATTTCTAAGTGATGAACAGCTCCTTAGAGCTTTTGAAAATAACTGAGAGGAAGCTTCATATTTTCCAAGCTGATAGTATATGCAACCAAGGTTGTTGTTGAAGATTCCTGAAGTCCCTGCTTCTTTATGAATACCAGAGACCACCAAAAGCTTCATAGCCTTTTGATGATTCCCATGAGCATATTCAAGCTGGGATTTCAAGAGGAGAGCCATAGAAGAGTCCCTTTTTTGAGCAATGTTCATCGCATGTTTAACTTCACGCTTCGCCAGTTTCAAGTTTCTGGTAAGAAGCAAAAACCGGACCTTGTAAAGCTGCAACTCCAGCTTCAGATCAGCAGTGGAGAATGACCTTTCGCTTAATGTCTTGAGAAGATTGTTTGCCGGTATATGACCAACTGACTTCATTCGTTTCTCTGCATCATATTCTGCTGCTAGCACATTGTCATAATCTAGAGTTTCCTCACACAAACTACTTTCAGCAACTGTATCTGCCACCACCGAGCTGCTCAGGAGAGAAGATGTCTTTGATCCCTGATTTGACGAAAGTTGCATTGTGCTTCCATTTTCTTCGTGGCTTCCAAAACCAACACCAAAAGCTTTGTCCATATAGTCAAACACAGCCTGTGTATAATACTTGTAAGATACAGAGAGACTTTATGCAATGAGATTATTAACTGATCAATACAAACGATTCATAAGGATGCATTCAAGTGAAAATCCAATTCCCCTTAACGACCAAAAAGTCCAAACCTTTCCTATCAGATTATAGCTACATAGAATCATCTGTATTCATTTGGAAATCAGTTGGTTTCCAATTTCTCATGACAGTTCATAATTGGCAGTTTAAAGATATGTCATATTTGTTTTGTCATGACATGTATAGATTCTTGCAGTCATGTTTATAAAGTCAGAGACAAATGGCATATTGAACAAACGAAAAATATAGAGACAGAAAAGAATTAGGTTTCAATTCAGAAACTTTATAAAGCAGCTCACGGACATTGGTTTAATTTCCACTAGCAAAAGAGATCAGTTGGAGTATACCTCTAGACTTTAAACCAGTACAAACAATACTTACCGAAAATTTTACAGCGTCATGACAAGCCAGTGCAATATCCAGCAACAAAAAACAGATTTGAAGTGCGATTGTCTGCATATAAATAGCATGTTGTCTAATTAGAGACAGTACGACAGATTAAACAAGTACAACAAAAAGAAGATGGATACATACCTCATTTAGCCGCCCAATATTTTGGAACAAAGGTTCTAGAATGGATGAAGATTTTGTAAACTGATGCATATGAAACCAGGTAACTGCCTGCATGAGACCACCGAACATCAATACTAAACCTTGAAAAATGCGAATGGTATAGCTGAGACTCAAAAAAACATGGGAATACATCAGAACATACAATGTTGAGCGTTGTTACTGTACTATCAAATTGATCCTTCGACACAGAGACATTAGTTCCAGGGTTTACAGCTTCTACTTGTTCTCTTGCTGCAGAAGCAAGTTCTTCACTTTGTTTCTGAAGATATAGCAGAGAAGAAGAACTCATGTCATGGAGATTAACATAAAGACTACTAAAATTGCGTTCTCCAGTATGTTTTTTCCCTAAAATGCACTGGTCCAGTCCAGAGATAACAACAAGAATATACAAGAAAGAAAAAACGAGAACTCCAATTTGAAAACATATCCCTATTCTCATGGACAATAAAAAAAAAAAAAAAAAAAAAAGCGGAAGATGATTTATGATGTAAATTGATAGATAGCTTGAAAACACATCTCAAGTCAGAAGTTTAAACACAATACCTTGACACAGTTAAGCTCTTCCAGCAGTTTCTTGGATTTCGAGCAACCACCCTTGAAGTACTCTGCAATTGCCATATTGTGTAGAACCTGGTTGATCAATAAAAAAACAATTCATAAGCCATGCATTTCTTGGAAAAAAACAAAAAAATAAAGTCAAATGATACAGTTCTTTAGAAAGAACTTTTCTAAATCTACAATGTTCATTCACGAATGACTAGTACTACCAAAAACCCTTTTGTTCACTCACTGAAAAAAAAGAAGGCTTTCCTCTGTATCTCAGATGGATACAAAGCTAAAAGCCTATCTCTACGTCACAATAGAGTAAAAACACTTCAGCGGAAACAAAATCAATACTGACACAGAAGAGAGAAGTAACTTTGGACAAGTCAGATCTAAACTTAGTAAAATGTGTCTATCAAGTCAAACTAAACTCTTTTTTTTTTCCTAGTATCGATCTAAACATATATGTACCAAAACTAGCAGAATTAAAAGGCAAATCCAAACTTAAAACAGAACTACTGAATCCAAAGTAAAAAAACAACAAAAACTGAACCTTAGGATCGTTATGCTGCTTCTGATCGAGCTGAATCAAAATGTCGATACAGTCTTCGAATTTTCCAGATTGGAAGCAAGAAAGAGCGGACTTAGCGAGTGTAGAGGTTACAGAGAGAACGGCTGCGTCTTCGGAGAGTAACGACGCATCTCTAGCGGCGTCGGATGCTACAGCGGACGACGGATCTCGAGAATCCATGGAAGATCAAACCGGATTGTTTACACACCAGATTTTTTTTGGATTTCTGAATTGAGAATTGAAATACACGAAATCGAAAACCCTAGCCAAGTTAATTTTTTTTTTTAGAGGAGTAGAGAGAGAGAGAGAGAGAGAGAGGGAGGAGATACACTTTTCGGAGAATATCCACGCGGAGACATGAGAGAGAGAGATTGAGAAACGTATTTGGGCCGAGTTGGGCCGTCAAAACTGGCTTTTCACTTTGCCTACCGAACCTATCCACGGTGACGGTTTAACTAACTCTGCCATGGTTATTTCAGATTTTAGTGATGACTGATGATGATTATTCGGTTATTCGATTCGGTTTATTATATAGCCATTTAAATGTATATTTCTATTTTATTTAATTATTATAAATAACTTTTGGTTAAATAATTCGATTCAGATTCGCTTAAAAAAATCTAGTATGGGAATTTCTATACCGTTCAGAGTACAAATCTACCAATAAAATTATAACAATTAATACAATTTCTCATATTTTATTGGTTACACATTTTAACTGATGTGTCAACACGTAACTAGATTAAGACCCGCACATAGGTACGGGGTTGATTTTAAAAACTAAATTTACTAACACATTTATAATTTATTACGTACATGCAGATTATTTTTGTAAACGTATTTAAAAAAAATGTTATTAGCATTCATAATCCAAACTCAGTTTTGTATCAGTTTAGTATTTGATTTGTTTTTAATTCGGTTTAAACAAAAAGAATGATCAAATCTGTTTTTGTTATCAGTAAAGACAATTATATTTAAAAAATAGTAAGAGAAAGATGGTATGTCTAATTTAGGACATAAAATCTGTCATGTCCCGTATATGTCATGTTTTCCATCTCATAATTATGGTTTTAATAATAACTTTTCCATTTATGATTGTATATTTTAGTTCAAAAAATATAAATATATGTAAAAACCACGATTTTTTTTGTGGAAGCCCCCATGGGCCACTTGGTTGGTCTAAGGTTCATTAATGCTTATACACCAGGAGGTCTGGGGTTTGAACCCCAAATAATGCGATTTATTAATTGTGCAAATTAATGAAGACAAATTTACAGACAATCTCCAGTGATGCACAATTATTGTCGTTCGCCGTAATTCTACATACAACTGAAGGAGCATAGAAACAGGAGGTGTTCATCAAGAGCAGGAGAGCAAGAGTGCATGTCGTGAATCTAATAGGATCGGAAGGAATTGTCCATGGTAGATTCATATGTAATAGTTCTCATAATTTGCAATCAATAATAAATTCAGAGTTAAAAAAACCACGATTTTTACTGTAAAATTATTTTATTTGGTATAGCATTTATAGCATAATCTATTAATGGTTTGGTTTCATCAAATTTGTTAATACTTAAAGTGATAATCGATTCACTATACATAAGAGATTGACACGATAGTGGACATGGATCGAGTGTGATCCGGATTAGTGATCAGCTATATTTTTATTAAAATTGTGAACCATGAAACCAAATAAAAACACCAAAAAAACAATTAAACTTCATGAACCGGATGCCCAATATATAGTTGTCAAAAGGGTCAAACTCGTCCACTATACCTGCTCCGCAATGGATAAAAGCATTATGACCAGCAAAAAATTTGAAACACTATAAGATAATGAAAAATAAAAGTCAGAAAATTTAAAACGTAAAATATTGATGCTAGGAATTTTTTTTTGTGAATGAACGAAACTAAAGACTTCGACACGTCTTATATAGAGATGAAGATTAACATATCTTTCCTAACACAATATATTTAGGATACTAACAAAAAAGATTTTGGTAGTAATTTTAGATTTGTTCATTTAGTTTTGAAATATAGATTTTTTAAAAAAGAAATCATAATATAAAATCTTAAATATTGTTTACGCAGATATCTCACAATATATAACCAACTTATATTTTTATACGCACACCTAATATACAAACATTTCTGCAAATATCTCACAATAAATATTGTTTACGCAATTATCTCACAATATATAACCAGATTTAAATCATTTCTATAATCAAATTTAAATGATTTTGTATATTAGGTAACATCAAAATCAGAATTTATTGTTTCCGGATATATCTCAAAATATAAAATCAAATTAAATATGTTTACATATATACAATTTCGAATTTAATTGCCCAAATTAAATATGTACATTAATATCGAAATTATTGTTTCCTTAAATTGTTTACACAAAACTAATTACTTTTTTTGAATTTTATTGCAGATGCTTGTTTTGATTCTGTTTGGATACAACAGTATGAAAAACAGCTCCGAACAATTAATACATGATCCGAACATAATCAATCCGGGTCACAATAGGATCCGCTCATTTTTATTATCAAATTTACTTTAATGTCCCTCTCTTATTGTACGCTTTGAAATATATTCAGGATCATTTTTTGTCATATATTCTCAAATTTCATTTTGCTTTTGTAAATAATGCTTCCCTTTTAATAGTATAGATAAGAGAAACTCATTCTTCTTTTATTGTATTGATTGGTATTGGAATAAATGGAACTTTTTATTACTATAATTAAGCAAACTAGAAGAGGAAAAGCAAGGAATTCATTACAGTAAAGTTCTAAGAAGAAAAGAAAGGAATTTTAGCACAGTAAATTCAGTAAAGGAATTCAGCACAACAAGGAATTCATTACAGTAAAGTTCTAAGAAGAAAAGAAAGAGAACCATAGTGAATAAGAAGAATTCCAGTCCACTATAATGATAAGAAGTAATTCCCTCATAAGGCTAAGTACAAAAGAAGAAGAAAATGTGTATAAAAAGAATCATTGCTAAATGGTATAAATATGACCAACTTCTCGGTTTAGAATGATAGGGCTGAAGTCTTAGAGACCTTTGGGTAAACATGATGTTGCTCTTGTATGCATCAGCTGGTTTTAACTTTTAGCCTTCTCTTCATCTCAATTCTTTTTCATGAGAGAAACTTGATCTGTTTGTTAAACCAACTTGAAAAGGAGACCATCTTTGTCTCTAATCTTATATCCTAGCCAAATGAGTTTGAAGACAATGCATAGCTTGATTCAAGGTTCTTTGTTAATGAAGGTTAAAGAGAATGATAGATATGAATGCATGTGTAAATTAAAGATTGAAATCATTTTTGGTTGTGATCTTGTCTAAAGTTTTTAAGTAGAGTTCCTTCACCATGCATATCTACTTTATTAGCAAGCTTTAGATTCTGAAGCCCCCGTTTCAAACCTCTCCTATATCTTGGTTTTTGATTGTTTGCGTGAGGGCAAACTGAGGACAAGTTTTGACAAGTATGGCCATACACAGACAAATAAATCCAATAGCCAAATCAAACTACAAGACAATAAATTGTAATACAAGCTCAAGACGCAAATCTTCCAATCTTTGTGAAGAATAATTACGTCATTTATTACACTAGTCAACTACATTTAGTCGGACTTACGTGGGGATCAAAACGTGATTGTTCTGAGAAGCTCTGACTTTGGCATTCCTTCTCTCGCTCTCCAAATAATGTTTTCCAGTTTAGCACATAACTTCTTGTAGAACTATGATACCACAATAACAAACATATATAACTCTAATCTGCAAAAACAATTATTCTACAAAATGAACGAAACTAAAGACTTCGACACGTCTTATATAGAGATGAAGATTAACATGCCTTCCCTAACACAATATATTTTAGGATACTAACAAAAAAGATTTTGGTAGTAATTTTAGATTTGTTCATTTAGTTTTGAATTATAAATTTTTTAAAAAAGAAATCATAATATAAAATCTTAAATATTGTTTACGCAGATATCTCACAATATATAACCAACTTATATTTTTATACACACACCTAATATACAAACATTTCTGCAAATATCTCACAATGAATATTGTTTACGCAAATATCTCACAATATATAACCAGATTTAAATCATTTCTATAATCAAATTTAAATGATTTTGTATATTAGGTAACATCAAAATCAGAATTTATTGTTTCCGGATATATCTCAAAATATAAAATCAAATTAAATATGTTTACATATATACAATTTCGAATTTAATTGCCCAAATTAAATATGTACATTAATATCGAAATTATTGTTTCCTTAAATTGTTTACACAAAACTAATTACTTTTTTTGAATTTTATTGCAGATGCTTGTTTTGATTCTGTTTGGATACAACAGTATGAAAAACAGCTCCGAACAATTAATACATGATCCGAACATAATCAATCCGGGTCACAATAGGATCCGCTCATTTTTATTATCAAATTTACTTTAATGTCCCTCTCTTATTGTACGCTTTGAAATATATTCATGATCATTTTTTGTCATATATTCTCAAATTTCATTTTGCTTTTGTAAATAATGCTTCCCTTTTAATAGTATAGATAAGAGAAACTCATTCTTCTTTTATTGTATTGATTGGTATTGGAATAAATGGAACTTTTTATTACTATAATTAAGCAAACTAGAAGAGGAAAAGCAAGGAATTCATTACAGTAAAGTTCTAAGAAGAAAAGAAAGGAATTTTAGCACAGTAAATTCAGTAAAGGAATTCAGCACAACAAGGAATTCATTACAGTAAAGTTCTAAGAAGAAAAGAAAGAGAACCATAGTGAATAAGAAGAATTCCAGTCCACTATAATGATAAGAAGTAATTCCCTCATAAGGCTAAGTACAAAAGAAGAAGAAAATGTGTATAAAAAGAATCATTGCTAAATGGTATAAATATGACCAACTTCTCGGTTTAGAATGATAGGGCTGAAGTCTTAGAGACCTTTGGGTAAACATGATGTTGCTCTTGTATGCATCAGCTGGTTTTAACTTTTAGCCTTCTCTTCATCTCAATTCTTTTTCATGAGAGAAACTTGATCTGTTTGTTAAACCAACTTGAAAAGGAGACCATCTTTGTCTCTAATCTTATATCCTAGCCAAATGAGTTTGAAGACAATGCATAGCTTGATTCAAGGTTCTTTGTTAATGAAGGTTAAAGAGAATGATAGATATGAATGCATGTGTAAATTAAAGATTGAAATCATTTTTGGTTGTGATCTTGTCTAAAGTTTTTAAGTAGAGTTCCTTCACCATGCATATCTACTTTATTAGCAAGCTTTAGATTCTGAAGCCCCCGTTTCAAACCTCTCCTATATCTTGGTTTTTGATTGTTTGCGTGAGGGCAAACTGAGGACAAGTTTTGACAAGTATGGCCATACACAGACAAATAAATCCAATAGCCAAATCAAACTACAAGACAATAAATTGTAATACAAGCTCAAGACGCAAATCTTCCAATCTTTGTGAAGAATAATTACGTCATTTATTACACTAGTCAACTACATTTAGTCGGACTTACGTGGGGATCAAAACGTGATTGTTCTGAGAAGCTCTGACTTTGGCATTCCTTCTCTCGCTCTCCAAATAATGTTTTCCAGTTTAGCACATAACTTCTTGTAGAACTATGATACCACAATAACAAACATATATAACTCTAATCTGCAAAAACAATTATTCTGCACACTTTTAAATAGTACAACTACTGTTATTGAATGTATATATATACAAACCTTGTGATATTCAAGAGTTTCACCAGCAGCCTTTCTAACGTCCACCATGAAAAGCGATGGCGCCACCTCGTAAATCTGCATGTAGGTTAATTTCAGTTTGCTAGATACCCTTAACGTGAAGCAAATCCCTTTCATAAGAAACTTATTTTACAATAACAATAAGCAATACTCACCTCTATCACAACAGCCAACTGCCCGGCCTTGATCGAAGATAATCCCTCAAGCCTTGTCTGTTGAGCACATAAAGTGCATAATTAAGAAACTATACGTACAAAATCATAGTAAATCTTTACCCTTTGCTAAACATTAGATAAATGATATTTCACACTAGGGCTTTCGTTTTTGACGCCAAAGATAACTAAGTTGCCTTGGCAATCATATCAGTTTCAAATAGTAAATTTATATGCTAGGAAGTAGTCACCTTGAAGTTTCGTGTATGAGATTTGAAACCGATTGAGTCCGCAACAGCCTCAATATTAGCAATTATCTCATTAGGTGCCCTTCGAGAAACAAAACGGGTTTGTCTTTTAACAAAATCCTGCGAGATCAAAGGATCAGCCATCAATATGCAGGAACAATTTAGATTTCCATTTCTATCTACTAGTGTCATGCAACCAATTATATCATTATCTATACTTACTAGAAACTAAAGCACATCATCAAATTAACACCATAAGGCTGTCAAGATGGGAAGTTTAATGAATAGTCCTACCGACATTCTTATATACAGTATATAATATGGAGATCTCTCTGACCAATCAGGTACTACCTGTCGCCTATCAAATAGTGCTGATAAATTTAAGCCTTGTGATAAGGTAATCATCTCAAAGGCATTCATCATCAGGGGGCCCTCATCCTTGCTCTCTAAATTCTCCGCTACATAACTGCCCTGTGAACAAATGCAACTGAGGTCAACTTTATGAAAAACAAGCAAAGGTGGCGTGAGCTAAGACACACATACTGAGGTTTCTGTTTAACAATTTTAACTATCAGTTTCAGATGAGCAAAAGCCAAGTTTTAATTAAATATTCTAAATATGCATTACAAATTTACGGTAGCTATATATTTATAGGCCATACCACAGCTAACACAATCTTAGTAGGAGACATATATTGTTAAGTGATTGTACTAGCCTGGTGACTGCCAGATCATTGGAATTATCCCAAGGTGGTTTGTAGTGGCTTGTACTATGTTGTCAGCCAGTACCAATCATTAGCTAACTGGTGAAAAGGACTCGGGGGAGATTGTGTTTGGGTAATCTGAAAATTTCCAGGGAATTGGTTTGGGCATTGGGTGGAGAATAGAGATTCATGTTATCAATATGAAGAGGGCTGAGCATGTGATTCTAAGTTCATTAATATTTACTCGAATGTATAGGGAGAGGGAAACTTGATTTAAAAACCAAGCTCGAGAATTCTTTCAAAGCATATAAAGCAGCTTACAGCTTTGGTACTTATCATGTGACTACTATTTTGTTCTATCCTGTAGCAAACAGTCAAACACTTCTTCTTGGTCATCCAAAAGTTCCTAAAAGATCTTAAATAGGTAAATGCCATTGACCACCAAAGAGAATCATACAATGAAACGAATGACCAACCTCAATTCCATCAAAAACTGCACGGACATCATCCAAATTGACTTCTTCCTCTTCCCTTACTCGGTTAGGCACATAATTTAATTTGAACCAGTGATCATTCCTAATTCCTTGTATTTGAATACGCTGCTCTAATTGGGAAACAATCATAGATAAACAGATAAATTACTAGAACCATAATTAATAATAGCAAACCTGAAAGCTTGAGATGGTGAAGCAAAATACTCACTGTTTTGGGGTTGGGGTCAAGTATCTTATGTATTAAAGACTTCACTTCTGCAGAAAACCACGGTGGACAAGCAAATTCTGCTGCATTTATCTGTAGAAAATAATGATGATACAGCTCAAAACTAAGGGTGGAATCACAATACTCAAATCATTAAACGGTTTGAAAAACCTACAGCAAGGAATCTATTATATTTTCTTGATCAAAATTGCAATAACATGCTAGCTTTCTAAAGAAACCCTATTATTTGTCAACAACCAGTAGTTCACACAGAAAATCATGTGGATTACTCCAATACCTGATACGTATGCAAAAAAATGCCCACGAACATTTCCAGAAAAATATGTTACTTACTTTTCTATACAACCCAGGAAGGTCTGTCTCAGAAAAGGGTAAAAATCCAGCCATTATAACGAAAAGAATAACCCCGCAAGACCAAATATCTGCTGCTGAACCATCGTAACCTTGGCCACGAAGTACTTCAGGAGCTACATAGTTCGGAGTTCCACATGTGGTGCGCAGAAGCTCTACCCCCTGATTGAGTATGTAACAAATGAATGAAAGGGATAGAAGATAGAAAATTTACACTGCTAAAAAGAATTAAAATGAACAAGAGTGGTGGCCGCTGACGAACAGATAGGAGCACTCACAGGCTGAGGCAATGCACTGAGTCCGAAATCTGAAACCTTCAGATTTCCATTTGAATCGAGTAAAAGATTTTCTGGCTGAATATCATAATGACACATAGTTATCAAAGTCAGGGTTACAACACAGTGAAAATATCGAGATATTCTGAGGAAAATTGGTCAACAAAAAAGGGTTTTACTTTTAGGTCACGGTGGAAGACACCCTTGCAGTGACAATGAGCCACAGCATCTACAAGCTGTTGAAAGTATTTGCGAGACTCATTTTCTTCAAGTCTCCCGTTATGAACCTGCATGAACAGAAGAAATCCAAGAAAAACAAAAGATTTGAAAAAACCAAAAATTAAAGTGAAGGAGCTGGTAGCTTTAACTAGTGGACACTTAAAGGCATACACAAATATAAAAGTCCTTACAATTCTATCAAAGAGCTCTCCTCCTGTCACAAACTCCAAAATGATATATATTTTAGAAGGACTTGCCAAGACCTACATCCGGGAAGAAGAACCAGCTTCAGATTAGCAAATGATTGCAAAAACACCTAAGGAGATAAGTATTCGCAGATGCAGGGAATCATACATACCTCATACAACCTCACTATGTTAGGGTGTCGGACAATCTTCATAATTGATATCTCTCTTTTTATCTGGAAAAGGCGAGAGAACAAGAGCTTAAGACGCAATCAAGATCGTTACCATACGCAAAACTAAAGCAGCAACCTTATCAGGACACTCGAGAACATACCTGATCAACCATTCTGTGCTTAAGTATTGTACTCTTAGCCATAATTTTGATGGCTACATTTTCACCAGTGTCTGTGTTCCTCGCAAACTTAACCTTAGCAAAGGTGCCTTCACCTATAGTGCGACCAACCTCGTACTTCCCCACTCTCCTCATTTTCGTTGTCATCATTCTTTACAACTTTTTATCTGATCTATCAATCAGATTACTCACAGACCTACTACAATCCCTAAACAAGCCAAATTATAATCACAATGAACAGATTATTATTGTAAACAACCCAAAATTACAGAACAATCAGTGAAATTAAGGAAACACAGAAACAACAATCTCTCTCCAAACACCAAAAAATTGGTGACATCAGGGAAACGACCAAAACAACACGAAAAGGTAATGATCAAGATCATCGTAAGATAATCAACAATATCTCCAAATTGCGAGTTTCTCAATCGGATGCAAAATTAAAGTCTACCTAGCTTGGAATAGGCAGTGGTCGAAACAGAGAGTACGAATCGTAATATACCTGAAATTGGATTGACAACGGAGGCAGAGAAAGGTTGATGAAAGAGGCGTAGCGGTGAAGGAGGAAGGCTCATGATGCGATTCGCCAAAGCCGCCTCCGTGAAGCCGTCAATGCGACGCCCGTGCTGATTTATTGAATCCAGATCAAATGTGAAAAAAACAAATTATTACGGATAATAAAAAGGAACTACCAATTATTTACGGGTTTTATATTCTATTTAATCTTCAAAATATTTTTAAGTTTTTTTGAATAAAAAAATTCGAATATTAGAAATTATTTTTCTTCTTTACTATTTTAATAATCATTAACATACTAGCAACTCTTTAAAAATAATTTAAATTAGTAGGATTCTCATTTGATTAAGAAATATAATAAATATAATATATATGCATATTTGTTAGTACAAGATGAATTTAGTTTTATGTTACAAAAACAAAATCTTACAAAAAACTTCATTTAACAATATATCATAAATTTTTTTACAAAGTTCAAAGTAAAAAAGTTACAAAGAAATAAAAAGAATGTAGTTTAAAGATCTAAAAATATTTTGTTTTGTTTTAAGTCTTCTTTTATATTTTAGTATGTTATGAATATTAAAACTTATAAAAGATAAAAATATCACGGAACAATTTATATGGAAGGACATATTATAAACATTAATGTTTTATTGCATTTTTCTATCATAATTTCAACAATACTAATTTATACAAGTTTTATTGCATTTATTATTTTTACAAAAAACTTAACACGAAGTGCCATTGACAAATTTACATGCCCACTAACCACCTAAATCGGAATATTAACAAAGTAATTTGAAATATGGTAAGCTTCCTCCGTTACTAGGACCCTCCGGAACTTATTTTTCTCTTCCAAAAATGATTCAAGTCTAGTAATCATGGTTCTTTTCGATATTTTAAAAAAATCTTGGTTACAACCTCACCTTTATTTTTCGTTTTGATTCTACATTTCATCAATATAAAAATACTATAAATGTATTCACGATGCACTTGCTATTGTTTTATTTTTAATAAATAGGGATTGAAAGTAGATTTACGCTGTAATTGCGTTTATATATAATTTTTCTTATTAGATCAAAAATTTTTGTGTTATAATTTTAAATTGTATACAGAAAATAGAAAAATATTAATTTTAGCGAAAATTTTAATTTAATTAGGTAATTAAAAAAGTATATTAGGCAAATTTCTTTGTTATTAATAAACTAGGTTTTGAACCCACGCTACGCGTGGGTATATTTGATATATTTTGATGAAAACTATATATGATTGATGACGGTAGTAAAATATTACCTTATAAAAAATTTAAATTAGTATTAAGGAAAAAGTTAAATTTCAGATACACAATTTTTTGAAATATAAAAATCAGTTGTGTTATATAATCAAATCTGATAAAAAAAAAATCATGAATTTAACTCGACATCCAGGCGAGACGAATTAAACTGTTAACCTCACATATCCTAAACCATTTCCACCAGAAAAACAAAACAATTTAATCATCATGAATTTAACTCGTTTTCATATTTAATTGATCGTTACCACCTATGTTTTCGTGTTTTTTATTCAATGTTTTCTTATTCTTCATATTCTTTCTTGTCATTTCTATTGTCAAATTTTGTGGTAATCGTCATCATTACTTTTACCGTCTGGTTCTTCGCTATACCCTTTTTCTTCTTCATCCTCGTCAACTTCTTCACTTTCTTCCACTAAAAATCCTTTTTTTTAGACTACCACACAACTTGTTAATCCATCAAACTCCAAGAACAAAATCATTTATTTTCTCATAAAAATAAAAAATAAGAGAAAAAAAAAGTTAATGAAAAAAATATCAACTTATCTATAAAATCATACACAAAAATATGTTTTATAGCTCATAAGAAATAAAAAGCAAAAACGTAGATAAATAAGATAATTTCTGTTTTACGTAAATATTTATAATATTTTAAACTTTTAAAAGGTTTCGAAATATAAATTTTGAACATTTTAAAAAGTTTCAATATTTATAATATTTTTAACTTTTAAAATTTAAAAATTATAATATTTAAAAACTTTTTAAAAGCTAAGAACTTTTAAAATTATAATATTTAAAAGCTTTTTAAAAGCTAAGAACTTTTAAAAGTTTCAATTTTTATAATATTTAAACTTTAAATTTTTTAAATATTATAATATATTTTTTTGAAACTTTTTGAAGTTTTAATTTGATCAAATAAAAAACTGGATCAAACCGAATATAAAACTTTTAAACTTAGACGCCTCATAAATCAAGTTTTCATGCTCATTCGTTGTTGGTAGCATATTAATCTTATTTATATTGGTTCTGAACCATTGTCTAAAAAAATTCTAGCTGATGTGGGATATTGTGCATAGTTCTTTTATTTCCATAAATTTAAAATTTTCTTTTTTCTAAAAAATTCTGTAAATTTAAAAAATGTTAATGAATGACATGTCAAATCCTGATAGGTTGTTTGAAATAATTTTTAATATAGAAAATTCTGAAAATTTTAAAAATGTTAATTAGTGAGGTGTCTAATCACTATTGGTGGTTTTAAAGCTTAGGTAGACGCCTTATAACATCATTACTGGAGCAATGTGGTCACGTTTCTTTAATAAAAATAAAAAATATTATTTTAATCATTTATATATATTTATTACCTTTTATTAATAATAACCATTTAAAAACTGACACATAAGAGAAACGTTGCTTCACTTAGCAACTTCAATACCGTTTCTCTCCCTTGTTTCTTTTTTTTTCATTATTATATATATTTTTTCAAAGAACCCTTTGAATTAACATCCCTACTTTTTATTGGTATAGATTATTAACTCTCTAAATTGATAAATTATCATAATTATGATATTATTATTTATAGAGCTTTATTGTATTGATCATGTTTTCAAAGAGCTTAGCATAAAGCGCCATCAACAACTCTACATGCCTTCTAGCCACGTAATTCGTAGTAATGACAAGATAGTTCGAAACTAGCTTGGTAAGCTTCATCCGTGATCCGTTACAACAATTTTTTTTTTTTCAAAGATGATTCAAGTCTCGTAATCATGGTTCTTTTATGTTCTTCTTTAAAAAAAAATCACTTTTATTTTTTGGTCTTAGATTCTTTTGATTTTACATATCAATGATTACAACAATAAAAAAAAATTGTGCTACAAATGTATTCACGATGCACTTGCTATTTTTTGGTTTAAAAGTCGACCTCTCAATTCCCGAAAACAAGGGTTTGCTACACTCCTAGGAGATCGGAATCAATAGGTTCCTTTTTCTGATCATAAATTGACAAAAGCTTCGCTTTCAAAGCGTTGGCCATCTTCTCTCTCTCTCTCTCTCTCTCTCTCTCTCTCTCTCTCTCTCTCTCTCTCTCTCTCTCTCTCATATATCCCATTGCATTAGGCTATTAGCCAATCAAATAATTTTCACGTCGAAAGGTTTTGGAATCAGTGGAAAACAAACAAGACCCACAACAACGCAATCATCCTCAGATCTGTTTTTATCATAAATTAAAAATCGAAGGACAAAAGCTTTTACTATTCTGAATAATTGGTTTTCACTATACAAGATCTATATCTCATCATCAGTTATTACCAGTATTCCTTTTAACTCATGACTAAGGAACAATCTCGGATTCAAGTACGATGTAAAAAAAAAAACATATGTAACTTATGCCTCATGTCTAGGCTAGCAAATTCTTTACCAAACTGATCATTTTACATTTCTATAATTTTCCTTTTATTTCGAAACCTTTTTTTAACAAAAATTCAGAACTGGGAGTAGTATTTATAAAAGAAGTTTGTATAACAAATTTGGGCATTGAGATGATGAATCGTATACATTGAAGTTAAAGGACATATCTATGAAAAAACTGATTAGGAAAACAAAGCACTTACGAGAAACGGAAACAGGATGTTGATTTGATGTGAAAAAGCAAAAAAAAAAAAAAAAGGGAATTGACAGAGGAAGACACGTCCAACTCCAAGTTAAATTACTGACAATTCCTTCTCTTCAGGACATGCACATGCACATGTGCATGCCCATACAATGTGTATGTTATGTAGTAATGCATGCTTTTGTATTTTATTGTATGTATCAATAATAAAACTGCCGTAAAAAAGAAGTACGTATGTATATACGTAGAGACAGCTTTATATATGACCACACATATACATGATGTATAGAAACATAATTTGGATGATGTGTACGTACTGTCACATGTGAGTAAAATAACATAGAGATCCAAAATTATACTAATTATATATATGTAAATGAACGTATGTGTACATATAGTTACAAAATTAAGCCACGATGTATACATGCCCATCCATATATTACACAACAAATATAACGTATACCATTTACAGTATGAGGTGGAGTGGTTAGAGTGACGTCAGATATAACCTTTTCCAATGAAATGCAAAAGGTCATGTACACCATTTGCAGAACTGGAAACTCACCAAAGCTTCGTTCCTCGTTTCATTTATAGACCTTTCTTTTTTTTCTTTCTTTTGTGATAATTTTCATATACATATTTATAGACCTTTTAAAGGATATCAATATTACAGACTTATCAACAACATAATAAGAATTTTGAGAAAAGAAAAACTAGGAGGAACGATCGAGGCGCTGCACGAATTCAGTAATGTTTGAGAACAAATTAATTCTTATATCCCAATAATAATAATAATAATAATATGTAGCAAAGGAACTAGGAGTAATATAATCGTTTATATAATTTTGTACTAAACATAGTCTAATTGCCATCCATATAACAGTGATGTTAATAATTAATTTCTTCTGTATGTACGTCAATGATTATGTGTATAACTATGTATCTAAAGAATTGTCGTATGTCTTGAATTCAGAAATAAAGTGGAAACTGTAATCATACCTTCATCAATTTATGATAAATTAACAACTTTGGAAGAATCTGAAGGAACAGTTGAATCAAATGGAGGAAACCCTGAATTGTCATGTTTTCCCACAGCTTTCTTGAGCTTTTTCTTTGTTTCCAAAATGCTAACTAGAGATTTTGTTTAGCTATATTGGTTAAAAGGAAATGAAAACAAAAAAAGTTCAAGAAAGCTGTGGAAAAATATGACCAGGATCTTCATCTTCACGAATTGAGCTTAAGAGGATTGTGGGGAGAGAGGGTGAGAGAGAGAGAGAGAGAGATTAGTTGAGCAAGTGGCATATATACAAACTTCAGAGGACCACTCTAATAATATATCATACAAAGTGAGTGATATGTGAACATGCTTAGTAGCGAGGGACTGAAAGAAAAGAGTAGACGTCTTTGTTTCTTTATGCTTTTTTTTCTTTTTGTTACACAATGCTTTAGTTATAGTAATAAAAAGTTCCATTTATTCCAATACCAATTTCGTTTTAATGTTTTTAGTGTAAAGTGTAAACAACTCCTACGCTAGTGTAAAAAAGTCAAAAAATGTAATTCGGGACAAACTGTCATTTACACATAGTCAAATTACTTACTGTTATATGAAACAAAAGTGTTGGCGCTAAGACCATCTCCACTCGCAATTACTCAGTGGATTGCCCATGGATTTGGGCCCCAAAAAAACAATTAAAAACCATTTATGGGTCCGGTTAGCCGAGAATCGCTGCTGTAGGAAGGATTGAGAGAATCCCTTTAGGAACGCTACGTGGCGACTGATGAATGGTGGGTGAGTAAATATAAAAGCGTTTTTCTTATTTTTTCCTCATTTTTTTCTTTTCTTCCCCCGACTTCTCTCTCTTTTCTCTCGAATGTAACGGTGGATGAAGATGCGATTTTTCTGTAATCGGAAAAATCAATGGATTGACGTCGAATCCATTGATTTTTCCGGCTTAAACTGGTTGGTTGTTGGTGACCCGGAGGGGATGGCTTCCAGATCGGTGGAACCGTTAGAATTGACGGTTGGGTTCTCACGAGAAACGACGGCGGGGTTCTTGTGGTGGGACAATGACGACAGAGGTTACTTCTGGTGGCCTACAGCGAATGGCGAGGTCCACTGGCTAACGATTCGGAGAGAGAAGGTTCGTGTTCTTATCTCCGATTTATTGCATGTTTTGTTGATTCATATCAGGTGGTCTTTAATTGGTATCAGATTAATTCAAATGATTGTTTGAATGGTGATTGTTTTATGTTGATTTGACTGATTAGGCGTAGAACATGAGATTATTTTGATGTTCAATTGATTTTGAGCTTTGTGTGGAGGGTTAACTGGTTTCGGTTATAATCGATTGATTGTCTGATTCATTGTTTATGAGATTAGATATGTTTGTCCTTTTTGTTATAGCTTGTAGAGTGAACCAGTTTGTTGTTCTTATTAGGAATAGAATGTATTTCGGTTTATGTTTTGTATAAGTTATTATGTGATTAATATTGACCCTTTTGTATTGTTTTGTGCGAGGTTAAATGGTGAAGAGTGGTATCCATGAAATGGATACAGCGGTTGGATTCTCTTAACCATCCAAGGTATGGTACTCTAGCTTTGATATGTTGTTGTTAGATTATGTTTGAGTTTGTGTGTTGGCAAGAGTTAGTTGCTTTATTGATGTTCTTGAAGTGTTATGTTTGTGCTATGTTTGTAATTGTGTTATAGATTGTGACCTACGTATTTATTGTTTTATTTGGTCAAGTGTTTAAATATTTTTTTAAACTCGTTTGGCTTTTAAATTTCCGAAACTATTGTTGTCTTATTTGCATCAAGTGTTTCAGATTCAGTTTGTGATTAAAATTTGCTCAAGGGTTGTTGTCTTGTTGTATGGAGTGGTTTGAGTTTGCTTTTGTGGTACATGTTTTGCCACATGTTATTGTTTTGTTTGCTCAAGTGTTTGAGTTTGCGGTTGTGATTAAAATTTGTTCAAGTGCAGTTGTTTTTTTGATCAAGTGTTGCGGTTGTGTTTAAAAAGTTTCAACAAAGCAAATGATGGTCTTTGAATATAGTTTTGACTTTAAACATCAGCTTTTTGAATACTTTTAGCCATTGAGATTTACTGAGAAAGTGTATCTCTTACAACATGTCTACTCAAAGAGATATACTGAAAAATATATCTCTTTGATACTAATCACTCAGTTTGCTTTACCACAATAAACCTTTAGGTTTAAAGCGCAACTAACCTTGACCTCATTATAAACCGTTATTGTTAAGCACTTCCAAAAACCATTAACTTTTTATCCTAGAAACCCTTCTCGTTTTACATCAGCTTTCATAAACACAAGCAATAGATCCAAGAAACCTTAATCGTTTTCCACAGCCATATTTTGTTGATCTTTTGAATTCTCAAAAAGACTCAAACGGTTCTGAGAATCCGATTCTTCCAAATACATTCTCTTCTCAGCCTGTCCACTTTACCTCTTCCTTCTCTTCTCAGCCACTTCACTTTAGCCAGTCCTTTTCTTCTCAGCCAGTTCACTTTAGCCCTGCATCTCAATCTGAAGAGTGTATCGAGGTTACAGTAGATGAGACTGAAGAAGACAGAGGCAGAGGAGTTAGGAAGCGGTGGAGTGCAGAGGAGGATCTGAATCTCATAAGCGCTTGGTTAAACACTAGCAAAGATCCTGTTGTCAGTAACGATCAGCGGCTAAATAGTTTCTCGAAGAGGATTGCAGATTATTACAAATCAAATGATGGTGCATCCGGTTCAAACGCAAGAGGTCCTTCGCAATGTAAGGCTAGGTGGAGCAAGATAAACCACCAAGTCAACAATTTTGGTGGGTGTTACACACAAGCGAGTTCAAGAAAGAAGAGTGGAGAATCAGAAGATGATGTCATTAGCATGGCGTATGAGCTTTACAAGAATGATCAGAAGAAGCCATTTTATCTAGGACATTGCTGGAGGGAACTCAAGAATGATCAGAAATGGATCACGGAGGAATGTAGCCATAAGCTGACTAAGCTTGTTCCAGAAGGAGCATACATACCCGGTTCGAGCAATGATGGAGCTGAAATGAGGCCTCTGGGGGTTAAAGCTTCCAAGGAAAAAGGGAGGAAACCGACAATGAGTAATGAAGTGGAGGATGGTTCAGTGGTTAAGCTACATAAGATCATATCAATGAAGGATCAAGAACAAGCGGCTAAAGAAAGGCACGACAAAATGAGATTGCTATATAGTTTGGTTAACAAGAGTGAACTAACCCCTGCTGAAGAACGCCTTAGAGACAAACTCCTTGATCAAATGTCCAACATTTAGGTTTCGGGTTACGTTTTATTGCTTATGTAACTTGTTGTGTTCGTGTTTAACTAACCGGTTTGTGTTTTACATTTGGTATGTAATAAATTTGTGGTTGTGTTTAACTCATATTGTCTTCTAATTGTGTTTCAGGTTCCAAGTCGTGATGATGTCAATCGAAAGGAAGAAGCTGTCTTGTTGACTATGATGTGTTGATGTTGGAGACCCGTGATGGGTGTTGTGTTTTAGTGTCACATTTGCTATCCGTAGGTCTGTAGGGTTATGTGTACTCGGCTTTTGCCTTTTCAAAGGGTTGTATGGTTTAGCCTTTTGTAAGATTGATATGACTTTTCCCCTTTATATGCATTGTATGGCTTTTGGCCTTTGTGTGCATTGTATGGCTTTTGGCCTTTGTGTGGATTGTATGGCCTTTGTCAAGGACACTCACGGTTTGTCCAACCCGTGAAAGGGTTTTATTTTTTTGTGTCTTTTGTTAAGTCTATATATTGAACAATTGTTTGAGTAACTTCATTTCATCCGCTTCTTCTCTTCCAATTCATATCATTCCTTTTCTTGTAACTTCAGTTCTTCTTGTTACACAATCTCCATAACTATCATTACTATCTCATTCATACTATAAGCCCATTTCTATCACAAAATAAACAAATTTCCCAAGACATAATACCCATACACAAAGCCAAATTATCAAGAAATGTCTAATTGGAGTTCTGATACAGAAGTTGATGAAATGGTAGATGATGAAGTCGATAATATAGTGGGTGAGATTCAATACAACTACACTCACCAAGACGTTCCATCAGCTCCAATATTTCGCAGAGTGCACATTAATAGAGACGGCGAAGAAGGCCACACTCGGCTATGGAATGATTATTTTAGTGAGGAATCCGACTTACAATCACGGAATGTTCCACCGTCGATTTAGAATGAACAAACCATTGTTCATATGTATTGTCAATACTATTGAGAATGGAGTCCCATACTTCAGACAAAGACGAGATGCTACTGGAAGGCTGGGTCTTTCTGCACTTCAAAAATGTACGGCAGCTATTCGTATGATGGAATACGGATGTTCGACAGATGCACTGGATGAATATCTACGATTCGCTGAAATAACCGCCCACAAATGCCTTGAAAAATTTGTGGAAGGAGTAATAAATATTTTTGGAGACGAGTATCTTAGAAGTTCAACAGCAGAAGACCTCCAACGATTACTTAATATTGGAGAACATCGCGGTTTCCCCGAAATGGTAGGGAGTATAGATTGTATGCACTGGGAGTGGAAGAATTGTCCCACTGCATGTAAAGGACAATATTCACGTGGATCTGGAAAACCGACAATCATACTAGTGGCTGTGGCATCGCAAGATTTATGGATTTGGCACTCATTTTTCGGTCCACCAGGTACGTTAAATGATATTAATGTGTTGGACCGCTCACCGGTGTTTGATGATATCCTAGAAGGCAAAGCTCCAAGAGTTACATACTTTGTCAATGGATGGCAATACAAAATAGCGTACTACCTCACTGACGGTATCTATCCCAATTGGGCGACTTTCATCCAATCGATTTACTTCCACAAGGCCAAAAAGCAAAACTTTTTGCTCAATGTCAAGAAGCATGCCGGAAAGATGTAGAGCGTGCATTTGGAGTCTTGCAAGCTAGGTTTGCAATTGTGAAGAATCCCGCACTTTTTTGGGATAAAAGAAAAATAGGCAAAATAATGAGAGCATGTATCATATTGCATAATATGATAGTGGAAGACGAACGACATGAGTACAATTTCTACGAACCATCAGAGTTCTATCACAATGAAGGAAGCGGAACTAATGATGGGCATTCGAAATGACGTTCATGATCCACAAATGCATGATCTTTTGAAAAACGACTTGATTGAGCATATCTGGCAAAAATTTGGTGCAAACAACAATAAATCTTTTCCGAATTTTGTAAAATATGTTTAATTTCCCAAATTTTGTAATATATGTTTATTATTCCGAATTTTGTAAAATTTTATTATTTACTATTTTAAATATTAAATTATTATTTAAATGCTTGAGTAACCTATGTGAGTTTCTCTAGTGGAGAGATGATTTTGTTTAAGTTTCTAAGTGAGTTACTTTAATTAGTTTAGTATAATTTATATAATTAATTAAGATTAAAGTAACCTAAGTGGATTACTTGAATGGAGATGGTCTAACGAGTTACTTACAGTATATTTTTTTGGTGTGAGATCTTTATGATTGTAACAACCCGTCCCGTGGACTCCACTAGCCTCACTGCTAGCTTGCCCCCATAGGCCCAAAGCTGACCTTGTAGGGCATCGATCCTAACCTCTCACCGTGGCAAATTAAACTAATCATCCAAATCCACATTAGGTTATTGGTGCGCCAGACATTCCTAGAACCATGGTCCTCACCTTTTATCAACCTTCTCACATGAGAAGTTGTAACCAATTGATCTGCAGGTCAATTGGTGGCAACTTGTCCTGTGGGAAGGTTGATAAAGGGTGAGGGCCAGGGTTCGAGGAACGCCTGGCGCACCAATACCCTACTTATGTAACAACCCGTCCCATGGACTCCACTAGCCCACCGCTAGCCGCCCCAACGGACCTCAAGCTGGCCCTGTAGGGCATCGATCCTAACCCCTCACCGTGGCAAATGGAACTACTCATCCAAATCCACAGTAGGTTATTGATGCGCCAGGCGTTCCTCGAACCCTGGTCCCCATCTTTTAACAACCTTCCCACATGACAAGCTGTCACCAATTGCCACGGTGAGGGGTTAGGATCGATGCCCTGCAGGGCCAGCTTTAGGCCAAGCTAGCAGTGAGTCTAGTAGGGTCCACAAGACAGGTTGTTACAATGATTTTGACCGTAAGCATGATTCTGAATTAAATATTAATATTTCAATTTATATTAAGAGTCATATGAATTAGAAATAAAAATAGAAAATTTCTAGAAATTAAAAACTATTTTACACAGAATAAAATATAAATAAATAATTCTTTGGCATAATATAAACACTAAATCATGCAAAGACATAGACATCATCCAAGAACTCAACTAAAATTAACAAACATTGTAATTAAATTTTGGATGTAGCTTGTGCAGTACTAAAGTCGTGATTAGTAAAATATTAGTTATGTTGTAGATTGTTTAAGAACATTTTTCATTATAAAGACAACAAAAAATTATGTGTAATATTATAAAAATTTTGTATGATAGAAAAGTGAGAAAAGTTTCAGTTTAGTTTAGTTTATTAATTATCTAAATAAAGGTAAAATAGAAATTCTTATGACTTAAAATTTATAATATATGCTAATATGTATACATTATTTATATTATCTGGTAAAAAATGTATTAGATATAAGCAAGAAAAAACATTAGAATGATGTACAATATGAAAATATATACATATTATATATATATATATATATTTTACTTATAATATATATATATATATATAGGGGCGGATCTACTCACAACGTTAGTAGGACAGGTGCCCTATACATATTTTAGTACTTTAATAAATGTTAGTGGTTAATATAGTGTTTCTAGCTAATTTGGTTTAAGTTACCACATGGTATTCCCAAGGTCTTGAGTTCAATTCCTCCTTTTTGTCATGATTTAAAGATTTTTTTTTGTGAATTAACTGTCATTTATAGTTTGTGCCCCATATAAAAATATGTTCTGGATCCGCCACTGTATATATATATATATATTTGTATGTGTGAAAGAATTAATTTAGTTTAAGTGTAAATTGTAAAAGAATAGATAAATTTAGGGAATTTTGATTTAAAAGGATGTTTATTTTTAAATTTGTCCATCTATGCCTTTTGTTTTTTTTGGTAAATTGTTGATTATGCCTAAATTATCCTTTAAATAAATAAATTTGTTGTAAACTAGAGAAACTCGAAGGAGGTTTTCTCTTCTTATTCTTATTGATTAAATCGTTTATGAGGTTACATATATATAGTAAAGCAAAGGCTTAAACATAAACCGACTATGAATAGGAAATAGGCAATGGGCCTTCGGCCATGGGCCTTCGGCCATGGGCCTTAAACACTAGGACATGTATAGGCTGTGTATGGGCCGGTTATGGAAGTCAACTTCAAGTGTTTTACAACACTCCCCCTTGGATGACATAACCGTGCTGATGCTAAAGGATCAACGCAATACGCTTGGGGGTGCTGCCTCATTAAAACCTTACCAGGAAAACCCATTGGGACAAAACCATGGTGAAGGAAAAAGAGTACAGCATGCATTGCTCTCCCTGTTCTAAGCATCATTGTAAGTCCTTAAGCCTCCGCATTCCAATCTGGTGCGCGAGCTTCTTGAATGTTGATGTCGGTAATGACTTGGTGAAGAGATCAGCTGAATTGTCGCATGAAGGAACTTGTACCACTTGAAATTCTCCGGCCTTTTGTAGTTCATGTGTGAAGAAGAACTTTGGTAAAATATGCTTCGTCTGATCTCCCTTAATAATCCTTCCTTGAGCTGTGCGATGCAGGCCGTATTGTTCTCATATATAATAGTTGCTTCCTTGTCATCGGCCATTCCACAATCTGATCGGATGTGTTGAGTCATCGACCTCAACCACACACACTCTCGGCTGGCTTCATGCATAGCTAGGATTTCAGCATGATTAGATGATGTGGCCGCAATGGTCTGTTTCATCGAACGCCATGAAATTACTATACCACCGTGCGTAAACACGTAGCCGGTTTGAGACCTTGCACTATGTGGATCCGATAAATAACCTGCATCAGCAAAACCAACTAAACCTTCTTTGTTATAGTTAGTATAATATAAACCCAAATCTAACGTTCTTTGTAGGTAACGTAATATATGTTTAATACCGTCCCAATGCCTTCGGGTTGGACAAGAGCTAAATCTAGCTAGGAGGTTCACGGCAAAACATATGTCTGGTCTAGTGTGGCTAGCCAAGAACATTAACGCTCCTATAGCACTAAGGTATGGCACTTCAGGACCAAGAACTTCTTCATTGTTCTTCTTTGGACCGAATGGATCTTTATCCAAATCAAGGCTCCTCACAACCATTGGGCTAGTCAATGGGTGGGCTTGGTCCATATTAAATCTCTTGAGTACCTTTTCAGTATATGCCATTTGATGCACAAGGATTCCATCATTTATGTACTCAAGCTGCAATCCCAAACAGAACTTAGTTTTGCCTAGGTCTTTCATTTCGAATTTTTTCTTTAGATATTCGACTGTTTGGGCGATTTCCATAGAGGTTCCTAGGATATTCAAATCATCCACATATACTGATATTATTACATACCATTTGTTTGCAAACTTCTTTATAAAAATACATGGACTGATGGGATCATTCTTATAGCCCTCTTTGGCTAGGTACTCACTTAATCTATTGTACCACATACGCCCACTTTGTTTCAGTCTATAAAGGGATTTGTTTAGCCTTATGCAGTATTGTTCTCGAGAACCGCTCTTATCCTTGAGCTCTATGCCCTCTGGTAATCTCATATAAATCTCATTATCCAGTGGACCATATAGATATGTGGTTACAACATCCATTAACCGCAAATCGAGTTTTTCTCTTAAAGCCAGACTTAGTAAATATCTAAAAGTCGTTGCATCCATCACAGGGGAGTATGTCTCCTCATAATCTATTCCTGGTCTTTGAGAGAATCCTTGTGCTACAAGCCATGCCTTATATCTCACGATTTCATTATTCTCATTTCTCTTTCTTACAAAGACCCACTTATGTCCTACTGGCTTTATATCGAATGGTGTCCTTAAGATCGGACCAAAAACATTCCTTTTCTTTAATGAACTTAATTCCACGTAAATGACTTCTTTCCATTTTAACCAATCTTTACTTTGAGTGCACTCTAATATAGACGTGGGTTCATGATCCTCATTTATTTCAAGTGCTACCTTGTAAGCAAATATTTCATCAATGTCGACATCTTCACGGTTCCATTGTATTCCAGACATGATATAATTGATTGAGATCTCATTATTATCAATACCTTCAGGGCCTTGAGGTTCAGCGTCCCAAACCTCATTCGGTGCCTTAAGATTTGCCGCGGCCATATCTATAATTTCCTTAACCTCAGTTTGATTTGCACCTTTCTTAGATTTCTGAGGGTTCTTATCTTTGGAACCTAATGGTCTACCTCGTTTTAAACGGGCCTTAGACTCTGTAGCAACTTGATTATTGTGTTCCTTATGAACATCAATACGTACTGGTGCATTACAAGCTGGTATGTACGATTTCGTTACTCTCTTTGGGTCAGCAAAGGAATCTGGCAATTGAATAGCTAGCTTTTGCAAATTTATAATCTTTTGGACCTCTGCCTCACATGCTAGAGTCTGAGGATCTTGCCAATTCAAGGATGTTTGATTCCATGATAATTCTTTGACCAGCTTGTTATTCTCTCCACCCAACATAAGAAATTCAGATTCAGCAAACTGACAATCCGCGTATCTGGCCTTAAATAAACCACCCGTAGTTGGCTTAAGATACTTAATAATGGTGGGAGAATCATATCCAACATATATTCCCATCCTCCTGTGAGGTCCCATCTAAGTTCTCTGTGGTGGAGCAATTGGTACATAAACGGCACATCCGAATGTTTTTAGATGGGATATGTAGGGCTCATGACCCGTTAATAATTGGGATGGCAAATACTTATGCTCACTAGATGGCCTGATGCGTATTAACTCAGCTGCATGTAATACTGCGTGTCCCCAAACCAACACATGAAGCTTCGACCTCATAAGTAATGGTCGAGCAATCAATTGAATACGTTTAATGAAAGATTCAGCTAATCCATTATGTGTGTGGACATGTGCCACAAGATGTTCCACACTCACCCCCATGGACATACAATATTCATTAAACGCTTGGGATGTAAATTCACCAGCATTGTCTAAACGTATAGTCTTAATTGGAAAATCTGGAAAATGGGCTCACAGTCGTATAATCTGGGCCAGCAATCTAGCAAACGCAAAGTTTCTAGTTGATAATAAGCAAACATGCGACCATCTGGTCGATGCATCAATTAGGACCATAAAATATCTAAACGTCCCACAAGGTGGGTGTATTGGTCCACAAATATCTCCTTGTATTCTTTCTAGAAAGTTTAAAGTCTCTTTAACGACTTTCACTGGTGACGGCCTTATAATAAGTTTCCCTTGTGCACATGCTGCACACGTGAGATGTTTAGGGATAACTTTTCTCTCTTTAAGAGTGTGCCCATTTGAATTCATTATTAGCTTACGCATCATATTAGAACCCGGATGGCCAAGCCAGTCATGCCATAAAGTAAATTGTTCATTGAACATCTTGTTCATTGCCAAATTAGCTTCTATCATATTAATATTAGCATGGTATAAACCAGTGGCTAGTGCGGGTATAGTTTCTAGGACATTCTTCTGTCTTTGGGTGATTTCAGTAATATATAGGAATTCTTTTTTTCCTTCAACCTTTGTTTCAACATGGAAACCATTCAAACGAATGTTCTTAAAACTCAATAAGTTTCTCTTAGAGCTGGGTGAATATAGGGCATCACTTATTTCAAGATGTGTGCCATTAGGTAATAAAACATGAGCTTGGCCGTAACCCTCAATTAAGCTCGCTATACCCGCAATAGTACTAATATTGGCATTTTTCATTATGAGATTAACAAAATATATCTTATCCTTCAAAATCGTGTGGCTTGATCCACTATCAACCACAAGTATATTCTTGTCCTCAGCCATTTCTAATATAGAAAAGAATTCATGTTTTAAACTTTAAAGTAATAAAACACGCAAATATTTATATTGAAGGAAATAAAATAATTTAATTTAAACCAAAATAATTATCCAAAATAATAATTCAATCGAATGCAAAGCATAAAATTAAAATTAAATCAAGACCACATTTGAGTTTTAATTATCCTCTCTTAAACAATGAGAGGTTTCATAATCCAATAGGTCATCCTTCTCATGGTCGAAATCACATTCACCATCGAGATGAACCATGTTAGCTTCTGGATCCTTTTTCAAACTCTCTTGATAGCGATCAACAAGGCGCTTAGGAGTTCTGCATGTTTTTACCCAATGGTTCTCCATACCACATCTATGGCAAGTGGACTTGGTCTTATGTTGCGGTTTAAATATTCCGCGGCCTCTACCCCTATCATGGCCGAAGCCGAATCGGTTTCCACGGCCTTGACCACCAAAATTGTGTCCTTGGTAACTCCCACGACCAGGACCACCACGTCCACCTCTCCCACGGCCACGGCCGAACTTGTCCCTATGGACATAGTTAGACTCTTTAGTCTCTTTCGGCTCTTTAGGCTCATTGGGATTTTTCTTTGCCATGTCAACCATATGGGCTTCCGGTAATGGAGCTATACCCGGGGGTCTCAAAGCGCTATTCATCATCAATAGCACATTGTTCTGCTCAGCTAGCATCAAACAAGAGATGAGGCTTGCAAATGTCTTAAACCCCTTTTCACGATACTGTTGTTGAAGCAGTATGTTATTAGCGTGAAAGGTAGAGAATGTCTTCTCTAGCAAGTCCTCCTCAGTAACCTCAGTACCACACAACTTCAAAATTGAGACTATCTTGAATAGCTCTGAATAGTACTCATCCACAGATTTAAAATCCTGGATCCTTAGATTTTTCCAATCGAATTGAGGCTTTGGTAGGAGCACCGTCTTTTGGTGTCCATATCTGTTTTTCAACGCTGTCCAAAGGTCAAGAGGATCTTCAATAGTGAGGTACTGGTTTTTGAGACTCTCAGCAAGATGATGGCGTATATGCATAATTGCCTTGTACTTGTTCTTTTCAGAACATTCATTATCATCCTCAATGCACTCGCAACGATCTTTTGATTTCAGATTGATCTTAGTGTCCAATGCCCATTGCAAGTAATTATCTCCAAAAACATTAAGGGCAGCATAGGAGAGATTGTTGACCTTTGCCATCTACAAAACAAAACATGCATTCGATCATTAGCATGCGGTATTTAAGACCGAACCATGCAACAAATTTAGGCCATGCGGTATTTGAGACCGAACCATGCCAATCACTTAGGGCCATGCAGTATTTGAGACCGAACCATGACATGCTTTTACACTACAATTTTCGTAGTTCAATATGCATGAAACAACAATCCTAGACAACAAATATAATCTAGCATGCAATGTTTTCCTTTTACTAAATTTTCCTTTTCCTTAAAATTTCCTTTTTCTAGATTAGGACAAAGTTTTAGGAAATATTTTTCTAGGATTTTATGATAATGTCTAGAATTAATTTAGGGGTTATCCTAATTTTGTGTTTTGGTTTTTCATGCAAAACACATAATAATTCCGATTTTAATTTGTATTTTAGGGTCAGATTTAATTATTGCATAATCGGTTTAATTTGCAAACAATTCTAAGCAATCCTACACCACAACAATCAGATTTTAGAGTTTTAGGGTTTTAGGGTTTTAGGAATTCAAAGCTTAGGGTTTTGTTTATTGATTGTTTACTTGTATATTTTAGGGTTCTATTAGATTTTAGAGATCAGGTTCGATTCATAGGTTCTAAGGGGGTTTAGATTATTGTTTACCTTCCACCGATTTGGGGTTGACTGGAATTGAACAGGGAGCTTAAGACCTCGGTTTTACTTTTAACTTGATCACGAACCTCGGCCTAGGTAAGAGGAAGAACCGATCACGAACACAGGTTGCTCACGACCACGAACAGATCTTCGAACAGGAACTCACCCCGGACAGGAACTGACCACGAACACGGACGGATCACGGACACGAACCGATCGCCAAGCAGTAGCCGACCACGAACACGGACGGAAGTTGATCGCCGAGCTTGGACGAACAAAGACTTTTTATGCGGCGGCGGTTTAGGGTTTTTCTCAGTTGGACTTTTAGAACAAGTTGTGCTGATAACGTGTTGTAAACTAGAGAAACTTGAAGGAGGTTTTCTCTTCTTATTCTTATTGATTAAATCATTTATGAGGTTACATATATATAGTAAAGCAAAGGCTTAAACATAAACCGACTATGAATAGGAAATAGGCAATGGGCGTTCGACCATGGGCCTTACACACTAGGACATGTATGGGCTGTGTATGGGCCGGTTATGGAAGTCCACTCCAAGTGTTTTACAACAAAATAAACCTTTTCAGCAATTTTAAAATGTAAAATGAATGAAAACAAGTTTGAGGTTAACAAGTGTTTGACCAAAAAAAAAAAAAAAAGGTTAACAAGTAAGAAGCCCAACAACAAGGCCTCGTACATTGAGCTCTGATACAAACCATAACCACCTTCTGAGTCTGTGTCCCTGACGGAGAAGGTTTCAACGAGCAACGGCTTAGATCAATCTCAGACGATGGCGAGCAGAGTTTATGTTCATTACCATCACGCCGATGCCTGCAGCAAAGCTCGTTGGAACGCCAGGTTCAGATTCTTAGCAATTTATAGTTGAATGGTTTCCGATTTGGGGGCTTTTGGTTAAGGAAGATATTGATCCTGAACCTTACCAATTGAATTGTTGAAGAGAACACATTAGAGCTCATAACATCAAATGAATGAATGGATACTAACTTGCTTTATTTTGTTCGGCATAGAGACCTTTAGGTTTATGTATGATAGGCCTTGGCAACACGTTCTTGATTTCTATTCAAATGCAGTGAAAGGGAAACTTTCAGTCCTTGATTTGTTTCAGCCTAAGGTTAGTTTATATTTTATCACCAAGTTGTGTCAAGATGGCTTCTATCGTCCTCCTGATTGAAATAGTGTTCAAAATTCAGAAATATTTGGTCCATGATGATGGGATAACTGAAGAGATGCCTCTTGAAGCTGAATTGGAGACTTCTACTAGGAAAGACGGGTGGTCCGGGAGGTGGTAAAGTGATAACTCTCTAGTTTACATGTTTTGAGCATCCTTTTTTGTCCATATTTTGCATTGTTCATACCCTTAACCTAGCATTTCTAGGTCATTAATTGTAGGAATTCACTTTTAGGCCATTTAGGGTGTTGCATTTTTGTATTTGCATATTTTGGATGAAAACAGGTGCTTAAAAGCCTAGAATGGGGAAAAACAAAGACAAACCCGAGCATGTACCCGAAGGAGCCATCGAGCTGGAAGAACAAGTCCGAACCCCAACACGATCGAGGAGGATCCAAGAGCCAGAAGAACAACCCAAAGATCTATTCGAGGAGTAACCCGACTTCAATCTCGTGTACCCCATCGAGTGGACCATCGGGCAGGTCTGGGAAGCTAGGTCAAAGGGGTTTCCATATATAAACCCCTCCTCTCCTTCCTCGCAAACCAGCACGCCGCAGACCCTCAAACCAGAGAGCGAGAGCTTATGTGAGAGAACTGAGCGACTCAAACACTTTTCCCTTTTGTTTTGGATTTTATTTCATAAATTTTAATCATTTCTTTAGATTTCTTTCTTGTACTCTTATCCATCTACTTTATCGTTTAATATAATGCAATTTTGTTTCATATTTGTTGTTATGTTTCTTGCTATGATTTCCGAGTAGTGAAGTAAAGTTTCTAGGGATGGGATAGATGATTTTGTGTTCTTGATCGGTTAGGATGTCTTAGTTGATTGAATATGTTTAATACATTTCCTTCTAGATTGGTGTTCTTAATGATGTCAACAAACCGAGAGGGTGAGATTAGATCTAAGGTGTTTTACCACCGAGAGGTGTAGATGAGATGCTTGAATCAGCCAATGCTAGAGGTTTACTCACTTAGCCTAAGAGATTAGATGAGTAAGAGGTTTCCTGACAATAATGAATCAGATCTTAATGCCTGCTTGGTCATGTTTCTCCAACGAGAGTTGGGTAGGGGAGTGATCAAGGTTGATTGTTTCTATCACGAGAGTATTTTAACAAGATTTTAGAGATTCATTGTCTAGGAAATATTTGGTTGAGGCATGTAAGGCATCTGTAATGGTTAGGAACACTTAGAATTCGATTAGCCCATCCTTAGAAGCTTTCGTATTTTGATTTCTTGCATTTTCATTCATCACTCGATCTCTTACCCGATCAGGTACACGATAACCTTCATCGAGTAACCCCTCGAGTTGTTCATATTTCATTAGCTTACTCGATCACTCCACCTGATCATGTACTCGAATGCTTGCATCGAGTGATTAGGTCGTGTGGTTCTTTGTTTATATTCTTTTCTTTTATTATTTTAGGATTGTTAGATAAAACCCATAATTACTTTGCTTGACTTGCATTGTTCTGATTGCATCCTTCCTACTAGCATAAACAACCATTTGGATTGATAACCCTTTGTACTACAACTACATATGGAATTGATACCCTGGGTGAAAAATCTGCTTATCAATCTGGCGCCGTTGCCATTTGGTTGATTTTATTTTACTACGTTTAGGATTTCAGCACTTGCTAGATTAAGTTCTTTTATTTATATTGGTTCGGAGTTTGACTTGTTTGTTTTCGTTCTTGTTTTTTTTCAATCTTAGGTACAACCCGAGCATCCACCCGACCCATCACTCGATCACCTGGATCGAGTAGAACCTCGTGTACACACTCGGTTACTTTCCGGTGCATGCAAACATGATCCAAATGTAGCCAGAACCTGAGTCCTTTCATCGACAACATCGACAGACCAACGCTACTCAGACAACAACAAGTTCAACCGCAACGAGCAATCATTAAGGAGACAATGAACAATCAAAACGGTCCACCAGCTCCTCAAACAAGGACCAACATAGGAGCAGGAGATGCTCCATCTACTCACACTCAAAGGAATGACATTGTGCCACCTGCTGTCTAGAACAACAATTTTGAGATCAAGAGTAGTCTCATCCAGATGATACAGAGTAATAAGTTTCATGGATTGCCAACGGAGGACCCATTGGATCATCTGGATGAATTTGATAGGCTCTGTAGCCTCAAAAAGATAAATGGAGTTAGTGAGGATGGATTCAAACTCAGGCTTTTCCCATTCTCTTTAGGAGACAAAGCACACATCTGGGAGAAATCACTCCCCAAGGAGTCCATCACCAGTTGGGAAGCGTGCAAGAAGGCATTCCTGGCCAAATTCTTCTCCAACTCCAGAACCGCAAGGCTGCAAAATGACATTTCCAGCTTTGTTTAGAAGAACAATGAAATGTTCAGTGAAGCTTGGGAACGTTTCAAGGGATACACTACGAGATGTCGTCATCACGGCTTCAACAATGCTTCATTGCTGAGGACACTCTACAGAGGAGTGGTCCCCAAGATATGGATGTTCTGGACACCGCAAGCAATGGTAACTTCCTCAACAAGGATGTTGATGAAGGGTGGGACCTAGTGGAGAACTTGGCTCAATCTAATGGGAATTACAATGAGGAGTACAACCGCAATGTGCGATCTCTAGGAGAGGAAGATGCCAATTACAAGAGGGACATGAAAGCCCTCAATGACAAGCTCGACAAGCTCCTCAACCAGCAGTAGCATGTTCATGCATTATCAGAGGAAGAACAGTTTTTACAACAAGATGGGGAGACTGTACAAATAGAGGATGTTAACCACATCCACAACCAAGGAGGATACAACAGAGGATACAACAACTACAAGCCGAATCCAAGTCTTTCCTACCCACACCCGATACAAAGCCCAATGCCTCCATCTAGTTCATCTTCGCTGGATTTGTTATCACTGATGCACACAGTCCAATCCAATCAGAAGACCGACACGATACACATCAATACAAGTTTCGATGATCTCGCCTGCCGTCTATCCGCAAACTTCAAAGAACTACATAACAAGTCTGATGCCCTGGGATCTCGAATTCAGGTGCTCACTGATAACTCGGCTTCCACCTCCAAAAGTCCTACGGAGTATGCACACGCGATAGCCTTACGGAGTGGAAGACAACTACCACCTCGAACGGCACCACTGAACATCACTAAGGACAGCAATGATTTAGATGGGGAGGATCTCTGTGAACCGGCCATTTCTGCTGAACCACCAGCCCATTCTCCAGAACAGCCCGACCCTGCACCCGACCACACTCCTCGGATAGATGATCGGGTTGACACTCCAGTAACTCCGCCTCCTGCAGACAAACCGGGAGGAGAGAAACAGAAAGAAAGAAGATCCATCCCTCCACCCTACAAGCCACCATTGCCATTCCCTGGACGATTTCGCATGGAACTTCTGGAGAAGTACAAAGCAATGTTCGAGAAATAGATGCAAGAACTTGAACTCCGCATGCCTCTAATGGACGCTTTCACCCTGATACCTCCTTACCAGAAATTCCTGAAAGATGCAGTGATGGAGCGGATCAAACACGTACAAGGGATGGTCATACTCAATCATGAGTGCAGTGCCATAATCCTGAGGACTGCTTCACCTAAGAAACTGAGCGAACCAGGATCGTTTACCTTACCTTGCTCGATTAGACCACTGAAGTTCGGAAGATGCCTTTGCGATTTGGGGGCATCCGCCAGCCTAATGCCACTAACTGTAGCCAAACGTCTTGGATTCGAGAAATCCAAGCCTACCGACATCCAACTGGTTTTGGCAGATCGAACTACGAGGTTGCCAAGCGGAGTTCTGGAAGACTTGCCGGTCAAGGTAGGGTCAGTAGATGTACCAACAGACTTCGTGGTTTTGGAAATGGATGTGGAGCCAAGGGATCCGCTTATCTTAGGACGACCATTCCTAGCCACCGTAGGGGCAATGATTGATGTAAGAAACAGGAAGATCGATCTGAAGCGCGGGGAAGACCTCACTATGAAGTTTGACATTCGGGAAACTATGAAAAAACATACTATAGCTGGTCAAACCTTCTGGATAGAGGAGTTAGAAAAACTGCGTGAGGAGGCATTTGAGGAGATTGCAATCGGGGATTGTTTACAAACAGCACTGACAAATGATGTTAAGGAGGGATTCGTGCATCAAGAAACAGAGCTCTACGAGGAGCTGCTTGATACTTATCGAGAGGTCATCAAACCAGAGCTAAGTGAGGACATGAGGGAAGCTGAAAGAGAGGGAGTGATGCTCGACAACAGAAGCTCAGACATGTCAGTAGTCACCTCCTACGTCATTTCGTGCAGTTGCTCAACACCAGCCCACCCGGACGCTAACACGATCGCCCCATCAAGTAGGATGATCGAGCACAACCTCGAGCAGCAACTCCAAACCACTGATGATTGGTCCGAGTCTAAAGCGCCAAAAGTGGAACTCAAACCTCTTCCATCTGGGCTAAGGTACGCTTTCTTAGGACCTAATTCAACCTATCCAGTGATCGTCAATTCTAGCCTGCCTGAAAAATAATTGGATTTGCTTTGCACTCAATTAAGAAACTATAGGAGAACAATAGGCTATACTTTAGATGATATCAAGGGTATATCCCCTGATCTTTGCACCCACCGGATAAACCTTGAGGATGAATCGTACTCTAGTGTGGAACCTCAGCGTCGGTTGAATCCGAACCTGAAAGAAGTGGTGAAAAAGGAAATTCTGAAGCTGCTCGATGCTGGAGTTATCTACCCTATATCAGATAGCACTTGGGTATCCCCGGTGCACTGCGTTCCGAAGAAAGGAGGAATCACCGTCATCAAAAATGAGAAGGATGAGCTGATTCCAACAAGGACGATAACTGGACATCGAATGTGTATCGACTATAGGAAGCTCAACGCAACCTCTAGGAAGGATCATTTCCCCCTTCCTTTCATCGACCAGATGCTGGAACGACTAGCTAACCACCCGTACTACTGCTTCCTAGACAGGAATAGTGGATTTTTCCAAATCCCAATTCACCTGCCCTTACGGTACCTTTGCCTATAAGAGGATGCCTTTCGGTTTGTGCAACGCTCCCGCGACTTTCCAAAGATGCATGACATCTATCTTCTCGGATTTAATAGAAGAAATGGTGGAAGTTTTTATGGATGACTTTTCAGTATATGGAGCTTCTTTCACATCCTGTCTGTCAAACCTCTGCAAGGTGCTGAAAAGGTGTGAAGAAACCAACCTAGTGTTAAACTGGGAAAAGTGCCACTTTATGGTCCAGGAGGGAATATTTTAGGGCATAAGATCTCAGAAAAGGGGATAGAGGTCGACAAGGCTAAGATCAAAGTAATAGTTCAACTGCAATCTCCTAAATCGGTGAGAGATGTCAGAAGTTTTTTAGGGCACGCAAGGTTCTACAAACGATTCATTAAAGACTTCTCTACGATCGCACAACCACTAACGCGGCTCCTTTGCAAGGAAGCAGAGTTTATTGTTGACAACGACTGTTTAGACGCCTTCAACAAGATAAAGGAGGCTTTGGTGAGCGCGCCAATAGTTCAAGCCCCTAACTGGGACCATCCCGTCGAGATTATGTGTGATGCATCAGATTATGCTTTAGCAGCAGTACTGGGTCAAAGAATAGATAAAAAGCTCCATGTGATCTACGATGCCCAGATGAGGTATTCGACAACTGAAAAGGAGCTCCTTGCTGTGGTTTTCGCGTTTGAGAAGTTCAGAAGCTACCTAGTCGGTTCGAAGGTGATTGTCTACACGGATCATGCTGCCCTACGGTACATTTACTCAAAAAAGGACACCAAACCTAGGCTCCTCCGATGAATCCTTCTTCTGCAAGAATTTTTTGACATAGAGATCTTGGATAAAAAAGGATTTGAAAACGGGGTAGCAGACCATCTGTCCAGAATGAGAATCGAAGATCCACTCCCAATAGATGACTCAATGCCCGAAGAAAGACTGATGCACATCACCTTCTTGGAAGAAATGAACCACACGATCGGACACACGATAGCTTACTCGACCCCCGAGTCTACCAGGTCGATCGAGTTGATGGCAATCGAGTCGGCTGAGCTACCATGGTACTCAGATTTTGTGAACTACATGGTGTGCGGGGAAATTCCTAAGGAATATGACGCTCATAGAAAGAAGAAGTTCTTCAGGGATGTCAACAACTACTACTGGGATGAACCTTATCTTTACAAGAAAGGGACGGATGGCCTGTTCAGACGATGTATAGCAGAGGAGGAAGTCTGAGGAGTACTAGAGCACTGTCATGTGTCCGCCTATGGAGGACATTTTGCCACCTTCAAAAAAGTCCAAAAGATACTACAAGCTGGTCTTTGGTGGCCAACAATGTTTAAGGACGCACAGCTCTTCATAGCACAATGTGATTCGTGCCAGAAAATGGGTAACATAGGTCGAAGGAATGAAATGCCTCAGCAGCCAATCTTAGAAGTTGAAGTTTTCGATATTTGGGGAATAGATTTCATGGGACCTTTCCACCCACCCTCAAATGGAAACATGTACATCCTAGTGGCAGTCGACTATGTCTCTAAGTGGGTAGAAGCAATCGCCAGCCCGATGAATGATCACAAGGTTGTAATGAAGATGTTCAAAAGCATCATTTCCCGAGATTTGGAATCCCAAGAGTAGTGGTCAGTGATGGAGGAACCCACTTCATTAACAGGGTTTTCGATGGCTTGTTGAGAAAGTACGGAGTCAAGCATAAAGTCGCGACAGCTTATCACCCACAGACCAGCGGACAAGTGGAAGTAAGCAACAAACAGATCAAAGCGATATTAGCCAGAATCGTGGGAATCACAAAAAAAGATTGGGGATTCAAGCTGGATATTGCGTTATGAGCTTACAGGACCGCTTATAAACACCGATTGGGCGGACCCCTTTCCAGCTTCTTTATGGAAAAACTGTCATCTTCCTGTCGAGGTTGAATACAACGCAATGTGGACGACCAAGCTGCTGAATTTGGATATAAAGACTGCTCAAGAGAAGAGAGTAATGGATCTCCACGAACTTGATGAGATACGGCTAGAGGCCTATGATAATTCGATAATCTATAAGGAAAGAACCAAATTTTTTCATGACAAGAAGATCCGACACAAGTATTTGAAAGCTGGGGACAAAGTCCTTTTGTTCAACTCAAAGCTTTGGCTGTTCCCTGGGAAGCACAAGTCAAGATGGTCAGGACCCTTCGAAATTAAAAAGGTTCTGCCCTATGGAGCGGTGACTTTACTAGGAAAAGATGAGACAGAATTTACTGTGAATGCGCAGAGAGTGAAGAAATACATGGCAAATGAGAACACAGAGGTGGGATCATCTCTGCGTCTCGTCGATCCCGCGCCAGTCTGAGATGAACTGAAAGTCAAGCTTAGAGACTATAAACAAGCTCACTTGGAAGGAAATCCCAAAGGCAGGTTTGTAAATACAATTTACATTTTAAAGTCTTTTCTCTCTTAAGTTCTTTCGCCCTACACGATGAGCTACGCGGTACCCCCTCGATCAACCCCTAAGATGCTGGTCCGATTAATTTGTCCGTGCATATCACCGAGCTCTCTGACGAGCAAACACCGGCACCTGCTGAAGCCGGAGACGACCCTGACTACACGTTGGCGAGTATGGAGGCTGCTGCAACCTCCTTCTTCACCAACCCATGAGGTACCACTTTCATCCGATCTTCGTAAATAACATTGCATTTAGTTTATTTCATCTTGTGTGATTCTTGGATTCTTTTTCCAACTTTTATTTACACAGAGACTGTGTAATTTAAGTTTGGGGGAGGGTCATAGAATGTATTTAACATTGTATTTTATTGTCTTAATTTTCTTATTTATAATCTTTGCATGCTAGTTTTATTCATTTGAGTCTACATCTATTTGCATTTAAAAACAAAAAAAAATTTTGAAATTTAAAAAAAAAAAAAAAAGAATGTTCATGTAGTTGCATTTACATATTAGGATTGAGTCTAGTTTGTTTCATATAGGACTGTTGCATTTGCATCTTAGGGGACAATGATTAAAACTACCTTGTTTAAAATGAAACCTTAGGATTGAAGCTATAGCCCTTAGTCACAGTTCATTGTTGCTAGATCAATCTTTGGAAAAAAATGAAAAATCTTTGCTTAGAACCTTGTGTCTTTTGAATGCTTCCTCCACTTGTTTGAACATCAGAACATCTCTATATTATTGGATTTAATTTGAACTTTCATTATCTTGCTTATGGAACTTGAATACTTGCTCATGGTAACTCTAAATTCGGGTTAGCAATCCATTTTACCATTCTTTTTCGTTTAACCCGATTTATTTGTCTTACCCATGAACCCAAACCTTTCTTTCAAACCTTGTTATGAATTGTTGAGTGAGGCATTTTTCATTGTGCTATAGGTTGTGAAACCTTGAGAGTATTGAGAACGACAAAGAACTGCCTCTTGATTTAGCTAAGTTAGAATTTGAACTAGCTAATAGATTCAGTTTTGAAAGATAGGTGGTTAGTATGTTTATTTGGGGTTGGGTTGAGGAATATATATAAAAAAAAGAGAAGTCCTTAAGGTTAGAATCAATTAGCTCTAAGTCTCTAAGTAAAAAAAATAATATGAGAAAAAGTGTTTGCTATGGTCTCCTAGAAAGAAAGAAAAAAAAATATATATATATATATATATATATATAAATATTAGGATTTAGCAAAGAAAGAAAAGAAAAAAAAAAAGAGAAAAGAGCTAGAAGTTTAAAGTTTAAACCTTAAGGAGTAAAAAAAAAAAAAAAAAAAAGTTAAAATCAAGGATGTGGGTAGTATAATTCTAGGGGTTTGATAAAAAAAAAAGAGAAAGAAAGTGAATGAGAAAATGGTAGATTATCAAGAGTTAAGCTTTGTACGCCCAAATTGTTCTCAATCTTAGATAGTTTTCACAACTGTCTAGCATTCCTTCTTTTGAGAGAAAACCACCCAAATAATTTGTTTGAAACCACCTTACTAAAAAACCTTACCCTTGAAACCAATTGAGCTTGATTCACCTTCCATTTGCAAGAATTCGCCAAACACTTAATTGAATGTGAAAGAGATGTTCTTTACTTTTAGATGGAGGTTGAACTAGATCGATGCATGGTAATAAGCATAGAAAAATATTTGTAAGTATGTTGATTGATCTTAGCACCATTAAAGTATCTTTAAGGACTATAGCTTGAGTCCTTCACTTAGCATATAAAAGTTATGAGTCCCCGTTTTCAAACCGCACCCTCCTACTTCCTTGCTAGAGGACTAGCAAGATTTAAGTTTGGGAGTTTGATAACTCTCTAGTTTACATGTTTTTAGCATTTTTTTTTGTCCATATTTTGCATTGTTCATTGATAACTCTCTAATTTATGTTTTTAGCATCCTTTTTTGTCTATATTTTGCATTGTTCATACCTCTAACTTAGCAGTTTTAGGTCATTAACTGTAGGAATTCACTTTTAGACCATTTAGGGTGTTGCATTTATGCATTTGCATATTTTGGATGAAAACAGGTGCTAAAGAGCCAAAAATGGGGAAAAACAAGGACAATCCGAGCATGTACCCGAAAGAGCCATCGAGCTGAAAAAACAAGTCCAAACCCCAACACGATCGAGGAGGATCCGAGAGCATGAAGAACAACCCGAAGATCCACCCGAGGAGTAACCCGACTTCACCCTCGTGTACCCCATCGAGTAGACCATCAGACAGGTCTGGGAAGCTAGGTCAAAAGGGTTTCCATATATAAACCCCCTCCTCTCCTAGCTCGCAAGGGAGCACGCCGCAGACCCTCAAACCAGAGAGCGAGAGCTTCTGTGAGAGAAATGAGCGACTCAAACATTTTTCTTTTCGTTTTGCATTTTTATTTCATAGTTTTTATAGTTTTCTTAGATTTCTATCTTGTACTCTTTCTACTCTACTATCTTTCAATACAATGCAAGTTTCATTCATTTTCGTTATTTTGTTCCTTGTTATCATGTCTGAGTAGTGTAGTAAAGTTTCTAGGGATGGGATAGATGATTTTGTGTTCTTGATCGGTTAGGATGCCTTAGTTTGATTGTAAATGATTGATAGATTTCCTTCTTGGATTCTTTTTCCAACTTTTATTTACACAGAGACTGTGTAATTTAAGTTTGGGGGAGGGTCATAGAATGTATTTAACATTGTATTTTATTGTCTTAATTTTCTTATTTCTAATCTTTGCATGCTAGTTTTATTCATTTGAGTCTACATCTATTTGCATTTAAAAACAAAAAAAAATTTTGAAATTTAAAAAAAAAAAAAAAAAAGAATGTTCATGTAGTTGCATTTACATATTAGGATTGAGTCTAGTTTGTTTCATATAGGACTGTTGCATTTGCATCTTAGGGGACAATGATTAAAACTACCTTGTTTAAAATGAAACCTTAGGATTGAAGCTATAGCCCTTAGTCACAGTTCATTGTTGCTAGATCAATCTTTGGAAAAAAATGAAAAATCTTTGCTTAGAACCTTGTGTCTTTTGAATGCTTCCTCCACTTGTTTGAACATCAGAACATCTCTATATTATTGGATTTAATTTGAACTTTCATTATCTTGCTTATGGAACTTGAATACTTGCTCATGGTAACTCTAAATTCGGGTTAGCAATCCATTTTACCATTCTTTTTCGTTTAACCCGATTTATTTGTCTTACCCATGAACCCAAACCTTTCTTTCAAACCTTGTTACGAATTGTTGAGTGAGGCATTTTTCATTGTGCTATAGGTTGTGAAACCTTGAGAGTATTGAGAACGACAAAGAACTGCCTCTTGATTTAGCTAAGTTAGAATTTGAACTAGCTAATAGATTCAGTTTTGAAAGATAGGTGGTTAGTATGTTTATTTGGGGTTGGGTTGAGGAATATATATAAAAAAAAAGAGAAGTCCTTAAGGTTAGAATCAATTAGCTCTAAGTCTCTAAGTAAAAAAAATAATATGAGAAAAAGTGTTTGCTATGGTCTCCTAGAAAGAAAAAATATATATATATATATATAAATATTAGGATTTAGCAAAGAAAGAAAAGAAAAAAAAAAAAGAGAAAAGAGCTAGAAGTTTAAAGTTTAAACCTTAAGGAGTAAAAAAAAAAAAAAAAAAAAGTTAAAATCAAGGATGTGGGTAGTATAATTCTAGGAGTTTGATAAAAAAAAAAAGAAAAAGAAAGTGAATGAGAAAATGGTAGATTATCAAGAGTTAAGCTTTGTACGCCCAAATTGTTCTCAATCTTAGATAGTTTTCACAACTGTCTAGCATTCCTTCTTTTGAGAAAAAATCACCCAAAGAATTTGTTTGAAACCACCTTACTAAAAAGCCTTACCCTTGAAACCAATTGAGCTTGATTCACCTTCCATTTGCAAGAATTCGCCAAACACTTAATTGAATGTGAAAGAGATGTTCTTTACTTTTAGATGGAGGTTGAACTAGATCGATGCATGGTAATAAGCATAGAAAAATATTTGTAAGTATGTTGATTGATCTTAGCACCATTAAAGTATCTTTAAGGACTATAGCTTGAGTCCTTCACTTAGCATATAAAAGTTATGAGTCCCCGTTTTCAAACCGCACCCTCCTACTTCCTTGCTAGAGGACTAGCAAGATTTAAGTTTGGGAGTTTGATAACTCTCTAGTTTACATGTTTTTAGCATTTTTTTTGTCCATATTTTGCATTGTTCATTGATAACTCTCTAATTTATGTTTTTAGCATCCTTTTTTGTCTATATTTTGCATTGTTCATACCTCTAACTTAGCATTTTTAGGTCATTAACTGTAGGAATTCACTTTTAGACCATTTAGGGTGTTGCATTTCTGCATTTGCATATTTTGGATGAAAACAGGTGCTAAAGAGCCAAAAATGGGGAAAAACAAGGACAATCCGAGCATGTACTCGAAGGAGCCATCGAGCTGAAAAAACAAGTCCGAACCCCAACACGATCGAGGAGGATCCGAGAGCATGAAGAACAACCCGAAGATCCACCCGAGGAGTAACCCGACTTCACCCTCGTGTACCCCATCGAGTAGACCATCAGACAGGTCTGGGAAGCTAGGTCAAAAGGGTTTCCATATATAAACCCCCTCCTCTCCTAGCTCGCAAGGGAGCACGCCGCAGACTCTCAAACCAGAGAGCGAGAGCTTCTGTGAGAGAAATGAGCGACTCAAACATTTTTCTTTTCGTTTTGCATTTTTATTTCATAGTTTTTATAGTTTTCTTAGATTTCTATCTTGTACTCTTTCTACTCTACTATCTTTCAATACAATGCAAGTTTCATTCATTTTCGTTATTTTGTTCCTTGTTATCATGTCTGAGTAGTGTAGTAAAGTTTCTAGGGATGGGATAGATGATTTTGTGTTCTTGATCGGTTAGGATGCCTTAGTTTGATTGTAAATGATTGATAGATTTCCTTCTAGGTTGGTGTTCTTAAGGTTGTCAACGGACCGAGAGATTGAGATTAGATCTAGGGCGTTTCAGCAACCGAGAGATGTAGATGAGATGCGTGAATTAGCCAATGCTAGAGGTTTACTTGACTCTGAGTAAGGGATTAGATGAGTTTGAGTTTACTGACAATAATGAATCGTTCTTAATGCCTGCTTGTTCATATTGCTAGTGCGAGAGTGTCGTAAGTGATCAAGGTTGATTGTTGCTAGTGCGAGAGTGTGGTGACAAGGTTTTAGAGATTCATTGTCTAGGAAATAATTGCTTGAGGCATGTATGGCATCTATACTGGTATAGAATACTTAGGTTCGATTACCCCATCCTTAGGAGCTTTCATATTTTATTTGTTTACATTTTCTTTACTTACTCGACCACTTACCCGATCAGGTACACGATAACCTGCATCGAGTAATACCTCGAGCTGTTCATATCTCATTTGCTTACTCGATCACCCCACTCGATCCTGTACTCGACTGCTTGCATCGAGTGCTTAGGTCATGTGGTTTCTTTGTTTATATTCCTTTCTTTTATTTATTTAAGGACTGTTAGAACAAAAACCCTATCTGCTTGGCTTGACTTGTATTGTCCTGATTATATCCTTCCTGCTAGCAATAGACAACCATTTGGATTGATAAACCTTTGTACTACAACTGCATAGGGAATTGATACTCTGGGCAAAAACCCAACTATCATTCATACCCTTAGCCTAGCATTTTTAGGTCATAAATTGTAGGAATTTACTTTTAGGCCATTTAGGGTATTGCATTTTTTGATTTGCATATTTTGGATGAAAACAGGTGCTTAAGAGCCTAGAATGGTGAAAAACAAGGACAAACCCAAGCATGTACTCGAAGGAGCCATCGAGCTGGAAGAACAAGTCCGAACCCCAACACGATTGAAGAGGATCCAAGAGCTGGAAGAACAACCCGAAGATCTATCCATTTGATTGATTTCATTTTGCTACGTTTAGGATTTCAGCACTTGCTAGATAGTGTTCTTTTGTTTATATTTGGTTCGGACACTGACTTGTTTGCTTTTGCATCGTTTGTTTAGAATCTCAGGTACAACCCGAGCACCCACCCGACCCGTCACTCGATCACCTGGATCGAGTTGATCCTCTTGTACACACTCGGACGCCTACCTGTGCATGCAAACACGATCCAGAGGTACCCAGAACCTGAGTCCTTTCATCGACAACATCGACAGACCTAGGCTCCTCAGACAACAACAAGTTCAACCAGAACCAGCAATCATTGAGGAGACGATGAATAATCAGAACAGTCCACCAACTCCTCAAGCAAGGACCAATATCGGAGCAAGAGATGCTCCAACTACTCACACTCAAAGGAATGGCATTGTGCCACCAGCTGTGCAGAACAACAATTTTGAGATCAAGAGTAGTTTCATCCAGATGATACAGAGTAATAAGTTTCATGGATTGCCAATGGAGGACCCATTGGATCATCTGGATGAATTTGATAGGCTCTGTAGCTTCACTAAGATTAATGGAGTCAGTGAAGATGGATTCAAGCTCAGGCTTTTCCCATTCTCTTTGGGAGACAAAACACACATATAGGAGAAATCGCTCCCTAAGGAGTCCATCACCACTTGGGAAGCGTGCAAGAAGGCATTCCTGGCCAAATTCTTCTCCAACTCCAGAACCGCAAGGCTGAGAAATGACATTTCTGGCTTTGTTCAGAAGAACAATGAAACGTTCAGTGAAGCTTGGGAATGTTTCAAGGGATACACTACCCGATGTCCACATAACGGCTTCAGCAATGCTTCATTGCTGAGGACACTTTACAGAGGAGTGGTCCCCAAGATACGGATGTTGCTGGACACCGCAAGTCATGGTAACTTCCTCAACACGGATGTCGATGAAGGTTGGGACCTAGTGGAGAACTAGGCTCAATCTGATGGCAACTACAATGAGGAATATGATCGCTCTGTGCGATCTCTAGGAGAGGAAGATGCCATGTACAAGAGGGACATGAAAGCCCTCAATGATAAGCTCGACAAGTTCTTCAACCAGCAGAAGCATGTTCATGCCCTATCAGAGGAAGAGCAGTTTCTACAACAAGATGGAGAGACTATACAGATAGAGGATGTTAACTACATTAACAACCAAGGAGGTTACAACAAAGGGTACAACAACTACAAGCCAAATCCGATTGTGCCATACCAAAACCCGATACACAGCCTGATACCGCCATCAAGTTCGTCATCGCTGGATTTACTCTCCCTAATGCATACAGCCCTATCAACTCAGAAGACAGAAACAATTTGCATTAATACAGGATTCAACAATCTCGCTTGTCGTCTGTCAGCCAATTTCCAACAATTGCACAACAAGTTTGATGCCTTAGGATCTCGAATTCAGCTGATTACGGATAACCCGGCTTCCACCTCAACAAGTCACACAGAGTCTGCAAACGCGATCACCTTACGGAGTGGCCGACAATTACCCCTGAGAACAGTACCACTGGACATCACTGAGGACAGCAATGATATAGATAGGGAAGATCTCGGTGAACCAATCATTTCTGCTGAACCACCAAGCCACTCCCCATCACAATCCGATGCTCAACCCGATCCATCACCCTACCACACCACTCGGATAGGTGATCGGGTTGACCCTCAGGTAACTCCGCCCCCTGCAGACAAACCAGGAAGAGAAAAGACAAAAGAAAGGAGATTCATTCCCCCACCTTACAAGCCACCTCTGCCATTCCCTGGACGATTTTGCAAGGAACTCTTGGAGAAGTACAAAGCATTGTTTGAGAAACAGATGCAAGAACTCGAACTTCGCATGCCCCTTATGGATGCTTTCACCTTGATACCTCCTTACCAGAAATTCCTGAAAGATGCAGTCATGGAGCGAATCAAGCAAGTTCAAGGGATGGTTATACTCGATCATGAGTGAAGTGCCATAATTCAGAGAACTGCCGCACCTAAGAAACTAAGTGACCTGGGATCGTTTACTTTACCTTGCTCGATCGGACCTTTGAAGTTCGGAAGATGTTTCTGCGATTTGGGGGCGTTAGTCAGCCTGATGCCACTTACTGTAGCTAAACGTCTCGGATTCGAGAAATTCAAGTCTACCGACATCCAACTGGTTCTGGCTGATCGAACTATGAGGTTGCCAAGAGGAATTTTGGAAGACTTGCCGGTCAAAGTAGGGTCAGTAGACATACCAACCGACTTCGTGGTTTTGGAAATGGATGTGGAGCCAAGGGATCCGCTTATCTTAGGACGACCATTCTTAGCCACCGCAGGAGCAATGATTGATGTAAGGAACGGGAAGATCGATCTGAAGCTCGGGGAAGATCTCACTATGCAGTTTGACATTCGGGAAACTATGAAAAAACCTACGATAGTTGGGCAAACCTTATGTATAGAGGGATTAGAAAAACTGCGCGAGGAGGCATTTGAGGAGATTGCGATAGGGGATTGTTTACAAACGGCACTGACAAATGATGGTAAGGAAGGGTTCGTGCATCAAGAAACGGAGCTCTACAAGGAATTGTGTGATACTTCTCTAGATGTCATCGAACTAGAGCTAAGTGAGGACATGAGGGAAGCTGAAAGAGAGGGAGTGATGCTCGACAACAGAAGCTCAGACATGTCAGTAGTCACCTCCTACGTCATTTCGTGCAGTTTCTCAACACCAGCCCACCCGGACGCTAATACGATCGCCCCATCAAGTAGGATGATCGAGCACAACCTCGAGCAGCAACTCCAAACCACTGATGATTGGTCCGAGTCTAAAGCGCCAAAAGTGGAACTCAAACCTCTTCCATCTGGGCTAAGGTACGCTTTCTTAGGACCTAATTCAACGTATCCAGTGATCGTCAATTCTAGCCTGCCTGAAAAATAATTGGATTTGCTTTGCACTCAATTAAGAAACTATAGGAGAACAATAGGCTATACTTTAGATGATATCAAGGGTATATCCCCTGATCTTTGCACCCACCGGATAAACCTTGAGGATGAATCGTACTCTAGTGTGGAACCTCAGCGTCGGTTGAATCCGAACCTGAAAGAAGTGGTGAAAAAGGAAATTCTGAAGCTGCTCGATGCTGGAGTTATCTACCCTATATCAGATAGCACTTGGGTATCCCCGGTGCACTGCGTTCCGAAGAAAGGAGGAATCACCGTCATCAAAAATGAGAAGGATGAGCTGATTCCAACAAGGACGATAACTGGACATCGAATGTGTATCGACTATAGGAAGCTCAACGCAACCTCTAGGAAGGATCATTTCCCCCTGCCTTTCATTGACCAAATGCTGGAACGACTAGCTAACCACCCGTACTACTGCTTCCTAGACAGGAATAGTGGATTTTTCCAAATCCCAATTCACCCTGCTGACCAGGAGAAAACTACCTTCACCTGCCCTTACGGTACTTTTGCCTATAGGAGGATGCCTTTCGGTTTGTGCAACGCTCCCGCGACTTTCCAAAGGTGCATGACATCTATCTTCTCGGATTTAATAGAAAAAATGGTAGAGGTTTTTATGGATGACTTTTCAGTATATGGAGCTTCTTTCACATCATGTCTGTCAAACCTCTGCAAGGTGCTGAAAAGGTGTGAAGAAACCAATCTAGTGTTAAACTGGGAAAAATGCCACTTTATGGTCCAAGAGGGAATAGTTTTGGGGCACAAGATCTCAGAAAAGGGGATAGAGGTCGAGAAAGCCAAGATCAAAGTAATGGTTCAGCTGCAACCTCCCAAATCAGTGAGAGATGTCAGAAGTTTTTTAGGACACACAAGATTCTACAGGCGATTCTTTAAAGACTTCTCTAAGATCGCACGACCGTTAACACGGCTACTTTGGAAGGAAGTAGAGTTTATTGTCGACAAGGACTGTTTAGATGCCTTCAACAAGATAAAGGAGGCTTTGGTGAGCGCACCAATAATTCAAGCTCCTAACTGGGACCATCCCTTTGAGATTATGTGTGATGCGTCAGACTACGCTGTGGGAGCGGTACTAGGTCAAAGAATAGATAAAAAGCTCCACGTGATCTACTACGCCAGCAAAACCATGGACGATGCCCAAACGAGGTATGCGACAACTGAAAAGGAACTACTTGTTCTGGTTTTCGCGTTTGAAAAGTTCAGAAGCTACTTAGTCGGTTCAAAGGTAATTTTCTACATGGATCATGCCGCCCTACAGTACATCTACTCAAGAAAGGACACCAAACCTAGGCTCCTCAGATGGATCCTTTTTCTGCAAGAATTCGACATAGAAATCCTGAATAAAAAAGGAATTGAAAATCCACTCCCAATAGACGACTCAATGCCCGAAGAAAAACTGATGCACATCGCCTTCTTGGAAGAAATGAGCCACACAATCAGACACACGATAGATTACTCAATCCCCAAGTCAGCAAGGTCGATCGAGTTCATGGCAATCGAGTCGGTTAAGCTCCCATGGTACTCAGACTTCGTGAACTACTTGGTGTGCGGAGAAATTCCTAATAACTACGACGCTCAAAGAAAGAAGAAATTCTTCAGGGATGTCAACAACTACTACTGGGACGAACATTATCTCTACAAGAAAGGGACGGATGGCCTGTTCAGACGATGTATAGCAGAGGAGGAAGTCCAAGGAGTACTAGAGCATTGTCATGGGTCCGCCTATGGAGGACATTTTGCCACCTTCAAAAACAGTCCAAAAGATACTCCAAGCACAAAAGATACTTCATTTCGTTCGTGCCAGAAAATGGGTAGCATAGGTCGACGAAATGAAATGCCTCAGCAGCTGATCTTAGAAGTCGAAATTTTTGATGTATGGGGAATAGACTTCATGGGATCCTTCAACCCACCCTCGAATGGAAACATGTACAACCTAGTGGCAGTCGATTATGTCTTGTAATGGGTAGAAGCAATCGCCAGCCCGACGAATGATCACAAGGTCGTAATGAAGATGTTCAAAAGCATCATTTTCCCGAGATTTGGAATCCCAAGAGTAGTAATGAGTGATGGAGGAACCCACTTCATTAACAGGGTTTTCGATGGATTGTTGAAAAAGCACGGAGTCAAGCATAAAGTCGCGACAACTTATCACCCGCAAACTGATATGATCATGAGACTATCCAAGACGACCCATGAGTCTTGCTCAACACAAACGAAGTCAAAGATCAACTCTTCCTACCAAACTGCTATTTGGGATGCATTCTTACCTCATCTAGAGCATATCTCGAAGTTGAATCAGTCCAATCAGAGTTTAGGTGAAGGAGTTATTCATTTTACAAATCAGGTGAACTCATGGCTACGCGACTTAGACCTACGAGAATTCAAAGGAGGATTCCGACCAAGCCAGAAGTACTCAAGCTATGAACAAAACTGTTCTGAAATCTTGATCCATCCTAGAACCACTGAGAATTGGAAGCACGTTAAAATCAGCTCATACTTGAAAGATATGGATATTTCAAGTCAGTGGATCTGTCCTAGTTCCATTTTCGCGTCTGAGCCAAAGATCGTGTTACACAGACCAACTCATAATCAATTTGGACACGAAATCAACTGGAGGATCTCAATGGATCTCTTATGTTACCAACAAGCTCAAGAACACAAGATTTAACCAACAAACCACAGAGTTACGTCCCATTTGCCAAAGGAGGTGGATCTATTTCTTAACTTGATGAGTTTCAGGTCCAGTTGGTTTAAGAGCTTCCAGAATTATGTTTGGCAACCAGGAGTTGTTTTCTACTAAGCCCAAGATGAAGAAATGATACAGCCCATGCTGTTTCTCATCAGCAAATTGGATCAAGGAGTCAAAGAGAGTTAAAAAGATCAAGGAGGTACTTAATGGGCTAATACAAGAACTTATGGCAAAAGAGAGCATGGGAAATTATTTTGGGGATGATACCTATCAATTCCAGCCCAGTTTGAGCCTAATTCAAGTCCAAGAAAGCCCAAAATAATCACTTTATTTTGTGGTCAAAGAGAAGTGACGAAAATTGGAGTTCAACTCACCTTGGGAAGGAAACCTTGGGAAGACAAAATTCAAGAGTTGAATCTTCATTCAACTATCTATCTTTATTGTTTTTAGTTTCAAGAATAATACTTGGCTTTGTTACCAAGTTTTCCTATCTTATATAAACTCATGTAAGAGTAAAGAAATAATCAACAATCCAACTTTTTATCAAAACCTTTTCTTTTTGAGAGTGATTTTCTTCTGTTCTTTGTGAACAAAACCGATTGCTTGGTGTGATTCCAACAATCAAAACCGACTACTTGGTGTGATTCCGATAGTCAAAACCCCGATCTCTTTGGTGCGAGGCTGAGAGATCCGATCTTTTTGGTGCGAGGCTGAAAGATCAAACCGGTATATCAAGAGTCTTTCCGCAACTCTTGTGCGACCATTCATTCCACCATCCTTATTCTTGAGGCTTCGTCGTCTTTAGAATCAAGGTGTCTCTATCAACCAACTCGAAGGTGCCGAATCCTTGGGAGGATCATATCAAGTGGTATCAGAGCACACCCTTGAGTTTGGTATTCTATCATTCTATCATCTTCTAACCGTTCATCTTCTTCCTATCATTTTCTATCTTTCAATCTTCTATCTATCATCTTTCTATCTTTCCATCTTCTTTATTTTCATCTTCTCATCTTTTCATCTTCTATTTCTATTTATTTTATTTTTTTTTTAAAAAAAAAGGCAAAAAAAAAAACGAGAAAAAAAAAAGAAGGAAGAAAAAAAAAAGAAAAAGAAAGAAAAAAGAAAAAAAAAGAAAAAAAAAAAAGAAAAAACAGAGAAGAAAAAAAAAAGGCAAAAAAAAAGCAAAAAAAAAAAAGAAGAAAAAAATGTCTAATGATCCACAAGTTCAAGCACTTATGGGAGAGATGCGACGGTTGATGAGGGTTGAGATGAGTGCAATCTACAAGAGGTTGGATGAAGTTCAAGTGGAGGCACAACAAAGACAACCACAAATGTTGCAGCATAGAAGAGAAAGAGATCAACTTAGAGTATTAAGGGCTGACGATTATTACACTACTCAATCATCAAGAACAAGCCATAGGAGGCCACAACACAAAGATGGCATGGATCAAACTTATGTCAACATTGGAGGTAATAAGTTGGAGATTCCTACCTTTCAAGGCAGGAATGACCCAGATGCATACCTAGAGTGGGAGAAAAAGATTGACTCAGTTTTTAGTTGTCAAAACTATTGCGAAATGAAGAAGGTACGAGTTGCAGTCACTGGATTTTGTGATTATGCCATTACTTGGTGGGATCAGTTGGTGATAAGCAGGAGGAGAAATGGAGAACACCCTATTGAGACTTGGGAAGAATTGAAGCCTATTTTGAGGAAACGATATGTTCCCAACCATCACCCTCTTGGTTCAAATCATATTCTAAGGAGGCCTTCTAGACCAACTGATGGAGCGTCTACTGTCACACCAAGTTACCAACGAGAAAGGACATCTCTTGTTTTTAAAGAAGAGAAATCTGCTTTTGTTTTGTTACCATCACCAAAGGAGCACAAGGAGTTGTTGGTTCAGAAAAATCTGTTAGAAATAGCAAAATCACCGAGTGAGCAAACAGAAGCCGAGGAACCAAAGCACAAAGAGATCAGCAAAGATCAGAGTGAGGAAGCCGCGAAGAAAGGCATTATCATCAACAACCTTGATAGTATGGATGGTTCATCTGATGAACCAACAAGGAGAGAAAAGCCAACATTACATTTATCGTCAAGCAAGATAGAGCAAGTTGATGATTTTGTAGGAACCAAGAAAGATCTCACTATAAACTGTGCAAATCTTCCTCATGGTAAGCCACCAGAGTCACTTCAACACTCTCCAACCCAAAGTCTTACAGTTTCGAGGACGAAACTTTTTCAAGAGGAGGGGTATGATATGATCATGAGACCATCCAAGACGACCCTTGAGTCTTGCTCAACACGAACGAAGTCAAAGATCAACTCTTCCTACCAAACTGCTATTTGGGATGCATTCTTACCTCATCTAGAGCATATCTCGCAGTTGAATCAGTCCAATCAGAGTTTAGGTGAAGGAGTTATTCATTTTACAAATCAGGTGAACTCATGGCTACGCGACTTAGACCTACGAGAATTCAAAGGAGGATTCCGACCAAGCCAGAAGTACTCAAGCTATGAACAAAACTGTTCTGAAATCTTGATCCATCCTAGAACCACTGAGAATTGGAAGCACGTTAAAATCAGTTCATACTTGAAAGATATGGATATTTCAAGTCAGTGGATCTGTCCTAGTTCCATTTTCGCGTCTGAGCCAAAGATCGTGTTACACAGACCAACTCAGAATCAATTTGGACACAAAATCAAATGGAGGATCTCAATGGATCTCTTATGTTTCCAACAAGCTCAAGAACACAAGATTTGGCCAACAAACCACAGAGTTACGTCCCATTTGCCAAAGGAGGTGGATCTATTTCTTAACTTGATGAGTTTCAGGTCCAGTTGGTTTAAGAGCTTCCAGAATTATGTTTGGCAACCAGGAGTTGTTTTCTACTAAGCCCAAGATGAAGAAATGATACAGCCCATGCTGTTTCTCATCAGCAAATTGGATCAAGGAGTCAAAGAGAGTTAAAAAGATCAAGGAGGTACTTAATGGGCTAATACAAGAACTTATGGCAAAAGAGAGCATGGGAAATTATTTTGGGGATGATACCTATCAAGTCCAGCCCAGTTTGAGCCTAATTCAAGTCCAAGAAAGCCCAAAATAATCACTTTATTTTGTGGTCAAAGAGAAGTGACGAAAATTAGAGTTCAACTCACCTTGGGAAGGAAACCTTGGGAAGACAAAAACCAAGTTTTCTTATCTTATATAAACTCATGTAAGAGTAAAGAAATAATCAACAATCCAACTTTTTATCAAAACCTTTTCTTTTTGAGAGTGATTCTCTTCTGTTCTTTATGAACAAAACCGATTGCTTGGTGTGATTCCAACAATCAAAACCGACTACTTGGTGTGATTCCGATAGTCAAAACCCCGATCTCTTTGGTGCGAGGCTGAGAGATCCGATCTTTTTGGTGCGAGGCTGAAAGATCAAACCGGTATATCAAGAGTCTTTCCGCAACTCTTGTGCGACCATTCATTCCACCATCCTTATTCTTGAGGCTTCGTCGTCTTTAGAATCAAGGTGTCTCTATCAACCAACTCGAAGGTGCCGAATCCTTGGGAGGATCATATCACAAACCAGTGAACAAGTGGAAGTAAGCAACAAACAGATCAAAGCGATACTAGCCAGAAACGTGGGAATCACAAAAAAAGATTGGGCATTCAAGCTAGCTAATGCGCTATGGGCCTATAGGACCACCTATAAAACTCCGATTGGGCGGACACCTTTCCAGCTCGTCTACGGAAAAAACTGTCACCTTCTGGTCGAGGTTGAATACAAAGCAATGTGGGCGACAAGCTGCTGAATTTGGACATAAGGACGGCCCGAGAAAAGACAGTAATGGATCTCCATGAAATCGAGGAGATACAGCTGGAGGCTTATGATAATTCGAGGATCTACAGGGAAAGAACCAAGGCTTTTCATGACAAGAAGATTCGATACAAGGATTTAAAATCTGGAGACAAAGTCCTTTTGTTCAACTCAAAGCTTCGGATATTCCCAGGGAAGCTCAAGTCTAGATGGTCAGGACCTTTCGAAATTAAGGAAGTTCTTCCCTATGGAGCAGTCACTCTGCTAGGTAAAAGTAAGAATAAATTCACTGTGAATGGGCAAAGAGTAAAGAAATACATGGCAAATGAGAGCACAGAGGTGGAATCATCTCTGCGCCTCGACGATCCCACGCCAGTCTAAGACGAATTGAAAGTCAAGCTTAGGGACTATAAACAAGCTCACTTGGGAGGAAATCCCAAAGGCAGGTCTATAAATATGATTCATATTTTTTCATTTTGTGTTTTCCATCGCACTACCTGATTCCCTACCCGATGAGCTACGCGATCCCACCCTCGATCAACCCCTCGGATGCTGGTCTGAGTAAGTCGTCCGTGCGCATTTCTGAGCTCTCTGACGAGCAAACACCGGCACCTGCTGAAGCCGGAGACGACCCAGGCTACACGTTGGCGAGTATGGAAGCTGCTGCAACCTCCTTCTTCACCAACCCATGAGGTACCACTTTCATCCGATCCTTGTAAATAACATTGCATTTAGTTTATTTCATTTTTGTGTGGTTCTTGGATTCTTTTTCCAACTTTTATTTACACAGAGACTGTGTAATTTAAGTTTGGGAGAGAGTCCTAGATTGTATTTAACATTGTATTTTATTTTCTTAATTTTCTTATTTCTAATCTTTGCATGCTAGTTTTATTCATTTGAGTTTGCATCTATTTGCATTAAAAAACAAAAAAAAAATTTAAAATTTTAAAAAAAAAAAAGATGTTCATGTAGTTGCATTTACATATTAGGATTAAGTCTAGTTTGTTTCATATAGGATTGTTGCATTTGCATCTTAGGGGACAATGATTAAAACTACCTTTTGTTTAAAATGAAACCATAGGATTGAAGCTATAGCCCTTAGTCACAGTTCATTGTTGTTAGATCAATCTTTGGAAAAAAATGAAAAATATTTGCTTAGAACCTTGTGTCTTTTAATGCTTCCTCCACTTGCTTGAACATTATAACATCTCTATATTATTGGATTTAATTTGAACTTTAACTGACTTGCTTATGGAACTTGAATACTTGCTCATGGTAACTCTAAACTCGGGTTAGCACTCCATTTTTACCAATTTTTTCGTTTAGCCCGATTCATTTGTCCTACCCATGAACCCAAACTTTTCTTTCAAACCTTGTTGTGAATTGTTGAGTGAGGCCTCTTTCATTGTGCTATAGGTTGTGAAACCTTGAGAGTATTGAGAACGACAAAGAACTGCCTCTTGATTTAGCTAAGTTAGAATTTGAACTAACTAATAGATTCGGTTTTGAAAGATAGGTGGTTAGAATGTTTATTTGGGGTTGGGTTGTGGAATAAAAAAAAATAGGGATGAAAAAGTCTCTAAGGTTAGAGTCAATTAGCTCTAAGTCTCTAAAAAAAAAAATAGGAAAACTCTTGCTATAGTCTCCTAGAAAGAAAGAAAGAAAAAATATATATATTCATATTAGGAGTTTAGCAAAGAAAAAAAAGAAAAAAAAAGAGAGAGAGAGCTAGAAGTTTAAAGTCTAAAAGTCTAAACCTTAGGGAATATAAAAATAAAAAAGAGTTAAAATCAAGGATGTGAGTAGTTTAATTCTAGGGGGTTTAATAAAAAAAGTGAATGAGAAAAGGGTAGATCATCAAGAGTTAAGCTTTGTATGCCCAAATTGTTCTTAGTCTTAGATAGTTTTCACAACTGGCTAGCATTCCTTCTTTTGAGAGAAAACCACCCAAAGAATTTGTTTGAAATCACCTTACTAAAAAGTCTTACCCTTGAAACCGATTGAGCTTGATTCACCTTCCATTTGCAAGAATTCGCCGAACACTTAATTGAATGTGAAAGAGATGTTCTTTATCTTTAGTTGGAGGTTGAACTAGATCGATGCATGGTAATAAGCATAGAAAAATATTTGTAAGTATGTTGATTGATCTTAGCACCATTAAACTATCTTTAAGGACTTTAGCTTGAATCCTTCACTAAGCATCTTAAGGTTATGAGTCCCCACTTTCAAACCGCACTCTCTTACTTCCTTGCTAGAGGACTAGCAAGATTTAAGTTTGGGGGGTCTAATAACTCTCTAATTTATATGTTTTTAGCATCCTTTTTTGTCAATATTTTGCATTGTTCATACCTCTAACTTAGCATTTTTAGGTCATTAACTGTAGGAATTCACTTTTAGACCATTTAGGGTGTTGCATTTTTGCATTTGCATATTTTGGATGAAAACAGGTGCTAAAGAGCCAAAAATGGGGAAAAACAAGGACAATCCGAGCATGTACCCGAAGAAGCCATCGAGCTGAAAAAACAAGTCCGAACCCCAACACGATCGAGGAGGATCCGAGAGCATGAAGAACAACCCAAAGATCCACCCGAGGAGTAACCCGACTTCACCCTCGTGTACCCCATCGAGTAGACCATCAGACAGGTCTGGGAAGCTAGGTCAAAAGGGTTTCCATATATAAACCCCCTCCTCTCCTAGCTCGCAAGGGAGCACGCCGCAGACCCTCAAACCAGAGAGCGAGAGCTTCTGTGAGAGAACTGAGCGACTCAAACATTTTCCTTTTCGTTTTGCATTTTTATTTCATAGTTTTTATAGTTTTCTTAGATTTCTATCTTGTACTCTTTCTACTCTACTCTATCTTTTAATACAATGCAAGTTTCATTCATTTTCGTTATTTTGTTCCTTGTTATCATGTCTGAGTAGTGTAGTAAAGTTTCTAGGGATGGGATACATGATTTTGTGTTCTTGATCGGTTAGGATGCCTTAGTTTGATTGTAAATGATTGATAGATTTCCTTCTAGGTTGGTGTTCTTAAGGTTGTCAATGGACCGAGAAGTTGAGATTAGATCTAGGGCGTTTCAGCGACCGAGAGATGTAGATGAGATGCGTGAATTAGCCAATGCTAGAGGTTTACTTGACTCTGAGTAAGGGATTAGATGAGTTTGAGTTTACTGACAATAATGAATCGTTCTTAATGCCTGCTTGTTCATATTTCTAGTGCGAGAGTGTGGTAAGTGATCAAGGTTGATTGTTGCTAGTGCGAGAGTGTGGTGACAAGGTTTTAGAGATTCATTGTCTAGGAAATAATTGCTTGAGGCATGTAAGGCATCTGTACTGGTCTAGAATACTTAGGTTCGATTACCCCATCTTTAGGAGCTTTCATATTTTATTTGTTTACATTTTCTTTATTTACTCGACCACTTACCCGATCAGGTACACGATAACCTGCATCGAGTAATACCTCGAGCTGTTCATATCTCATTTGCTTACTCAATCACCCCACTCGATCTTGTACTCGACTGCTTGCATCGAGTGCTTAGGTCGTGTGGTTTCTTTGTTTATATTCCTTTCTTTTATTTATTTTAGTGTTAGAACAAAAACCCTATCTGCTTGGCTTGACTTGTATTGTCCTGATATTTTGGACGAAAACAGGTGCTTAAGAGCCTAGAATGGGGAAAAACAAGGACAAACCCAAGCATGTACCCGAAGGAGCCATCGAGCTGGAAGAACAAGTCTGAACCCCAACATGATCGAAAAGGATCCAAGAGCCGGAAGAACAACCCGAAGATCTATCTGAGGAGTAACCCAACTTCATCCTCGTGTACTCCGTGTACCCCATCGAGTGGACCATCGGGCAGGTCTGGGAAGCTAGGTCGAAGGCTTTTCCATATATAAACCCCTCCTCTCCTTCCTCGCAAACCAGCACGCCGCAGACCCTCAAACCAGAGAGCGAGAGCTTTTGTGAGAGAACTGAGCGACTCAAACACTTTTCCCTTTTGTTTTGGATTTTATTTCATAACTTTTAATCATTTATTTAGATTTCTTTCTTGTACTCTTATCCCTCTACTTTATCGTTTAATATAATGCAATTTTCTTTCATAATTGTTGTTATGTTTCTTGCTTTGATTTCCGAGTAGTGAAGTAAAGTTTCTAGAGATGGGATAGATGATTTTGTGTTCTTGATCGGTTAGGATGTCTTAGTTGATTGAATATGTTTAATACATTTCCTTCTAGATTGGTGTTCTTAATGCTGTCAACAAACCGAGAGGGTGAGATTAGATATAAGGTGTTTTACCACCGAGAGGTGTAGATGAGATGCTTGAATCAACCAATGCTAGAGGTTTACTCACTTAGTTTTAAGAGATTAGATGAGTAAGGGGTTTACTGACAATAATGAATCGGATCTTAATGCCTGCTTGGTCATGTTTCTCCAACGAGAGTTGGGTAGGGGAGTGATCAAGGGTTATTGTTTCTATCACGAGAGTGTTTTAACAAGATTTTAGAGATTCATTGTCTAGGAAATATTTGCTTGAGGCATGTAAGGCATCTGTACTGGTTAGGAACACTTAGGATTCGATTATCCCATCCTTAAAAGCTTTCGTATTTTAATTGCTTGCATTTTCATTCATCACTCGATCTCTTACCCGATCAGGTACACGATAACCTGCATCGAGTAACCCCTCGAGTTGTTCATATTTCATTTGCTTACTCGATCACCCCACCCGATCATGTACTCGAATGCTTGCATCGAGTGCTTAGGTCGTGTGGTTCTTTGTTTATATTCTTTTCTTTTATTATTTTAGGATTGTTAGATAAAATCCATAATTGTTTTGCTTGACTTGCATTGTTCTGATTGCATCCTTCCTGCTAGCATAAACAACCATTTTGATTGATAACCCTTTGTACTACAACTGCATAGGGAATTGATACCCTGGGTGAAAAATCTGCTTATCAGAAAGAGTCAATTTCAAGATCGTTCTTTCGTACAATGGGACTTCTTTGGATGGATGGCAGAAACAGCCTGACTTACACACTGTTCAAAAATAGGTTACTTTCATCCTTTCTTGGGCACATTGCATTTGAAAAAGAGTAGCAAAAGCACCAAACACAAACATGTACTTGCTCATTTTCCCTGAAAAATGATTGTTCTAGCGTTTTGTGGTTTCTTAAGTGTGGTAGAGAAGTCTCTCGGGGGATTTGTTATTGAAAAGAAAGCCCAACTGCTCAAAAAACATGTAAACCATTAGAAGGACGTGTACTTGTTGCTAAAAGAACTGACAAAGGAGTGTCTGCTCTTAATCAAGTTTGTTCTTTTTGTACGTGAAAATTCTGATTCCTAAGAAAATAGTTAATGGCTTTTCTTTCTCCTAAGTTAACCAATAACTAAGAGAAAACCATTTGATCTTTGTTCTCCATGAGTATTCCAATTTTTGGCTCCTGAGGGTTGTGTTAGTCTCTAAGATGGCTTGTATCGTCCTCCTGATTAAGTTTTTCTCTTAGATACCTGGAGAAAAGACATTGAACCCATTGAAATTGAAGATGATATCAATAAAGATTATTCTGGGAAACTTAGGGTTGTGTCGATCTCTAAGGTATACTCTCTATTCAGGATGGGTTTCGTCTCCTTTTTGAGTTTTCTGCAAAATTTTATAAAAAAAGTATTTGTAAAGATACATAAATTTTCTAATCGTATTTTTGGAACTATGCACTGAAAATGAAGGTTTCCAGATCATTTCACCCAAATTTCTCTGCAAAATGGAGGCGCTACTTGTACATCTTTCCCTTGGATGATACTGAACCATTGAGCGAAGGTGGCAAGAATCATGAGAACTTTATCTTTGATGAGAACCGTGAAAAGCAAAGAAATGGACTCTTAAGTGATGAGAATACTGAAGGAGTAATGTTGAGCGAGGATGATGAGCTTGAAGTTGAGGAAACCAGCAAAAATCTTCAAGTAGTAGAGAAAGCAAGTGACTTCAGTGTAAGCAAGGTTGATCAACTTTTACAGCAGCTTCAAGGAAACATATTATCCTACAAGATGTTTACGTGTGATACGAAGGCTGCAAGAAACGAGTAAGAGCTTACACTTTAGCATCGCAACAGTTCTAGACCACTTTCTTACCAGCATGATAATTTACCTCTCTTATCAGCATGATGTACATTGCCATAAATTTGACGTGTAAATGGTTTCTTATATGGGTTATCTTTGACCGTTTGACGTTTCAGAGGTCCACCTACATAATGTTTCATTTATCCTGGCTATTGAAGGATAGAAAACATGAGACTTAACAGAAACAAAAATGTACATTGCATTTTGGTTCTTGATTAAACGCTCTCGCGAATTCTTGTTCTTTGCAAGCGTGTCCTAAAGAGGAGATTAGCTCTCCATGTGAAACTAAAATTAACTTCTTGTGATTAATTATACCAGGATTATGTAGAAGGAAGAAGGGTATGTGCGTTGAGCTTGTGGCTAACCGATTTCTCCGCAAGGTGTTTACTTTAAGCCTAATATTAGCTTCAATTACACTTAAGTTGCAAGTTTTGGTTCTTTATAAAAAATAATTACCTTCAACTTTTGAAAAGTTAAGAATCACATTGTACATATACTAGACACATACAAGGGAAATAGTACAACAACAGCCTTGATGAGTCCTAATTTTTTCAAATTCTCTTCTTCACTTAAATCGTAATTGTTTTTGTAACTTTCAGATGGTAAGAGTTCTTGTGGCAACATCAATCCGGAAGCAGCTGCTGGTGCGGATAATGATGCATTGTTAAAACTGCTACAAGCTTCGTGCAGACGAGCCACAGCTCCTCCAGCTCCATCTGAAGGTCTCTCTTTATCTGACGTTGGTTATACTGATTTTGACCCTCAAATTTCTCTTTTCCTGAGAATGGCATGTAACATTTACTCACATATTAAATGGAATCTACATTGTTTAGATTAAATTTCCGCTTGTCGTTAGAGCAAGCAAGACTTTATTATATTAATGTCTCATAATTTAATGGGCAAGGATGTAGCCTTGACAATGGTTTTTAGTTAATGGGGTGTATTGAAAGATCTATGCACATGCCATATATGATGAATGTGTGAAGAAATCATGTCATTATCTACAGAGAGATAGAAAGACGGAAGAGACGTGTAATAATCAACGGGATTCACGCATTTGTGTGTCATGTTTGTTGTAGATACATTATATGATATAAAAGAGATCAAGCGTTCATTACTTCAGTTCCACAGGTAAATGTCCACACATCCATCAACTCTCATTGTTTTTATACAGAGTAAGAGCAAACTCTTGTCTCTTCTCATGTCAAGTTGATGCTCTCGCTTGACACTCCTTTAGATGACCTCCCATCAGTTTCACTCACATACGTTGAATAGAAGTCGTCATCATCCCCTTCCTGCTCCCTCAACTCCTCAATCTTCTCCACAGCCTCTATTATGTCCAACCTTTTCTCCACGTCTGGTTCACAACAGCTCAATCCGATTCTCAAGAGTTTGAGAATCTGTCCTTCACAATGGCTTGTCTTGCCCATCTCCTTATCAAATAAATTTGGTGCCCATTCCCCATGGAACCCCAAGTTCACCCAACTCGCTAAATCCTCTTCACTACCTTGCGAGAAATTGGCTGGGAATTTTCCGGTTAGGATCTCCAAGATGAGTATGCCAAGCTGCCATACATCAGTTTTCTTGGTGATACGTTGGTGTTGCAAATACTCAGGAGATCTATAGGCTGCCATGTGCACTTGTGCCTTCTCTTGGTTGATCAACGGAATTAAGCCATAGTCTGTGAGAAGTGGTTCAAAGGCTTTGGTGAGGAGAACATTGGAGGATTTGAGATGACCATGTGGAGCCATTAGGCTAGGTAGATCATGGTGGAGATATAACAGCCCCCTTGCAACTCCTTTCACGATCTTCAATCTTGTTGGCCAGTCCAAACTTGGATTTCCTAACGACTGATTACCTACAAAGATTTGACTCTTAAGCAACAATAAATCATAGAGACTTGAAGTATAAAAATAACGAAAACTTACTATGAAGATTAACAGCCAAGCTTCCTCTCTCAGCAAAATCACATACCAATAACTTCTCCTCCTTCCTATAGTAATAAGCCACAATGGGAAGCAGATTATGGTTCCTTAACCTCCCTAATCTTTTCATATGCTCTTGAAACTCATCTCTCCCTGCATTGTTCATCTGCTTGAACCTCTTCACGACCATCATTTGTCCGCTTGATAGCACTGCTTTATAGGATGCACCAAAACATCCACTCCCAAGTATCTCAGCCGAAGCCTTCAACAGATCTTGCAGGTCAAATTTTTCCCTATCTTCCCTCAGGAATGAGAGCTTCGTGTTCTCCACTCCAGTTGTTGTAGCTGACCCATTGCGATGATCAGATTTATGTCGTCCTCTACGGGTTTGGTCCGCATCTCGGATGCCAATTTTCTTTTGTAGACTTGATGGTCCGGTTTCTACCGCCAAAGTCAGTTGTTTCTTCCTATAGTTGCGGTTAATTAGCACGATGATCACTCCAAGGATTATGAGTATTGCCAGCACCGTGACTATTATCTTTATAACGAGAGGGTCCCTTGATGATGATTTGGGTCGTACCTCAGGTTGTGGAGGAAGTTCTTTAAAAGGAGAATCACATTCTGTTTCCAGCGGTTTTCCACATAAGCCTTTGTTACCTTCAAACACCTTTGGATCCATCATGCTGAGACTCTCAGGGATTGGACCTGTTAATGCATTGTTTGAAAGGTTTATCAAGTGCAGCTCATGTCCAAACTCTGGTATTTGTCCAGTGAATTGGTTCCCGTCAAGTCTCAGTTCTAAAAGCTTGGGCAATTTGGTCAAAGATGTCGGGATTTGACCGGTAAACTTGTTTTGTGCCAAATGGACCTTCTTCAACCACGCCATACCTTCAAAAGCATTATCTGGTATATCTCCTTCGAATTGATTGTTAGAGAGGTAAAGTGACTTGAGAGCAGCGAGTTTCTTGAACTCAGGGAATGGCCCTCCGAACTTGTTGTTCCTGAAGCTTAGAGTCCTCAAGGATGTCAAACCCGACAATGCCTCAATGTCTATAGAACCAGAAAGCTCCAAATTCTCTATCTGCAGTCCCCAGACGGAGCCGCTATTGCACAAGACACCAGGCCAAGTGCAGGGAAGAGTTTTAGCATCCCACGAGGCCAACGCGTTTGCCTGCCCAACGACTAAAGATTTCTTGATGTTGAGGATAGCCTCGGAATCCGAAAGACCATGAGTGGCTGTGGAGAAGAGAAGGAGGAGACACACTAGTGGTACCATAATGATGTAAAGGCTGAGGCAGCGCGTCTGCATGGGATGCATGAGGCGCGCGCTCTTGAGGAAACCTTTGAGAAGGGGACAATGTGGTGTTACAGCTTGAGTTGGATTGACACAGCAGAGAGAAAAAAAAAAAGATGAATGGTAAAGAGAAGGCTTTGCATCAAAAGCATTCCAATAATAGATTTGTGGTGAAACTTAAATTTCTAATTGCTGACCTGTGATTTCTTTTATGATTACATCAGACAGCACCGATACACAATTTCTCTGTTTTATTTTCTGTCTCATCCACTGAACAACCCCCATTGTCTATATTGGTAAACCCTAAACCCAAACTTGGTACGTACGTTTGAAACAAGATTTAGATATATTTCATTGTTATCTGGTAAAAAGCAGAGGAAGATACCATCTTTGTTCGACAGATAAACAACAGGAACCAACTGAAATCAGCCAAAAACAAAGAATCTGAACTAGATGAAAAGTACACTCACTTACTATTGTAAATTTTTTTCATTACTTCCATCAAGTTTATTTTTCTTAAACTACTTTTGTAAATCTTATCTGATTTACAAAAAAAAAAACTACTCCCTTGATTTCATTTTAAAACATTTTTTTTTTGGCTAAAAGCATAAAGATAAAAATTCAACCAATAGAAAAAATACTGCAGAATTTAAAAAGTCATAAACTATTAAATTAAAACATTTATGCATAAAAACTTGAGAAAAACTAATAAAATGTAACAACCCAAAAAAAAATTATATATTTTGGGACAGTGCGAGTAAAAAAAAACTTTCCAATTAAACTTTCTATTCCCACCAAGAAAAGAAAATAGAAAAGTCTCGATGGGCTAATGAAGTTGGTTACAATCTCTAAGGAGACGATTAGAAAGAGAGTCAAAGTTGTCTGTTGGGATGTATTTGCTAATATTAGCATTAGTCAAACGCGTTTCTCCAAAATTCAAAATTAGTGTCATTCATATATAAACTCATTGAGTATATGTTTGTTGCAGAACAATACCGAGAGAATAAGCAGTGGAAATGGTAAAAAGCTGCGATAAAAGAGAAGGAAATGTTACGTTGGCCATTGACAGAGACAAAGAGAGCCAAAACGTGATGAAATGGGCTGTCAACAATCTTCTTAGCCGAGGCCAAACTATTACTCTTCTTCATGTCAAAATCAAACAATCCTCTTCTTCTCTTCCCTATTCTGGTATATGACAAACCCTTTGTATTAACTTCTTTATTTGAGGTCTTATGATATTCATATTAGCATATAATTTGATTCAATGCAGGATCTAACCTGTCTAAGTCAGGCGATGATGCATCAGATTTGTTTCTTCCCTTTCGTTGCTTCTGTGCTAGAAAAGAGGTACGTTGTCGCTTCACGTTCTCTATCTTGTCAAGCATTTCTTTTTCATTTGACTGACTCTTGTTTTGACAGATCATCTGCCAAGATGTGGTTGTGGAGGACGTTAGTGCGGCTAAAGGAATAGTTGACTACGTGGAACATATTGGAATCGAGACTCTAGTACTCGGTTTATCGAAGATGAATCTTTTAAGGTAATGAGGCAAATGCTTTTCTCCTTTACTTAAAAAACTTAATCTGAGCACATTTATATATATATGCTCTATTTGATAGAAGGTTCAAAGCAACGGATGTTTCAAGCACCGTCATGAAAAAGGCACCGAGTTTCTGTACAGTATATGTAATCTCTAAAGGGAGAATCTCGTCTCTGAAATCATCTACAAGTTCACCTCCGAGTTCCACTATGCGGCACCATGTACACACCCCGACCAGCATTCTCAATGGTATATATGACCTAATACTTTTCAAGGACACCACATAAAAATTAAACTAATTTTCCATTAACTGATCAAATGGGTTTCATTCATGTTGCAGCTGAAAGGAGAAAACAAACAATGCAAAGAACACAAGACGAGATCAATATTGAGATCAAGTATGTTTCTCATCCATATATATAACTTTTTTTCATTCTTTTCCATAAGATAAACGTTACTTATGGCAACCATCACATGTTGTATATATAGGTCTCCCTTTTCGACAAGAGGATACGAAGGCATTTACCATCCCTCGATGACAGACTCTGACATATCATTTGTGAGTAATGGAAGACCGAGCGTGGATCAGATGTTTCCTACCTTGTATGACAATGTGGATATTCCACGGCTCTCAGTCAGTTCTGAGTATGGACAAAATCGAACCAGTTTTGCTACATCATACACATCAGGGAAGGAGTCTATAGATCTTGGCTCATCATATACAGGACACTCTTCAAGCTCATTTGAAAGTGGGAGACCATCATTTTCACTACAGTCCCAGGTATTTGCACTAGTTTTATACCACCACATCATCTGCGCATGAGAAAATGTTTACCATTGATGTAATGCAAAATTTGACAGGATGAGATTGAAGCCGAGATGAGAAGGCTGAAAATGGAGTTAAAGTCAACAATGGAAATGTATAACAGTGCCTGCAAGGAAGCAATCTCTGCAAAGAAGGCGGTATGTTTTGAGTTTATAACAATCAGAAGCTGATTTCCTGTCAGATTCTCTCTCACCAAACTTATAATCTGATTCTCCTCTTCTCAGGCTAATGAGTTACACAAGTGGAAAGCAGATAAGGAACATATATTAGAAGAGGTGAGACTTGCGAAGGAAGCAGCGATGGCAACAGCGGAGAGGGAGAAAGAAAAAAGTAGAGCTGCCATGGAAGCGGCAGTGGCAGCTCAAAGAATATCAGAACTTGAGACTCAAAAGAGAAAGCATATTGAAACCGCAGAGGAAAAGAAGAGGGGAGTGAAAACTGATTTAAGGTACAGAAAGTACAACATTGAGGAGATTGAAGAAGCCACAGAAGAGTTCTTGCTTAGTCGCAAGATCGGAGAAGGAGGCTATGGACCTGTTTACAAGGGAACACTAGGTTATACTAAAGTGGCAATAAAAGTTCTAAGACCAGACGCGGTACAAGGAAGGTCTCAGTTCCAGCAAGAGGTTGAAGTACTGACATGTATGAGACACCCAAACATGGTTCTCCTGCTTGGTGCCTGTCCGGAATACGGATGTTTAGTGTACGAATACATGGCCAATGGTAGCTTAGAAGACTGTCTCTTCAGACGAGGAAACTCCCCAATCCTTTCTTGGCAGTTAAGATTTCGTATAGCCGCTGAAATCGCAACCGGTCTTCATTTCCTACACCAGATGAAACCGGAGCCTTTGGTGCACCGTGACCTTAAGCCGGGAAACATATTACTTGACCAACATTTTGTTAGCAAGATTTCAGATGTGGGCTTGGCCAGGCTCGTCCCTCCATCTGTTGCTGACACTGCAACCCAATATAGAATGACGACAACCGCTGGAACATTCTTTTACATAGACCCCGAATACCAGCAGACCGGTATGTTGGGGACTAAATCAGACGTTTACTCGTTTGGCATTATCCTTTTGCAAATACTTACAGCTAAGCCACCAATGGGTTTGACTCATCACGTCGAAAGAGCAATTGAAAAAGGAACTTTTGCTGAGATGTTAGACCCAGCTGTTCCTGACTGGCCAGTTGAAGAGGCCTTGGTTGCAGCAAAACTTGCTCTACAATGTGCAGAATTAAGACGCAAAGACAGACCTGACTTAGGGAACGCTGTTTTGCCTGTGCTTAACAAACTCAGGGATCTAGCCGAAGAAAGCATGAAATTTAGCAGAAGCCAACGGCCTTTGCCAGGTAGGAGCTCAGTGTCGACGACTTCACTACAGGAGATTATGAGTGATCCACAACTACAATATAGATGTGATAGCTCAGGTTTCAACGACAGTTCTACATCTTAAAGAGGGAAATCCAAGTCAGAAACAATCACAGAGGTAGAACAATAAACATTAAGAGGAGCCAGGCAAACTTGTTTTGGTCGAGATCAAGAATTGTTGTTACCCACATAGTTTTACAGAGTTTTTTTTTATATTTGTTTACATGTATATTGGGATTTAGAGTTCCTAGGGGTATGGTATTAATACAGTAACCCCTTTGAATCTATACGATACAACCTTTGATTTTTGCTTATAAGAGAATAAACATTTTGATTTTCTATATACGTCAAAACAAACTTCTTGAGGAAGTAAGGAAATGAGGTAGAAATGAACACACGAGAGCTTTTAAGAGTGAGTTGCCAAAATCCACTAAGTTAGAACTTAGAACCAAGGCTTGACTATATATCTATCTGTTTAAAAATAGAGGATGTTTGGACTAAAAACACTATTTAATATTAAAAAAATATTTAGTTTAAAAAGTTTAATCAATTATAAAAAACTGTATATTATAAATAATCATAATATATTAAATTAATCTATAATTTGCAGAATATGAAAACATGTTATATTATAAAAATAAAAAAACTATCTATTCTACTTACACCATCTTATATTATGTGACATATGAGCATTCAATATTTTCTTCCAAACTCCTGCTCTAAAAAGCAGCTGACACGTGACATCTTTTTTGTGATATGTGTCATTTCATTTAATCTTAAATACATCATTATCTAGTTTTATTTTACTTTAGTTGTATAAAAATAAATATTTAATGCATAACCTATTGAATGCATATAATTAAATTCTATATTAAAAAATTATTATGTTTTCTTTTCCTCACTTAAAACTAATATTTTTTTATAGATAAGAAATTTTTCTTCTTAAAATAATATTTCACATCATAGTATCTTATAAGTTTCAACTGTACGTCCAAATACTAATTAAGGAAGTAAAGAAATGAGGTAGAAATGAATACACAAGAGCTTTTAAGAGTGTGTTGCCAAAATTCACTAAGTTAGAACTTAGAACCAAGGTTTAACTATATAGGTTATGTTTTAAGAGTCTGTTTCCAAATTTAAAATGTTTTAACCAAAAACACTAATTAATATTAAAAAATATTTACTTTTAAAATTTTAACCAATCATAAAAAACAGCAAAATATAAATAATCATAATATATTAAATTAACCTATTATTTATTTGCATGAAAATTTGAAAACAATTTATATTATAAAACAAAAAAACTATTCTACATACAAAATCTTATATTATGAAACAAAGAAGATAATAAAAAAGTCCTCATGTGGCATATGAGCATTGGATACTTTCCTCCAAACTCTTGCTCTAAGAAGCAGCTGACAAGTGACATCTTTCTTTTGACATGTGTCATTTCATTTAATCTAAAATATATCATTATCTAGTTTTTTTAATTGTATAATAAATAAATATTTAATGCACAACCTATTGAATGCATATAACTAAATTCCATATTAAAAAAAATATTATGTTTTCATTACCTCACTTAAAACTAATATTTTTTTTTGATAAGAAATCTTTCTTTTTTCAAATAATATTTTACATCATGGTATCTTATAAGTTATAATTGTTTTTGAAAATAAAGCATACATTTAGTTGCAGAGTTTTATCTTATTGTATTTTTAAAATGAATTTTTTAATTTATTTAATTACAGTGAAAAGCTATGTACAACGTTTATACTTATATATCAAGTTTCTAGGTTAACAAAGAAAAAGCAAATTTTTTTGTTTTGTAGCATATCACAAAATTTCCTAATTTTTTTTTTTGAATAAAATGTTAAATTAGATTCAAAAGAAAAATACGTGTTTACAACTAGTGCAACCTTTAGCCAAAATAGTATTCAAAAGAGAAATTTAAAATGTGGTAAAAATTGTTAATAGCTAAAATCTTGATGCTAGCCAAAGGTGTAAGGCATTAGCATAACACCTATCACCACTCCTTTGGATCGCTAAGAGCTGATCTCGGACTTGTCTATCAAGGCACTTGATCAACTGAACTTCTGTGATCGGGTGCTCACCATGCCGCCACCTATTACGTTCACGCCAGAGTGCATAAACCGTTGCTTGAAAATTATACCGTGCTAGAAAACCTTCTTTCGTAGTCGTCCAAGTAGCAGAGACTGTCCCAAGGAGAGTGTGCCAATTCAAAGAGAATCGTGTCTTGTATATTTTTTTGCGAGATTATCCCAAATACCTGAGGTGAAGCCACAAGTAAAAAAAAGATGATCCCGAGTTTCGATGGGCTGATTGCAGAAAACACAGGTCGGGGAGAGTCCCCTGTTCCAGAGAATCATTCTATCCCCAGTTGAGAGTCTGTCCCTCGTAGCCAACCAAACACAAAAGGAGAACTTAGGTGTTGCATGGGCAAACCAGACTCCTTTGTGCCAGGATACCAGGTCGGATGTGGTACGTATATGGAGCCATGTTTCCTTGGTTGAGAACCTCGTGCGATAGGTATCGTTTTTTCCTTTCCATAAAGGGGATATCCTCTGCATCTGTGTGTGTTTGGAACTTTAGAGCTAGTGCGTCTTCTACTCGATGTCGTCTCCGACGACGATGTGTCCATGCCTCAACGATCGTCATATGTTGGCTTATCCCAAGATCAATGAACCCGCGTTCACCTGCAACATCAATCAGACGCCCCATTGGAGACCACGCATCATACCAAAAAGAAGCCTGAGCACCGTTCTTCACCTCAACACTACTAAACTGTTTGGCAAGATCACGGTATTTAAGGAGTTTACGCCACATCCAGGATCCCCTGGAGGCAGTGTGGTTGATAGACCAAAACGACTCCTTCCGTAGTAAGTAGTGTCGGTACCACCGGACCCACAAGGAGTCTCCATTCATACCAACTAACTTCAGGCAACAAACATCATTAGCCTCCTTCAAAGATCGTAAACCAAGTCCTCCTTCAGTCTTTTGTGTGCAAACATCTTCCCAAGCAAGCTTAGCCTTGTGACAGTTGAGGGCCGGTCCAGACCAGAGGAATGCAGAGCAAATCTTATCAATCTCTCGAATACATTGGCGTGGCAAACGAAAAGCTGACAACCAAAAATTGCAGATACTCCAGAGGACCGAGGAGAGAAGATTAAGGCGACCAGCATAGGAAAGGAAGCGAGCCGTCCAGGATCCTATTTTCTTTTTGATATTCTCCAATAAAGGACTATAGTCCCCAGAAGAGAAGCGCTTAGTCACTAGCGGTAGCCCAAGGTAACGTACAGGAAACTGAGCAACACCAAACTGAAAACGGTCCATAATCTCTTGTTTACAAGAATCTGTAACACCCGCAAGGTAGACAGTAGACTTTTCCATACTGATACGAAGCCCTGATCGTTTTGCAAAGCTATCAAATACTTCCAGAATCCCCTCAATAGACCACAGCTTACCATCGGAGAGAACCATTAGATCATCAACAAAACTTAAATGAGTTAGACTTGAGATTCTTGCATTGCGGGTGATACGCAAATCTCCTCAAACCTGCTGCTCTATCAAGCATCTTTGACAGTACATCCATAGTAATAACAAACAAGTATGGTGAGAGAGAGCAACCTTGTCTCAAACCCCTAGAACTGCAGAAATAACCAGCCAATTCTCCATTGACCTGAACAGAGAAAGATGTTGTGGTAACACATAGCATAATCCAGTGAATAAATTCGAAGGGGATGTCCAAAGAGAGCAGCACATTTTCGAGAAAAGACCATTGAACTGAATCAAAAGCTTTGGAGATATCTATTTTGATTGCACATCGGCTGGAAATAGAATCTAGATGGTACCCACTAACCAACTCCGTGGCAAGAAGCAGATTTTCAATAAGGAGTCTGTCTTGAACAAAAGCGGACTGGTTTCCCGAGATGAATAGAGGCAAAATCAGTTTAAGTCGATTGGCAAGGAGCTTGGATATGACTTTATAAAGCACATTGCAACATGAGATTGGCCTATAATCCTTCATTTCCATGGCGTCCAACTTCTTTGGAATAAGAGCAAGTATTGTAGAATTTACCCCTTTTGGCAGAAACCCTTTCTCAAAGAAAGATTGAACCGCCACTAAAAACTCTGGGCCAACACACTCCAAATCGATTTGTAAAACTCGACAGTGTACCCATCCGGTCCCGGGGACTTATCCTTTGGCATCGAGAAGAGCACTTGTTTGATTTCTATAGCAGTAACTTGGCGAGTAAGTTTTTGCTTATCCTCTGCGGAGCACCAGTACGAGAGTAGGTCTTGAAGCTCAACAACTGAAGCTACAGCATAATCATCTGGTTTATGCTGCAGAAATTCTCGAAAGAACCTCTCCGCCTCTGCCTTTATCTCCTTGGCTTTAGCCGTTACACTACCATCCTGCATACGAATCTCCCTTATTGAATTCTGCGCAAAACGAGCCACGACTGCTCGGTGGAAAGTTTTGTTGTTCTGATCCCCAATCTGCAACCAATGCAGTTTTGATTTTTGCTTCAAGTACTTCTCCTCTAAGCCGGCAATCTGTTCCCATTTGGTATATGCCTCCGCTTCTTCATGCATAGCTTGTGGAGAAGGATTTAGTTGGTTTGCTTCCTGCTTCTGACAAAGCATAAGATATGCATCCTTTGCCCGTTTTACCAGATTGCCCATCCGTTCAGTCGCCAATCTACGGATCAACGGCTTAAGAGCCTTTAACTTCTTCGTGAGCCTAAACAGAGAAGAAGTGGACATGAAAATGGGCTATGTTTCCTTCCAAAACTCTTCAACCATTGGCTTAAAAGCCTCCATCTCAGCGATGGCGTTGACAAATTTAAACGGTTTACGAGTATTGGATTGCACCTCATTAGACATGTTTAAGTGGATCCAACATCGCAAATGGTCTGAGCACCCTCCAGCCTCAAAAACATTATAAGAGAGCGGAAACACTTGAGACCAAACATCGTTCACAAGCACTCGATCCAGCTTCTTTAGAATGAGATCATCCTTCCTCTTATTGCACCATGTATAGAGTGGACCATGAGAAGTTAAATCCGACAAAGCACAGTAATTAACCGCCTGCTGAAAATCATGCATTCCCAAAGTGAGTGCAGGGTGATCATCAACACTAGAGTGTTCCGACATGTCCAAAGTCTCATTAAAGTCACCCACTATCAACCACGGCTTACTCCGAATAATAGGAGAGTCAGAATGATCTCGTAAATCAGCCCAAAGCTCCTTTCGATCTCGAGCAGAATTTGACGCATAAACAAAGGAACAGAAAAACACACTCTCAAGTCCCTCAAGCATAACAGAACATGTGATCAGTTGGCCACTCTTATAGAAAGGTGTGAGACGAGCATCATTACGCCAAACAATCCAAAGCCGACCACGCCTATTAAATTCATAATTAGTCAATACAGTCCAACCTTTAAACAACCTGTCACAAAGAACAGGCACCTTAGTTTCTTTAACTCGAGTCTCAAGGAGACAACCAAACTGAAACTTCTGATCGACAATCCATTTCTGAATGATGGAATGTTTTGCTGATTTGTTTAACCCACGCACATTCCAAAAAAAACCAGACATTAATGGAGTTTGGTAGTGGCCCTCTTACTCTGATCTCTAGGAGGGAGCCTAGAGGATTGAGTAGAAGTAGCAGATAGTACCTTATGAGCAGTCTTTGATTCTCGCGGAAGCGATTGGCGCAGTTGAATACCAACCTGTTGAGAAGCAACCTATGCGTTTGGAAGCTTTACAGAAGCCTCCAAAGGCGCATCAGTAGTCTCGTCCTCCACAGACGTCCCCTCCTCCTCCTCAGCACTCACTTTCTCAGCCATCTCATCCTGACCACTTAGGGCAGAAAAAGCATTTGAGAGAATGGAAACCGCACCAAACTTCAACTTCTCCACACTACTATGCTGCCCTGGACTGCAGGCTTACTTTGATGGAGTAGTCCAACCAGCTTCCTCACCCCCAAGCTCCCCACTACCAACACCCGGAGGAATGACCTCTGTTGCAGCAATTTCCACTGAATGCTCTGCCTGATCAGGTTGATCAGCTAGAGCTTGTTCATCCACCATAGGTGAAGAAATATCCCCCACTATAGTATCCTGAACAGGCGAATCTATAGAGGGTTGAAAATAAGGTGTGGAACGAGGTACAAAAAGACAAGTTTCTCGTAGATGACCCCATTTTTCTGACAACAACTACATCGTGGCGGTAACCACGGGTAAGAGTACTTGACAACAACATCAAGTTCCCCCTCTTCTTCACCTGTAATAACATACTCCAATGGTAAGTCCTTTTTCAAATTTGCTTCAACCAAAATCTTTGCCTCATCAAATCTCTCACATGCTTCTGTCTTCGGGTGGAGCCGAATAGGCCTCCCCACAACACTGGCTAAGAACTCCAAACCTTTCTCAGAGAACAATGATGGAGGGACACCCGTTAGAGTGACCCACAATTGTATGGATTTCATAGCAGGTTGAACCTCCTCTGCAAAAGGAGTCCATTTCGAAACTACCATTGGGATATCCATGATGTTCCACATACCCCTATTCAAAACCCTTCTGCGAATTCCCTCATTCTTAATACGGAACTTGATAGTGTTAGCATTGACCTCAAAAACATCAATCAAATTTGTTTTGTCTCCCAAACGCCAGATCTTGTTCACAATCATGTGAATTTTTCCGACATGGGGTGCTTTCTCTGTTAAAAAATTACCAATAACAAAATCCTCCCATAAAGGTTTTGCATTCGCAAAAACCTCCTTAGGGACAGTGACTTTCTCCTTGCCATCAACTGCATCAACCACAAACCTCTGCTGAGTGAAAACGTGTTTCTTCGCAACTTGGACCCACGAATTTTTGGCCAAAGGAGGAACTGTAGTCGCGGAGGATACCCCTTGACTCGAACCCAACCTTTGCTCCGATGAACCCTCTCCTGATTCCTTCTGCAGAAGCAGGGCGCCCTGTTCCTGCTCTCCCTCTGAACCATCCAACGTAATAGTCTGATCATTCTCAACCAAAACCGGTTTTGAAATAACCTTTTCCGGCACCAGAGCCTCAACGGAGTGCTCCGGAGGAGCCGACGGCAGTGGCATGCGTGCAGAACTCGTAACAAACCCTAATCGCTCTAAAAATCGTCTGCCACGTCAGCAGGAAAAATTAAGAATTCTTTTTTTCTTCAATAATAAAATTTCCTAATTAATTTTATCTAGAATGCAAATGAATTTCTATTTCCTCAATTTAATTTTGTTTTGCAACATATCTCACAGATTTTACAACATTAATTTAAAGTTTTGTAGTAAAGTTGTCTTATATTGTACTTAGCCATTATGTTTATTAAAAATAAAAGAACAGTGCGACATGCTTATATATACATATTCACCAATCATCTTTTATTCTAAGTCACTATCTTTATTTGTGTTGTCTGTCTCTTTTAACCATCATTTTTGACAAAAATAAAATAAATTATGGTCTTATGTTGCATTTGAAAATTAATTATGATAGAAGCTTAAATACCTTTGTTATGATATAGAAAAATTAGTCAAGAAATATTTATTTAATATAAACGATAATAAGCAAGATTATCCTTTTGTAAATTTTAACTTAAAAAATTATGAACTTATAGTAATGTATTTTTCGATTACTTGATGAAATTTTTTGTTATATTTATTTTGTATTGAAATTTAATATCTTTTAAAAATAGTTGAAGTTTTGTTAACGTGGACGTCTGATTGGTTTGATATAACCACAGATTTTTTTGATATACATTTTTAGCTCTTTTTGGTTAAGTTGGAGAGCATAAAATTAATATTCGGTTTGTAATGATGATATAGATAATGACATTGTATTGCAAACTAGATTTTAACCCGCGGTACACCGCATGACTATATTTTTAAAAGTAAAATCAAAATATAACTTTTTTAGTAGATTAACTATATATATGACTAATGTTTTGTAAATTTTAAATGTATATCCCTTATATCTATGTATTATTAATTAGGTTTACCGGTTTAAAAATTTAGGTTTACCAGTTTAAATTGTTAAATTCAGAAGATAACATGTGGTATACCGTAGTACTGTTTGTTTACTTTACATAATCGTAATTTAATAAACTCAATTAGATATGTCTATTAGTCTAATGTCGATGGTGTTAACAAAATAATGAACTGATGATTTACTAACAGTCTAACAGTTAATGATATAATTTTTAATTTCTATTAATACCCAAACCCATCCCGCTAGATATCCAAACACAATTTTTCTTCTTTGCTTAAGTAAGACATGCACGTTTTTCAAAATCCAAATAACGAAAAAATGCAAAACAAATATAGTTACATTAATTTTACGTATTTTATAATGATTGAAAACAAATAAACTAAATAAATCAAACAAAGATGATAAGAAAATGATAATTTTAATTAAAAATATTATTTTATATGTCAAACAAAATCTTTTAATTGTGTTTGGTTGTAATTATAGTAGAGAATTAATTGAAGATATTGTTTCGATACATATACTGTATATAAGTATTTTTCATATTCCATATTTACATTCGATAAACTTCCTAATATATTATTTAAATCAATAGTACTGTATTTTATATAATATATTAGTAAATAAAAGATTTTCTTGAAAATATATTTTGAAAATGTTAATATAAATTATTTCTAACTACATAGCCACACATACGAACTACCCAAATGTCATTTTAACTACACCAACAACACCCAAGAAAGACAAATAATGCATAGTGACATACCCAAATAACTTCATATCCCCTATATATTAAAAGAGATGCATTTTGGAGAAAAATCTGATGTGTCGTCGCCGGAGAGCTCCATAGCCAATTATTATTCACCCTTCGTATTCCATAAAATTACATTAAACTGCCACTGACTATATATATATATATATATATTGTCAATTGCCACTGCTCTTCAATTTATTTATATACACAATATTTTGCTCCTATAAATTCTAAAATTGGTGAATATTATTCAAAAATTGATAAATATTACCCTACACATTTTCAAAATTAAATTAATTTCACTATGTATTGTAATATAATAATATGACTATATTATGAGATGTAAAAAATATATATATTTAAAATCATATTTTCAGAAATATAAATAAGGTTACTTTTCTAATAATTTTATAAAGCTCTAATAGTGAAAGAATCGAAGATCATTTGAAACTGGCTTAATGTTTATTCTTTTGCTAAAAACAATAACTATATTTGCCCAAAAGAACATATGATCACCAATTGAAATGACATGAATATATAATTTAATTTGGATAACTATGTAGTTAAACATTATATATAAATATGTAGTTATAGTATTTTTACAGAAATCTTAAAATTTAGAAAATCCAGTTTAATAAAAATGAAAACAAGTAATAATATTATACAAATAGTTGAGATATATAGGGATCTAATGACCAATAAAAATTTATTAAATCCAGTGATATAATACTGTAACTAAGACCAATTATATAAGGGATTTAATGACCAATTATAGTCTTCCCCCTCACAAAACACTTTTATAATTTTATATCTCCATCAATTATAAGCACATATATTACTTTAAAAAAACTAAAAATATCCAAATTAATAGAATTCTCCATAATAAAATACCTTCTGGGTATCTCATATATAAAATACTTTATATCCCATTTTATTTCTTCCCTTCTTTTACTATATTATTTTCATGAAATTGTCATTAATATAACTATGGAATATTACATTCAATAATTGAAGGAAATCTATATTATTAATTGGGGAATACACTTAAGGGTTAAAAAAAAATCATATCAAATATCGATGTCACCAAACTGACCCAATTTACATATTAGAAAGAAAAAAATATTAAACAACAGATTTATTATATTTTAGGAAATCGTTCAAATTATTTCTATAATAATCAGGTTGTGAGAATTTTTGAGTGGGTATATTCATGTATGACAAAAAACGGGACGAGAATTTTCAGAACAAGAATTCAAGCAGAACATATGCGGATGTACTATTTACTCATGTAAATTACGAGGAATGAGTTTTTTTTGGGTCAAACAAAAAATAAACGTTGCAATCAGACATATTAGATGGGTCTGATAGCTTGACAATTATGTTTTTTTAATAATTTATGAAAAATAACTCTGCACATACGTGCGGGTCCGAACCTAGTTATGTTGTGTACTTCTTTTCAGTCATTTATTAATAGATTTCGATAATTAAGGGTTTATATATATTGTAATTTAAATAGACTGAACATAAACGAAAACCAAAACAATTAAACCGATCATACACGACCGACCTGACTCTCTAAGTAAACCGACCAGACCTCTCAGAAACCCAACTTTAGCTGCCCACTAACTCTAAAGGGGGTGTATTCAAATTGACATTTTAAGTGATTTGTATAAAATTTACAAATCATATGATATTCAATCATGTATTTAAAAAAGTCTTCTGAATTATTGAACTAATGATTTAAAAATTTAGCTTAAAATCCATTGTTATTCATAACAGTTTGTGGATTTGAATTTTAATAATTTTTAGGGATTATGGAGGATTTGAGAGGATTTCTTTAGTTAAAAGTTCCAAAAAAAAACAAATCTCATAATTTTAGGTGGGATTTGAAATTTTTTTACAAAAAGTCATATCAACTTCCCTAAAATCATCAAAATCATTTAAAATCTCATAAAAACTAAACTCTCTTGGAATATTAGATTTGATATGATCCTCCCAAGGATTCGGCACCTTCGAGTTGGTTGATAGAGACACCTTGATTCTAAAGACGACGAAGCCTCAAGAATAAGGATGGTGGAATGAATGGTCGCACAAGAGTTGCGGAAAGACTCTTGATATACCGGTTTGATCTTTCAGCCTCACACCAAAAAGATCGGATCTCTCAGCCTCGCACCAAGGAGATCGGGGTTTTGACTATCGGAATCACACCAAGTAGTCGGTTTCGATTGTTGGAATCACACCAAGCAATCGGTTTTGTTCACAAAGAACAGAAGAGAATCACTCTCAAAAAGAAAAGGTTTTGATAAAAAGTTGGATTGTTCATTATTTCTTTACTCTTACATGAGTTTATATAAGATAAGAAAACTTGGTAACAAAGCCAAGTACTATTCTTGAAACTAAAAACAATAAATATCCATATCTTTCAAGTATGAACTGATTTTAACGTGCTTCCAATTCTCAGTGGTTCTAGGATGGATCAAGATTTCAGAACAGTTTTGTTCATAGCTTGAGTACTTCTGGCTTGGTCGGAATCCTCCTTTGAATTCTCGTAGGTCTAAGTCGCGTAGCCATGAGTTCACCTGATTTGTAAAATGAATAACTCCTTCACCTAAACTCTGATTGGACTGATTCAACTTCGAGATATGCTCTAGATGAGGTAAGAATGCATCCCAAATAGCAGTTTGGTAGGAAGAGTTGATCTTTGACTTCGTTCGTGTTGAGCAAGACTCAAGGGTCGTCTTGGATGGTCTCATGATCATATCATACCCCTCCTCTTGAAAAAGTTTCGTCCTCAAAATTGTAAGACTTTGGGTTGGAGAGTGTTGAAGTGACTCTGGTGGCTTACCATGAGGAAGATTTGCACAGTTTATAGTGAGATCTTTCTTGGTTCCTACAAAATCAACAACTTGCTCTATCTTGCTTGACGATAAATGGAATGTTGGCTTTTCTCTCCTTGTTGGTTCATCAGATGAATCATCCATACTATCAAGGTTGTTGATGATAATGCCTTTCTTCGCGGCTTCCTCACTCTGATCTTTGCTGATCTCTTTGTGCTTTGGTTCCTCGGCTTCTGTTTGCTTACTCGGTGATTTTGCTATTTTTAACAGATTTTTCTGAACCAACAACTCCTTGTGCTCCTTTGGTGATGGTAACGAAACAAAAGCAGCTTTCTCTTCTTTAAAAACAAGAGATGTCCTTTCTCGTTGGTAACTTGGTGTGACAGTAGACGCTCCATCAGTTGGTCTAGAAGGCCTCCTTAGAATATGATTTGAACCAAGATGGTGATGGTTGGGAACATATCGTTTCCTCAAAATAGACTTCAATTCTTCCCAAGTCTCAATAGGGTGTTCTCCATTTCTCCTCCTGCTTATCACCAACTGATCCCACCAAGTAATGGCATAATCACAAAATCCAGTGACTGCAACTCGTACCTTCTTCATTTCGCAATAGTTTTGAAAACTAACAACCGACTCAATCTTTTTCTCCCACTCTAGGTATGCATCTGGATCATTCCTGCCTTGAAAGGTAGGAATCTCCAACTTATTACCTCCAATGTTGTCATAAGTTTGATCCATGCCATCTCTATGTTGTGGCCTCCTATGGCTTGTTCTTGATGATTGAGTAGTGTAATAATCATCAACCCTTAATACTCTAAGTTGATCTCTTTCTCTTCTATGCTGCAACATTTGTGGTTGTCTTTGTTGTGCCTCCACTTGTACTTCATCCAACCTCTTGTAGATTGCACTCATCTCAACCCTCATCAACCGTCGCATTTCTCCCATAAGTGCTTGAACTTGTGGATCATTAGACATTTTTTTTTTCTTCTTTTTTTTTTTTTTGCTTTTTTTTTTTGCCTTTTTTTTTCTTCTCTGTTTTTTCTTTTTTTTTTTCTTTTTTCTTTCTTTTTCTTTTTTTTTCTTCCTTCTTTTTTTTTTCTCGTTTTATTTTTTTTTTTGCCTTTTTTTTTTTAAATAAAATAAATAGAAATAGAAGATGAAAAGATGAGAAGATGAAAATAAAGAAGATGGAAAGATAGAAAGATGATAGATAGAAGATTGAAAGATAGAAAATGATAGGAAAAAGATGAACGGTTAGAAGATGATAGAATGATAGAATACCAAACTCAAGGGTGTGCTCTGATACCACTTGATATGATCCTCCCAAGGATTCGGCACCTTTGAGTTAGTTGATAGAGACACCTTGATTCTAAAGACGACGAAGCCTCAAGAATAAGGATGGTGGAATGAATGGTCGCACAAGAGTTGCGGAAAGACTCTTGATATACTGGTTTGATCTTTCAGCCTCACACCAAAAAGATCGGATCTCTCAGCCTCGCACCAAGGAGATCGGGGTTTTGACTATCGGAATCACACCAAGTAATCGGTTTTGATTGTTGGAATCACACCAAGCAATCGGTTTTGTTCACAAAGAACAGAAGAGAATCACTCTCAAAAAGAAAAAGTTTTGATAAAAAGTTGGATTGTTCATTATTTATTTACTCTTACATGAGTTTATATAAGATAAGAAAACTTGGTAACAAAGCCAAATACTATTCTTGAAACTAAAAACAATAAAGATAGATAGTTGAATGAAGATTCAACTCTTGAATTTTGTCTTCCCAAGGTGAGTTGAACTCCAATTTTCGTCACTTCTCTTTGACCACAAAAAAAAGTGATTATTTTGGGCTTTCTTGGACTTGAATTAGGCTCAAACTGGGCTGGACTTGATAGGTATCATCCCCAAAATAATTTCCCATGCTCTCTTTTGTCATAAGTTCTTGTATTAGCCCATTAAGTACCTCCTTGATCTTTTTAACTCTCTTTGACTCCTTGATCCAATTTGCTGATGAGAAACAGCATGGGCTGTATCATTTCTTCATCTTGGGCTTAGTAGAAAACAACTCCTGGTTGCCAAACATAATTCTGGAAGTTCTTAAACCAACTGGACCTGAAACTCATCAAGTTAAGAAATAGATCCACCTCCTTTGGCAAATGGGACGTAACTCTGTGGTTTGTTGGCCAAATCTTGTGTTCTTGAGCTTGTTGGAAACATAAGAGATCCATTGAGATCCTCCAGTTGATTTCGTGTCCAAATTGTTTCTGAGTTGGTCTGTGTAACACGATCTTTGGCTCAGACGCGAAAATGGAACTAGGACAGATCCACTGACTTGAAATATCCATATCTTTCAAGTATGAACTGATTTTAACGTGCTTCCAATTCTCAGTGGTTCTAGGATGGATCAAGATTTCAGAACAGTTTTGTTCATAGCTTGAGTACTTCTGTCTTGGTCGGAATCCTCCTTTGAATTCTCGTAGGTCTAAGTCGCGTAGCCATGAGTTCACCTGATTTGTAAAATGAATAACTCCTTCACCTAAACTCTGATTGGACTGATTCAACTTCGAGATATGCTCTAGATGAGGTAAAAATGCATCCCAAATAGCAGTTGGGTAGGAAGAGTTGATCTTTGACTTCGTTCGTGTTGAGCAAGACTCAAGGGTCGTCTTGGATGGTCTCATGATCATATCAAGATTGAATACACCCCCTAAGTATCACGATTAAGATTCTAAATGCCAGATTTTTGGAGGTGTTCTATTTAGAGTTTGTTATCGATGGTAGAAAACGAATTTGAAACAAATTCTGATCAAGTCAAGGATTAATTGTTTGGGTTGAATTTTGAGTTGCCCGGGTAAGTTACAGAAAATTCTGCATTTTGTCTTAATACTTGGTAGGCAAAATCGATACTCATTGTTTTTGTCCCATCGTTATACTGTTTGATGAATTGTTTAAATTTGAACTGTAAACTAATAGCAAACAAAGTGCTCGAGACAATGCGTGAGAGTCTTTTTAATCTAAGCTTCATTTTTTTATGATTATATGGTGCCAATACCATTTCAATTAGAAATCTGAACCAATCACTCTTTTAGTTGTTTAGTTACAATAAAACAGAGGCGTGGGGTTGAAATGATAAGATTAGATGAGTGACCGACAGTCAATTATTTTCTTTTCTGATTATACATATGGCGATTGAGCAATTAAGAGACATAGGTTGTAAATTGCATATTACTTGGCGAGAACGTCAGATCCAATCGCCAAAGAGAGATAGTCATCAACTCAGGTTTGTTTCCGATTGGATTAAATCTGTTCATTCGTCGTGGAGATGGAGATATATACTAAAGATTTACACACACGATTACATCGTTGCATCAAAAGAAACAACCATTGAGAGCATTTAAGAAATACTAAAGGTAAAAAGAAGCATCATATCACAACAATTAAGCATAAAAATCATTGATAATAAACATGCATACACTACAAGAAAACAAGCTTTTTGCAAGGACACATTGCGACGGAGTACAGCTCTCGCAAATTTGCGGTAGATTTGCGAGGGATTTACTAGAAAACAAAAAACCATAGCACATCCCTCGCAAATTTGCGAGGAACTCAGTCGTCGCAAATCCGCTGCTCAATTGCGACGGATTTACGACAAATTCGCTGGGAAGGTCCCTTTCCTCGCAAATCCATCGCAATATTGCGACGATTTTGCAAGAACATACTACATAGCAAATTTGCTATGGAATTGCGAGTGATTTGCGAAAGCCATAGCAAATCCATTGCAAAGTTAGGATAATAATTTTTTATAAATATTACAAAAATTAATAGAATTATTCTGAAATACATTTGAATGTGTTCATAAGGTGAATTTACTAACTTTTGACATTATTTTGATGGTTTTTGCAAATTAGATATTCTAGGTTTGCGACAAATTTGTGACTAATTTGCTAAAGTCATAGCAAATTCGTCGCAAATCCATCGCAAACTAATCAATACATAGCAATTCCCTCGCAAATTACAACTCTAAACCCTTAACCCTAAACCCTAAACCCTAAACCCTAAAGACTTACTACATTACTATTAATGATTAAAAAAGATGAATCCAAAACTTATAATCAAAGATAGCAGTGCAACACAAAATTGTTAGAGAATTGGACAATTTGGCAAATATTTGTCTCAATGTAATGAACATATATGTGATATAGTGTAGAACATCATCATGTTTAGAGTAAGATGCAAAATTGGACAATTTTGGAAAGTTTGATGATAGAAAAGAGTATAATGAAACCATTGGACCTTATAATATACTTGAAAGTTAATTTGACTAATTTGTTACAATCATTTTGAAGGTTTTTGCAAATTAGATATTCAAGATTTGCGACAAATTTGCGACTGATTTGCTAGACCCATAGCAAATTAATCGCAAATCCATCGCAAACAGCACAAAACATAGCAATTCCCTCGGAAATAAAAACTTTAAACCACTAAGACTAATTACATTACTATTACTATTAATGATTTAAAAATAATATAATTCAAGAATTATAATCAAAGATAGGGCACTAATGACAATTGCAAATCCTAAACCCTAAAGACTTTGCGAGGGATTTGCTACGTTCCCTCGCAATTTGCTCGCAAAAACTCTAAATTATAAAATTTTAAATTAATTAATGTTTGCGAGGGAATTGCGAGGGTACATAGCAAATCCCTCGCAAATTTGCTCGCAAAAACTCTAAATTATAAAATTTTAAATTAATTAATGTTTGCGAGGGACCGTAGCAAATCCCCCACAAATTTTGCGTTGGAATTGCGACGCCGTTAATTTCCTATATAACTAAAAAACCTAGTTTGAGCGAAGCTCAAATCCAGCCGACAAACCCTAATTTCCTTCTTCTTCTTCCAATTTCTTTCTTCTCCGGTTGTTCTCTTCTCCGGTTCTCTTCTCCTCTCTCTTCTCCTCTCTCTTTTTCCGGTGAAACCTTCTCCGACCCTTACTCCTCCTCTTCTCTCTTTTCCTTTGAATCTCTTGTCCGGTTAGTCTCCTCCTCTCCCTTTCTACCTCTATCTCCGGTTAGTCTCCTCCTCTCTTCTCTATCTCCGATTACTCTTCCTATTCTCTCGATCTGAAAGTCTGGTTATTTTAGGGTTTGGATTTTTATTTTAGAGTTATGATTTGGGGGTTAATTTTTAGTTTAGGATTCTAATTTCGAGTTTAGGATTCTTATTTCGTGTTCAATTTCGATTTTAGGGTTTCAATTTTAGGGGTTCAATTTTAGGGTTTCAATTTTAGGGTTTTGATTTTAGGGTTTTGATTTTAGGATTTGAATTATAGGGTTTTGATTTTAGGATTCAAATTCGAGTTTAATTTGTTTTTTGTATAATTTTATTGAATTTTGGTTTTAGTGTTTAAGTTTAATTTTAATTTTATTTGATTCATATGTCTTCTCGAGACCAAAACGGGTCTGTAAACCAAAATGTTTACAGCCAGTTCATATCATCTCAAGGTTTATCTCCTCTCATCTCTGCTCGAGGGATACGCTCTACTGGCCCTGCTCAAAGGTTACCTTCTCCTGCTTCTTCTCAGGGAACCTCACCGGCAACACAAGATAACCATAATGCAGCCTTTGCGGGGGTTCAAAATGATTTTCCTCCTCAGCAATCAACTTCGTGTGTCAACGGTGTAAGTGCCTCTCAAACTTTTTTCACTTTGGAAGAGTTGCTTGCAAGTCCTGGGCGTGCTGGCTTAACAAAACTGGATCCTAATCGACCTCCGGGTACTATATGGTAAGAATGTTAATGATCTGACTTATAGTTTATCTTTATGTTTTGTATTTTCAATGATCCTCATTCATTTTATCTTATGTATGGTAAGTTTGACCAGGATTCTTCGGTTGTGCTACTGTTCGGGCCATTTTTGAAAGAGATTTCAAATCAGCTCATGCCAATTGGACCCAAACACCAGCTCCGGTTGTAAACCGGTGGTTTCAAACTTTTGCGGTAAGTTACAGATTTGTTGATGTGTTTAAATTACAGATTTTGTGTGTTTATCACTTGATTATGGATCTGATTTTGTTTGTGATTCATTTTATGTCTTTACAAGCAAATATATAACTGGGATGCGTCCATCAATGGAAGAGTTAGAGCTGAGTTTGAAAAGAAGTTGAAGTCACGGATGAGTGATCAAGTGTCTCGTTGGAAGGGTAAGTGGAAGAAGAAAGGTAATGACGCAATGCCGCGGTGGCTTGATCCTACCGTATGTGATGGTTTGGTCAAGTTTTGGTGTGAACCAAAATCAGAAGCAAAGAGTATCAATAGCCGTAATGCTCGCTATAGTGATCCAGATGGCACCGGAATACATAAGCACCGTTCTGGTCAGACCTCTTTTAAAGCCCGAGCACGAAAGCTTGTAAGTATCTCTGTTTAACACAAGTTCATTAATCATATCATATCTACAATATAGTAATATAGTTCTTTCATTTCTCTGTTTTTAGTCTGAGAGGACTGGTGAGCCACTACCTGATTTCCTGCGAGTCCTAGAAGACACTCATAGGAAACCTGATAGGTCGTTTGTTGATGGACTGTCTGAGAAGGTGTACAATGAAGTGTCGTCAAAGATAGTTGAAGCTGAGTCTGAGCTATTATTAGCGGATAACATGGAGAGTAGTGCTTTCGGAGGGTTATCAGTCATTGTGAAGAACCAAATTTATGCCGAGGTAAAGCATGCTTCATTGTTTATGTTAAAGTTTGTGTTTGTGTTAATGTTTATGCTTCATTGTTTATGTTAGTGTTTATGCTTCATTATTTATGTTAATGTTCCTGTTTGTGTTTGTGTAAACACTTATGTTTGTGTTTGTGTTTGTGTAAACACTTATGGTGTGTATATGCTTTGTTGGCAGGTTGCTCCGAAGAAAAAGAACCGGATATATGGGGTTGGTAACATGCAAGCAGAAGCATCTTCAGCTCAGATTGGTCAACCGCCTCCTCCTTCTGAAGATCCACTCGTTCTAGCTGCAAAGCTTGCTGCTGCCGAAGCTGCTCTTGCAATTCAGGCAAATCAACTACAAGAAAATTCGGAGAAGATGCATAGTTATGGTGCATACTTCGAATATCTTGCATAGAAAGATCCGGACTTTGCTGCTAGATTTCCCAGAGAAGATTCGGGCACCAGACCTCTGACCAGAGATGCAACCACCGGAGAACCTACCACCGGACAGTAATAAACACTCATGAACTCTCTTTTATCCTTTGAACCTCTCATATGTAATGACTGATATGTCTATATTTTGTCTCTCCTTAGCATATATTTAAAATGCATTTAGCTAGGATAACACATTGTTTTGCTTCATTTTCTAGTCCTTTCTATACACTTTGCATGTTTAGGTAGTTCTTGCATCATCCTTGCATACATTGTGCATTTTGGAGTATTTCAGGTATTTAAGAGACGTGGGAAGCCATTCTCGTCCGAGCCATTGTCGTCCGAGCCATCTCCGGGAAGCATCAACCGAGCCATCCGTTCGAGCCGTTCCACTCGAGTGGGATTTAGCTTTTGACGTCTTCATCAAAGTTGTAGGGAATTGAGTTATATTTCCAACGCCGTTTATTTCAAGCCAATCAGAGGTGTGGTTCAAGAGTTATCATCGTTTTAGTGAATGCGTATACACCACGCTCGAGCCATGCTCCCCCGTCACGCACTCCAGCTTGTCTGATCGAGCCATGCTCCCCCGCCACGCGTTCCAGCTTGTCTGATCGAGATATGCTCCCCCACCACGCATTCCATTCGACGCGTACGGACTCGATCGCACATGACGGGAAGAAAGACGTTTGGTTTCACACGCTTCAGGAGATTACCAAACCAACGCTTTACCTTGTCGTTTTAAGTTTTAGGGCTTTCCATGTTGGACTACTATATATACATTTTGTTAAGTCTTTGCTGAGATCTCATCTTTTATCTCGTATTGTTTTTCTTCCCAGAAGGTTTTTAACCTAGCCACAAATATACGTTCTGAGACTTGTATTCCGATATCGTGGAGATTTATTGAGATTTTGCATTTGATTCCTTCTACAAAGTTGTTCATCTTATATTTCTCTATCTTACTATGCTTGTTTCAATGTTTTCTATGTTTGCATCCTTGATGATGATTTTCGGATCTGAGTAGTGTAGTAGTTCTTGAGGATGGGATAGATTAGGTGGATGATCTTAGGATGTAGAGTGTTTAAGCTTTAATTTGTATGTTTCCCTTCTGGACTAGAGTTAGAAATACTTGTTTCTCTCTGATCAATTGGAACTAGGTTTTAGACATTTCCGCACCCAAAAGGTGTTCGATGAAATGTCTGACCAACTAGAGCCAGAGACTTACGTTCCTAGCCTAAGAGATTAGTTGTCTAGGATGTTTGTTGACGTGAATGAACTTGTTTTTCATGCCATGCTTGATCATGTTTCTCTAGCGAGAGCTAGGTTTGGAAGTGGTTGAGTTTGAGTAGCTTTTGTCAAGAGATTGGATTAGCTAAGTTGTGATGTTCATTGTTTAGGGATAGTTTGCTTGTGGTATGTTAAACACTCTATAGACTAGGATACTCCACCGACATCAATTACTCCCATCCTTAGGACTTCTTTCTTTCTGATCTTTATTACATTCCTGAGACTGTTTCGTTTCTTGATTTTTAGTTCATGCTTAGACTCGTCTCCGTTTTCATTCATTTTAGTTTCTCGTCATGCATTCTCGTTTCTAGTTCTGTGACTCATTTCCGTTTTTGTATTGTCATCATTCTAGGACTGTTAGACAAACACTCTATTTGAATTGGCTTGACTTGTGATTTCTTGATTGCATCTTAATTGTTAGTAAAGTTTCCCAACTGGATTGACACCTTAAGTATTACAACTGCATAAGGTTAATTGAACCTACTAGGAGACACAAAAATCTTAGTATCAATGACTTTTATCTTTTGAACCTCTCATGTGTAGAACATAATCGGTTATTAGGATTTGTTAACTTATTTTGTAAACTTAATACTTATAATTATAGCTTTAATTTGCATAAGTTTTCAAGGTTTAATTTTAATTGCAAGTTTAATTTTAATTACAGGGTTTGATATTAATTAAGCTTACCAAAATCAAAATTTTAATTTTTTTATACCGTTAGTAGAATTTGTGACCGAAATATTAATTGCAAATGTATCGCAAATTTGCGAGGGATTTACTAGATACATAATTTGCGAGGATATTGCTAGACAAAAAGTTCCTCGCAATATGCGTGAGATTTGCGAGGGAAAATTATTCCTCGCAAAACTTGCAAGGGATTTGCAACGTTGACCAATTTGCGAGAAGCGATTTGCAAAGAACGGACGTCCCTCGCAAATCTCTCGTTTTTGCCGATTTGCGAGGGATTCGCGATATATATGTCCATCGCAAAAGACATGTTTTCTTGTAGTGATATGTGTCTTCTTGTTTCACCAAGAAAGAAAGAATAAAAAATCTAGTTGAATGATGATTTGTAAACTATGGGGAGATAAGAAATCTAGTAACAAAAAATGCAAAAGTTAGGTTTGCTTGTAATATAGAAGAAATGTTTATCGAGTTAGGTGAGTTTAGATGATGAGAGTAAGGAGTATTTATAGAATTTTGGGTGGGTGAGTACCAAAAATCTTGCTAATCAAGTATAGAATATCTTCAAAATATCTTAATCTTAGAAGTTTGTAATCCTGATTATTAAAAAAGTAGTAAAGAAAAAAAAGAGAGTCGCCCTAGCCGACATCCTCTCTGGCACAACCACCAAGGAAGCTTCCCCCGGCGACGGCGAGACCGATCGGCGTCACTGGGCTCTGGTTTTGGAGTCTTCGTTCTCTCCTCTGTTTACTAAGCTCTATTACGGTTTTTCTTCTTTTCACTGGAGTCTTCTCGAGTTCTTAGATCTCAATTTCGGTTTTGAATCAGCTTCAATCGCTTTCCTCCTTCATTCCGCATCCGACTACTCCTCTTGGCAAACCCGTTTCTCCGAACCCACAGTCGCCTCACCAAACCCTCGATCGCCCCGGTAACCTTGACTTCTATCACTCGATCTGGCTCATCCCGCAATCAACTCCAACAACTCTCCGCTCCTCGGATCAACATCCACTCTCCAAGTATTTTACTTGGATGCAGATGGACGGGAGCTCTGTTTTGATGTCGGCGCCAGGTAAGATTTTCATAACGATTTCAAAATTCTGGCGCTCTCTGTTCCCCTGTTTGTTACCTCTCTCGCCCAGGTTTGCTCTCCATTCTTATCTCAGATGCCTGGTAGATAGTTTACTTAGGTTAAACTATGGCACATCCCTGAACTGGTACCTAATCCGACCCCATTTCGTGAAAGATATATCCCGATCAATCCTGTTAGTTTTGATTGTTTCTGTTTGGTCAAGTCGAGTTCATCTAGGTAGCAGAATACCTGATCTCTCTAGGTTGATTGAAACCCATTTGTGTCGAGACCAATGTGTACCCGGGTTTGGTCGAAACTCTATTTTGTCCCACCCTAAGCAAACCTTGGTTAGTTTATTGGTTTCATTAGTCCGAAGACAGCTTTTGAACTTTAAACCACCACTGTTACTAGAATGGCTCAAGAGTCTTTTGAAAACCTTGTTAATCGGTTACCCTAGGGATGATCCCGCTGTTGGAGTTTGTTTGGTGAAGCTTGGCATTATGATCCCAACTCTATGGAGTGGGGATTACCGATGCTTCACCAACTCTCTTCCTATACCTCACCAAATTCCAAAGATCTTTAAACCGCAACTCAACTAATTTCTGAAGTCATTGCATATATTCATGAAGACTAGTGGCATTATGACCCTCTCTCCACGGAGGAGTGGTTACCACAACCTCTTCAAGTCCCGCTCTATCAAACTTGGACCATCAACTACCTCTGTAGTAACCGGTTATCAGAGCATCAGCTCCCCTGCTCGACCCTTTGGCAACACAGCTTTGCCATTCTCATTTTCGCCAAGTCTTCGAAGTTTCAAGACAGTGGCCTCCTACTCCTTTGACTTGTTCTTGGAGTCTGCATCGGTTTGTCTTGATCTCACATGTTCCATGCTGCTTTCTAGCATATGGCTCATAGCTCTCAAGCTCTTCACATTGAATGCTCCTATCTATCCTTGTACTTGTATTGCTTTATGCTTTGATTTAGCTTACCCTCTCTTGTACTCTAAACAATCATGGCCTTGTATGTTATTGTCTATCTAATGGAATGATAACACCTCTTTGATCAAATATATATATATATATATATATATATATATATATATATATAAAAAGAATTATCATATTACATATCTTATTTCTGAATCATATGTAAATAATTCTAAGATTAAGATATATATATATATATATATATATGATAATTCTTTTTATTTTTCCTTTTTTTGTAGATAAAACAGACAAATATGGATTGACGTAAAGATTAGTTTGAAATTTGCTCACATTTTTATTGTTAGCATTAAATATTGTAATGAATTAAGGAGATATTTTAGGAAATCTTTTAGGAATTTTACAAAACAAATATTTAATGAGATATTGTAATTAGTCGTTGATTGATTAAGGAGATATTTTAGGAATTTTTGTTTAACGCAAAATCTTGGTTTTAAATTTTAGTTTATAATTTATAAATTTAAAATTTAATGTCAATGGCATATCTTGTTAATAATTACCAATTCCAGGATTTATTTGCTAAATGTATTTGAAAAATGTATATATATAGATGTCATGTGTGAGATTGAAAATCATGTTTAAAACAAAATTTACTAGATTACAAATCTTTAATAAAATGTGAGGGTAATTATTTAGAATTCTAATATCAACAATAGAATTTTACATTTGTTTCTATGCCCGTGTATATACGCCGGCTTTTATCTAAATATTTTATAAAAACTGGTTATGGAAATAAAAAAATGACTATAAATCAATTTTTACAACATACAAAGCAAGTATTTAAAAATCTAAAAGAAACTTGAAAAACCGTGCTCCGCTAAGCCGGCAACACCTAACTCATAAAACATCCGGTTGAGCAATTAATATCTATCTATATTCATTCTGTAGTCAGCGTAAGAAAAAGAACAAAAAAAAAATGGCCTACTTCAGTAAATGAACGCCGCAATTGATTACTAAATCTTACCTTATGTATTTTTCAAAGCATTCAAACGTTGCGTTCCCAAAAACAAAACATAAAAAAAACTAAGGTGGAAATGGCCACCACACCAATAATACATTTGCAACGGAAGAGAGAGACAGTTTCTGGTCAAACTTAAGAACACAACACATCCCCAAAAAAACAACAACAAGAACTCATTCAGATTCTTCTCCTATCATCCAGTTCGTGTAATAATAATAACATACACACACACAAATAAAACACAGAGTGGTTCCTGTAATGAACTCAACATTTCTTTTGTTGTTGTTCCTTAGTCTCATCAATCTTCTCTTTGTCTCTGTTTCATGTGCTTCTTTCTCAGAGTTCGTTTACCCTAATTTCACAGCTTCTAACCTAAGATTCATCGACAGCTCCAAAGGAGCTTTCCTCTTCTCTCGTAATTCAATCTTCAAAGCCGGTTTATTCAGTCCCGGCGACGATGATTCCTCCTCTGCTTTCTACTTCTCCGTCGTCCATGTCGATTCCGGTTCAACAATCTGGTCGTCAAATCGAGATTCCCCTGTTTCAAGCTCTGGTAAAATGAATCTTACCCCTCAAGGAATCTCTGTTATCGAAGATGGTAAAAGTCAAATACCCGTTTGGTCAACGCCGGTTTTAGCCTCTCCGGTTAACTATCTCCGGTTAACCGACTCCGGAAACCTCCTTTTGCTTGATCGCTTGAACGTTTCTCTATGGGAAAGCTTTGATCTTCCCACCGACTCGATCGTCCTCGGACAAAGACTTAGGGTTGGGATGTTCTTGTCCGGATCTGTCTCACCGTCCAATCTATCTACCGGAGATTATAAGTTCTTGGTTGGTGAGTCTGACGGTTTGATGCAGTGGAGAGGTCAGAATTATTGGAAGCTAAGGATGCATACACGAGCTAATGTTGATTCTAACTTCCCTGTTGAGTATTTAACGGTTACTACTTCTGGATTAGCTCTTATGGGACGGAACGGGACGGTGGTTGTACTCCGCGTGGCTTTACCACCGTCTTCTGATTTCCGCTTAGCTAAGATGGATTCTTCCGGTAAATTTATTGTCAGTACATTCTCAGGTAAGAGTCTTGTGACCGAATTCTCTGGTCCTATGGTTACTTGTCAGATTCCGTTTGTGTGCGGTCAGCTCGGGCTTTGTAATCTTGATAATGCTTCGGAAAACCAGAGTTGTTCGTGTCCAGATGAGATGCGTTTGGATGCGAGTAAAAAGGTATGTATTCCGGTTAGTCAATCATTGAGCTTACCTGTTTCTTGTGAAGCAAGCAATATTTCATACCTCGAACTCGGCCTTGGTGTGTCTTACTTCTCTACTCACTTCAGTGATCCTGTGGATCATGGTCTCCCGTTATCGGCTTGTCATGATCTTTGCAGTAAGAATTGCTCCTGCCTTGGTGTTTTCTATGAGAGCACGTCTCGGTTTTGTTATTTGGTAAAGGACTCGTTTGGTTCTTTGTCTCTAGTAAAGGATTCACCAGACAATTATGATCTTATTGGATATGTCAAGCTGTCTATAAAAAAGCCAAACGGTCAGCCTCCGGGAAACAAAAACAGAGGATCTAATTTCCCAGTGATCGCACTTGTGCTCTTACCTTGCTCTGGTTTCTTCCTTCTGATTGCATTAGGGTTTCTCTGTTGGCGAAGATGTGCAGTGATGAGATACAGCAGTATCCGTGAGAAACAAGTAACTAGACCGGGGTCGTTCGGATCAGGAGATTTAGGATCTTTCCGTATCCCAGGTTTACCTCAGAAATTCGAATTCGAAGAGCTGGAACAAGCAACAGAGAATTTCAAGATGCAGATAGGATCAGGCGGATTCGGCGCAGTTTACAAAGGAACTCTCCCGGACGAAACACTCGTGGCCGTCAAGAAAATCACAAACCATGGGCTTCACGGTAGACAAGAGTTCTGCACAGAAATCGCAATAATTGGAAATATCCGACACACGAATTTGGTGAAACTCAGAGGATTTTGCGCTCGTGGGAGGCAGTTACTCTTAGTCTACGAGTACATGAACCATGGTTCATTAGAGAAGACTCTGTTTAGCGGGAACGGTCCGGTGCTTGAATGGCAAGAAAGGTTTGATATAGCGCTTGGGACGGCTCGTGGACTTGCGTATCTCCACAGTGGATGTGACCAGAAGATCATACACTGCGACGTGAAGCCAGAGAACATCTTACTGCACGATCATTTCCAGCCGAAGTTATCTGATTTCGGGTTGTCTAAACTTCTGAGCCAAGAAGAGTCGAGTCTGTTCACGACGATGAGAGGTACTCGAGGCTATTTAGCTCCCGAGTGGATAACAAACGCAGCTATCTCTGAGAAAGCGGATGTGTACAGCTATGGAATGGTGTTATTAGAGCTAGTGAGTGGTCGGAAAAACTGCTCGTTCCGATCTCGGAGCAACAGTGTGACGGATGAGAATAATATGAACAGCTCGTCGACTACGACCACTAGTACTGGTATGGTGTATTTCCCGTTATACGCTTTGGATATGCATGAACAAGGGAGGTATATGGAGCTGGCTGATCCGAGGCTAGAGGGTCGGGTAACGAGCCAAGAGGCTGAGAAGTTGGTTCGGATAGCTTTGTGTTGCGTGCACGAGGAGCCGGCGTTGAGGCCAACGATGGCAGCGGTAGTGGGGATGTTCGAAGGAAGCATACCGTTGGGGATTCCGAGGATGGAGTCGTTGAATTTCTTGAGGTTTTATGGGCTGAGGTTTGCGGAGTCTTCCATGGTTGAAGGACAAAATGGGGAGAGTGAAAGTATGGTCTTCCACCGGCGAGAGAGCTCTAATAGCGGTGGCTCTAGGCACTCTGCATCTTACATAGCATCTCAGGAAGTGTCTGGCCCACGATGAGATTACCTAAACGTGATTTTTGTTGTCTTTTGTTTAATTTGTTTTTGGTTACTTTGTTAATAGTGATAGGCCTTTGTTCATATAATCTACTATATATGAAAATTATTGGATAATTTGTTCTTCTTTATGACACAAGAAGAACATCACGATAAAACCACATACTCTAGTAAATCAATCGTATCGTTACCGAAGTTTGTACCAATAACAACACAAAAGGAGACGAAGATTGCAATAATTGGGTGGTCTTTCCGAGCTGATGTATCATTCTAAACCGCTGCATTTGTCAGATCCTTCACTGCCACAATTTCTTGAGGCTGCATATACAATACAACCATGTTAGAACCCATCATTTGGTTAATCAATTTAACTATTACAAGCAAAATTTCCTCTATATATAGTTTCCATCCTTTTCATGCAATTCTTCCATCTCTATGTTCATCTTTACCAAGGTTTCATATCTAACTAACTTAGAAGCGTACTAAATGAATATATATCAAGAGACAGACTAGTAGTGAATGGTCCATATCTTCAGCCGACCACAAAGACATTTATATTTACCTCAGCTAGCTCCTCTTCATGCTTGACGATGAAAGCTGTATCAACTTTTCCATTTTTGAAATCCTGTTAACAACAATTGGATTATCAAAAAGCCAACATTTTCATAATAGAAGATTCACTAACATAGAGCTACTAATTTCACACACCTCAACATCAAGGATAAGTTTGTGGTAATTGATGGTCGTTGGAACCCCTGATTAAACCAAGACAAGGAAAATTAATTAGCATTCCACCACATGTCGGACGTCACCTTTTTAAGCAGTATATAAAGAATAACAAAACAAACAATGCCTAGTAAGATGGAAGTAACAAAAACTAGTCCTCTTCATACCTGTAATTATAGTGTCATCAAGAGCACGCTTCATCCGTTCAATTGCTTTTTCCCTTGTTGGAGCCCACACAATAAGCTATAAAGATTTAGGGTAACAAGAATGAATGTCAACACATCAGCTATAGGTTTAAGTAAGCTGCTGAGATAGATGGCAGATGAACTGAACTGAACCGCATTAGAATTTATACAGTCCTACCGAAACCAGAAAGCCTCGTCTAATATTTGTTTGAGATTCCAAAACACTAGAGTAGTTATTTTACCATAAATCCACAAAATTTGTTCCCACATAACGAAACAGATACAAAATGACTACCCAGAAAAAAATAAAAGACAAATATACCTTTCCTAGAAGAGAATCATAGCTTGGAGGCACAACGTAGTCGGAATAAACATGGCTATCCATTCTAACGAAAGGACCTCCAGATGGCAAGTATGATGTTATTCTGCCTGTTATCATAAGAGTGGCAGTATTGTAAAGAAAGCCAATCTGCTAACACTTCAAAGATGTGACATATAAAGGTCTACTGAAACATACCAGGGCCAGGTCTGAATCCTTTGAATGGATCTTCTGCATTGATACGACATTCAATTGAGTGCCCTCTGAGCACAATCTCTTCCTGTAAATAAACAAATTAAATTCAGTTTTGAAAGAATGTTTTTGATATCCACTCAGAACATCACATACAACACCAGTCAAACCTGTTTGTAACGAAGTTTCTCTCCCATTGCAACACGAATCTGCTCTTCTATCAAATCAACAGAGTAAATCATCTCTGTTACAGGATGCTCCACCTGAGTTTAGATTCAAGAAATGGTTGACATTCAGTATACTTCAGATGCTTATATAAGTATAAGAAAGTAAATTTTGACAAACAACTTGTAAAATACTTTGCAGTCAATAAATTTAAACCTGGATCCTAGTGTTCATTTCCATGAAGTAGAAGGAACCTCTTTCATCTAAAAGAAACTCCACAGTACCAACACCAATGTACCCGATGGAAGCTGCTGCGGCGACTGCTGCATCGCCCATGGCTTTTCGCAATTCAGCGGTCAATGCTGGAGAAGGTGCTTCTTCTAGAAGCTTTTGGTTACGCCTCTGTTATCAGGGGAAGAAATAATTAAATGAGCCAGATGGTTTCAGCACGCCATACAAGACATGAAAGAAAGCAGCACGAAAGAACCGGTATTGAATTTTTGAGTTATCTTAGTAATTAGCAACATGAAAAGAAAAAAAAAAACAGTTTAGCAGATCCTGCAGCTGGGATATGACATGCAGTTGTGGTAATTAGGCTGAAAAAAATTATTCCTGTTTTCAGATATTCAAATACATTTATTCTTAGAGCATTACGCAACAACTGATGGTAATGAAATTATGAAAACCTAGGAGGAAGATACCTGGATGCTGCAGTCACGCTCACCAAAGTGAACAACATTTCCAAATTTATCTGCCAACACCTGAAATACAAGAGGTACAAAAGACATGATGAGTTTGAAATCCAATAACAGTATCACTGGACCATCAACTCACGAGAATCATTTTTGCTAAAGCGTCAACTGTTTTGAACAACTTTTCCTGATAAACACCATACCTGGAACTCAATATGTCTTGGGTTTTGTACGAACTTCTCCAGATAACATCCATCGTTTCCGAAAGCAGCAGCAGCCTCACTCTTAGCTTGCTGTAAATCAACAAATTAAGAAGTTTGATAAAGGGATGTCCAATTTTTAGTGAAAGTTTCATTTAAGAAAACTGTGCCTATAAAGGCAAGGGGAGAGCATATGATCTGGTTTTTTTATTTTATAGAAACCAATGGTCAGCATTACTCCATTTAAGTTACTATACATCCAAATTTCACAACGATACAGTTCTCGGAATTTTGAAATGCGACACACATTATGAGATTACATGGCGTCTTTATGTAGTTGAGTTAGAAAGAAATAAAGAATATGTAATAATACTGCAATTCTTTACAACAACTTGATGTTGGACTATATGCTTATGTAAACTTGATTGTCATACCTGTAACAGTTTTACAAACTCTCCCGGTTCCTTAGCAAGACGCATTCCACGTCCACCACCACCGGCTGTTGCCTAGAAATCAGAAAAGCCAGAACAGTCAGTTTTTGTAAATAGTAACATATCAATAAGTACAGAGTGACAAGCTGAGCAATATAGAAAAAAAAAACTTAAAATGGTGCCTTTTCAAGCAGACCAATTTGATGAATCCAGTTTATCGCTTACATAAAAAAAGTATGAATACAAATTGTAATTCCAACTGTACCATCTACTACATATAGAATCAAGTCAATTTTACCTTGATCATAACTGGGAAACCAATCTCATCGGCGACCCTGATTGCTTCTTCTGTGCTCTGTAATAAGAACAAAATAAAAGACATTGAAATTCCAAGAATTCTCTTGACATGCAAAAACTAGAAATTCTAAAATGATAATCCAGCAAAATACCTTCAATAGCCCATCACTTCCTGGTACAGTTGGAACCCCTGCATTTTTCATTGTCTCTCTTGCAGTTGCTTTGTCTCCCATAACACGGATGCTATCAGGCTGCAGATAGAAAAGACGAAAATACCAATAATCAGTTGCTTTACCAGATCAATAGTATCTCCCCTATTAGATATGAAAAAAATTAAAGATACAGATTCTTTGAAGAGAAGTTAAAAACTTACATTAGGCCCAATAAAATTGATCCCATGGTCTCTGCACATTTCAACAAAGAGAGCGTTCTCCGAAAGGAAACCGTATCCAGGATGAAGCATAGTACATCCACGACTGATAGCAGCAGACAGAACATTTGGAATAACCAAGTACCTACAGAAGGATTTGAGTAAAAAGAGTTGATTAATCAGATCTGAAACAGGCCAAGAAATGTCTTATAGTATGACATGTCAAATTCTACATCATCTTAAGGAAAGAGTGGTCAGAAAATGAAAGAAACAGACTACAAAATACATGAATACATTCACACTTGTTTGGGTATAAACGAGCTTTATGGTAGAAATATTCACAAGAGAAACTTACGACTGGTTGCTGGGAGCTTCACCAATGCAAACAGCTTCATCAGCCAATTTGACATGGAGGGCATCCTTGTCTATGGTTGAATAAACAGCAACACAAGGGATCCCCATTTCATGTGCAGTTCGGATAACACGGACTGCGATTTCACCTCTATTAGCCACAAGAATCTTATCGCCACTGCATGTAGCACCGAGAGCACCACCACCAGTAGCTCTCTTGGCTTTCCTCTGACTAACCTTTAGAGTTTGAGTTCTTTGTCTGGGGAAGCTAAGCTTTTGTGGCATCGTCAAGTTACACAGTGAACTTCTGATAACTCCTGTCTTCCCCAAGACTAAGGACTTCATTATAACAAATTGAAGATATACAATTAGTAAAAACCCTTGGAAGAACCAACAGATCATAGAACAATGTTGCTATATGCACAAGAGCATTGAAGAAGAGATATGAAATCGAGAAACAAAGCTCATATTCTAATTCACGTTGGGTGCTTACGGGTGGAGAAGCAACGGATTTGCAATTGGTGGTAATCATAGAGGCGTCCATATCCAAAAATGAAGCAAAGCAAATCCTGGTTCAACAAAGAAGAAGCATAAGCATTGCAATGAAAAGGAAGTGAGTAGTTAACCTCGTGACCATCGAAACAGATCTAATCGCAGAGGAGGAGCCTCTTCGTACCTCGAGAGAGAGAGAGATTGAAGAAATGGTGAGTGTGAAACTGTGAGATATTGAATCCTCCGCCCGAATGGTTTTGTTTGGTTTAATTTGGTGGATCCTGTGCCAACTCTAAACGCAAACGCAAACGCAAACGTGGAACGCAATATTACTTGATGCAAATATATTTTTGGCTCAACAACAACTTTTTCATTCACCAAAGCAATCATGAGGCAAATATTTGGGATCAATAATAATAATAATAACATTATAAGAAAATGAAAAAACTTAGTTTATAACAAAAATGAAAAAAACTTAGTTTATAAACAAATGAAAAACCGGACTTTTGAAATAAAAGTAAGTTTTTACTGATAATAATATTTAATTTGATATTTTTTTTTTTAAACCAAATTTTAACTTCACACATTTTGCAATACAATTGAATAATATATTTCATCATTGGAAATTAAATTTTCATTCCAAGCACTTAATATTTGTCGAGAAAAAATAAAACATTTATATGAAAACAACATATATATGCATTATATCAAAATTATATTTTGATAATTATTGAAATAATCAAAATTTAAAAATTTACCTTTGATTTCAATTGATTAACTTGCAGTGTTATGGGAACTAAAGTTGCAAAAAGTTGACAACTTAGGAATTTTTTGGTTTTTGTTTTTTTTGGTTGAACAACTAAAATACACAAAATATTTTAATCTAATATCAAACGAGGAGAGGTGTTCTAGAAAAAAAAACTATTGAATCTAAATATTAATAAATCATATTAAAACATTAATAATACTACATATATTTTTCTTAATAATTATTAAAAAAAAAATTGTCCTATTGTATACTGCAGATTAGAATCTAGTAATATTACTAATTGGAAAATGCATATGCTAAATATGATGTAAATTCTTAATTTGTTATAAATATGATCCATAAACAGAAACCACAAGATTTTGACACCAAACAAAAAACAGAAACCATAAGATAATAAAATTATTTTAAATCAGTTTTGGTGTCTATACCAACAATAATAAAAAGATGCAACATCACTAGCTTATAAGATTAATCTTTAATCCAACTATACATGAGCTTCTCAATTATACCCTTTGTTGAAAGGTAAATAGCATCATCTCGTGCCTCCCATGTGTACAAACCTCCACATCTACCACGAGAGCTTTCATCACCTTCATATGCTGTAAAATTTTTATGATATTCAAGCTTAGCACCTTTCCACAAAATACATCTAAATCTTGTTGTGAGAAGGAAATGATCATGAAAACTAAATTTGTACGTAGGATCTTTAAATTTTAGGAAATGAAAGCCTAGATCATCACTTCTAGATTTGCAGTGAACTTTGAGAATACTACAACTTAAAGTTAGATTATTTTGAAAAACTACAGTGTTTTTATGACACTTAGCTTCAGTCGACCCAAAATAAAAAGTTATCAGCAAAGAGAGAAATATAAATAGAAGATGATTCATTGTTTCAATAAATTGATTTTCATGAAAATTAGTGAAGATCTCAAAATAACTATTTACTACATATGTGTATGTCTTTACAAATTTAATATTTCTCACTACGCAACATTGGTTGCTTGGATCTCTCTCTCTTTTAAGATTTGCATTCCATTTGGCAAGTTTTTAGAGATTTTATTAACGTTTTTGGAACTTTAAACAAGTTGTCTAACTTCCATTGTAAAAATCTCCTTTGACTAGGAGGTCTTTATTTGTTGTCAGCCAAGTAGAAGTTCTCTTTTCTCATAGGTTTCTAATGCATAATAATATCCCACCTTTATTTTTTTATCTTTTTTAAAATTAATGCATCAATTAAAGTTTGATTATCTTTGCTCCAAAACAACCATTTGAGATATAAATCACCTTTTGGTTATGATTTATGAATCCAAAAGCATTCAGATTTATGTTTGATTGTTCCAGAATCTAAAATTTTGGAGGTTTGTTGGCAGCCATGGAAAATCTATGCCTAATTACAACTTTGCGACAGTCTTAGCATCGTCCAAACACCAACACTTTCAAGATCTTGATTATGTGCAACCAATAATATTTTGATTGTCATAAGAGAGATCCCAAACCTCCGATTTGTGTCTTAAAAGCAAACTCAACACGACTATAAAACCTTAGTCACTCAAATAAATCCGGCAAGAATCACGGCCTTAGTAATTATTTCGTCAATATCTAATGTTTCGTTCGTAAAATATGTTTTGACTTTTGACTAACCGTGATCTCACATGTACAAAGCCACTATGTGACATTTTTCTAAAATTGTCTAGAAATTATGTCGATCTACTTTGGTATTGAAAAATGTCTTTCTATACTATGTTTAAATTTTGAGATTTTTGAATCATTTTTCTTTTCGTACTTCTAATTGAGATGAATAAAACGAGTATTGGCACCCAAAAAGGATTTGTATATTATAACCAGATTTATGAAGAAAAAATAACCACAATTTTTCAGAATCCTATTAAGTACAAATATTCTTTTAGTCTTATATATAGTTAACTAGAAGTAGTCTCGCGCGAATCGCAAGATAATTTTATAATAATTTTAACATATCTTACATTGATAATATTGAAAATATTATATTTTATGTTTTCATAAATTATCTTATGTTTGTTATTTGTTTTGTTTTTAAATAAGTATTCTCAGTCACTTAAAATGAATGACTATTTATTAGTTAAGCACTAAACTGAAAATTTTGTTAATATGAAATAATACTTTAAAATATTTAGTCTATATCCCATAATATATAGAGTTCTCATGTTTTGATGCACAATCAAGACATACAAACATTTTTTACGTTGGAAAAAGAACATTGATACGCATAAAATAAAATGCGGCTGAGCATGGACATTATGTGTTAATTTGTCCGCTTTTAACATAACCTATAAAACATCAATATCTTCTAAAACCAGACACCTCCAAGAAGGGCGAGACAATAGCTTTAATTTCTCGAATAGCCTCTTCTTGAGCTGAACTCATGCTCTTCATTCATTTTCTATGTAATTAATTTTATTAATTAGATAACTAAAGGTATCATAAATAATTTTGATATTTATATATTACCAGCATGCTTCACACATGCTTAGGGTTTAGGGTTAAAGTAGAATTCATTATGTTTCTTGTTTAATTGCATATGGAAAAGAAAGTTCTTTGTTAGATATTTCTATATTTTTATCACGTACTTTATATCTATTGAACATACTAAATGCAAACTAAATTTTAATTTTGAATTGAGTAAAAAATGTTATTAATATATATTGATATATTATTATATCAAATAAAACTTGCTTTTTTTGTGTTATACTTTTCTGTATAAATATATATATATATATGTTGTATTATACTCAAAATGACTAACAAAAAAGAGTAAAATCATACCATTGTATTATCAAGTTACCTTTTTAGTGTTAACTGCATAACCTAAGAAAACATAAAATAATTGTTCACCAGATATTCTTTTTTTTTCTATGTTTTTTTTCTAAAAATCATGTAATGGATGGAAGAAGAGATAACTCAAATCTTCCTACTTCTCCAAGACATTGTTTCTCTCTCGTTCCCTTCGTCTCTCTCTCTAAAATGCAACTTGGATTAGCTTAGAGTGATCTTTGGATATTTCGACTCGATAAACACGTGGTAGAGGTGAGTCTTGTTAAATGCGTATTGATGAAACTTGCACACATGGTCAATTCCCATTGTCTTGCTCTGCTTGCCGGTAAGCACTATCATCACATCATCAACAATCGATCATGGCTAGAAAAAGTAATGGAACGTATGAGAAGAGAAAAAAGTGCATACATAGTATAAACCAAACAATAATATTGTGAAAAGAAATAGATGTTCATATATTTTAAGAAAATAAAAACTGAATTTGGAAGAATCACATGGCTTCGGAAACCCATATAATGAGTTATATATCATCTAGACGTCCAAATCTTCCTCGACCCTAGACGCTAAACCATCGGAAAACCTTTCTCATCAGAAGTCATAACCTATAAATAAAATAAATAACTATGGAAATGGTTATTGGAAACAAAATTAATAAATACATACAAACAGAGTTGTAACATTAAGGAAAAAAATTAAAGTAATATTATTCCAAACAATTAATATTTGTTTAAACTCATTTTCATGGGTAATACATATAAACACACTTGTATAAAATATAGCATGGATAATAAGTAGCATAAATATTGTGACTAAGATATAAAATCTATTAGGGTTTATGAATTGTGACCAAAAACTAAATTTTTTATATTAAAAATTTATCAAATGGATCAAAAGGAAAAAAAATTACAACATTGATATACAAAATAGGCATTTCGAAACAATATTTACCAACATGTACAAGTGAGAATATGTTATGTGCCTAAGACCTTCTTCATCTAACTCTTCTAATAAATAACCACATTTCACATGTTCACTTCTATATATGCTCCAAAATTTCGACTCAACTTATTTATTTCAAAACCTACAAATGTCATATAAAGGAAAAAGTTAAATATTACAAAATTTAGAAAATTATGTGAGAGGTAGAGTATGATGTTTGATGAAGACTTTGTCTATCTATTTATAGATAAATTTGTAGTAGTATGAGAGGTTTTTCAGTTTTTTTTGGTCAAACATCATGAGAGTTATGGTTACATTTCAAAGAATAAGTATATCATAGGTTTTGTCTTTTTTTTTTTTTTTTTTTTTTTTGTAAAACACTAATTGTATTGCAATTAATACATTAAAGTATATATTCATATGATGAAAGTTTTGTTTTTAATTTTTTTTCAAACATCATGGGAGTTACATTTTAAAGAATTAATATGCAATAAATTGTGTTAATGATTACTATTAAAGAAATATAAAATATCATATTGTTTTATATTTTGAAATTATTATAGAATAAATTGATTTGATATTTTAGCACAAAAACTGTGAAACAAATATTATACTTTTTTTTCAACATTAGTATAGAATTTAATAACCATCACATTATATTTTTCCAAAATTATGATATTAATATTTAAATCTTTAATTATCAAAAATTTATTTTTTCCAAATTTATGATATTAATATTCCATCACATTAAATTTTTCCAAAATTATGATATTAATATTTAGTTCTTTCTTATTTGCAAAATTATAATGTTATGGTAATTATATAAAATATTGATAAATAATACATATGTGAAATTATAATGTAATGTTAATTATATAAAATATTGATAAATGATATCTGTTTATAATTACTAAAGGACATTTTATAAATGTCAATATATTTTTAGTGTAGAAATATCATTTAAATTTAGTGAATATGAAAATAATGTAAATACATATTTTTAAGAAAAGTAAATTAAAAAGATTTAATTATTGAGAAGTGAATACAAATATCAAAAATATACGAAAATATATGCTGCCAAATATCATGTTAAGAGAAAACCTTATCATATAAGATATGTAAAAATTGAAGAATTAATTTGTAACAACAAATGATAAATACTTTTACGCAAAATAAATTCTCTCTCTCTTCTCTTTCTCCATTTTACCAATTTCTGTTTAGGCAGCAAACCACACCAACAAAATCTAAAAGCTCTCTTGTCCGAAATGGCTCTGTCTCCAAAAATCAGATTGTGAAATTAGAAGGACTATCTCTTTCTCAACCATCTTTAGAGCCTTCGCTCTCCGATCTCTGACACCCTGGTCCGTTTGTCTTCCTCGTTGTGTAATGATTCTTCATTTCGATTCGTTCGATGAAATGGAAATGTTTTTTTTCTCTCTCTTGGATCTCCTCTCTATATCAGCTCACGTTGGCTCGTTCGTTGATATGATTATTGTTGTTTTCTTTGTTCTATGGTTAATTTGTTAATTGTGAGATTGAAATCAATGTTCGAGGGTTTCTACAGTTTACTGTTCTTTACTCTTATCAATCTGGTGTTTTCTTGTTCATGTCCATAGAGAGACTACTACACTAGTGTTTGTTATTGTGATGCATGATCCCTTTTAACTCCGTTTGGCATTTCGGGTTTATATACAGGTAGATTTTGTCGAGTATGTCGCAGTCATGCTATGAAAACAAAGCCAACAACATAAAGGAGGAAGGAAATGTTACCCCTTTCTCAGGTGACATGGATTCTCGAGCTGTCCAAGTTTCGGGATCGGCTTCACCTATTGAACTTCTGGAGGATAGAGGCGAGAATAAGTTGGTGGTTTATGACTCTAAGGGAAATGATACTGAAGATGAAGTTCTACCAATTCAATCTCAGCCTATGTCATCCAGAACACTGTCGCTTTCGCCTTCCATTGGCGCTTTCACGGTCCAGTGTGCAAGTTGTTTCAAGTGGAGGCTCATGCCTTCGATGCAGAAGTATGAAGAGATTAGGGAAAATCTTCTAGAGAACCCCTTCTTCTGCGAAACAGCATGTGAGTGGAAGCCAAACATCTCTTGTGATGTTCCTGCTGATATCTATCAAGATGGAACACGTCTTTGGGCTATTGATAAGCCTAATATCTCTCGTCCACCAACTGGCTGGCAACGTTTACTTCGGATTAGAGGTGAAGGAGGTACCAGATTTGCTGATGTGTACGTCTTGTTACTATTCTCTCATTTTATATTGACTCATTCTTTCTTCTTGTATCGGCTTTCGTTGTAACTCTTTTGCCGTGGTCGTTTCAGCTATTATGTTGCTCCTTCAGGAAAGAAGCTTCGATCAACTGTGGAGGTCCAAAAGTTAGTTCTTCTACCACTCCATTTTAGTTTTCGTAACACTTTTGTTGTTAAGTAATTTAAAAAATTGCTGATACACTGATTAATATGCACCTTGTCTATTTCATGATTTAGGATATAGAGAGCTTTGTTTTATGTCTGATTATATATACAGTAACTATAAGTGTATCAATGTCCTTACCATTTACCCCAACCTATATATAGAATCAGTAGGAACATATTGTTGAAACCTCAAGTATTGTCCTTTGGTGATATGTAGAGTTAGGCAGGCAGTTATGAAAAATACATAAACCTCATTGCTGGCTGATTTGTTTAGTGATATACCGATTTGTTTAGTGATTACCAAATTGTTTTCAGTAACATACAGACGGCTTCTTTACATCATTATAAACCTCATTGCTGGCTTGTAGGTACTTGAATGACAACCCCGAATACATAAGAGAAGGGGTGAAACTTTCACAGTTCTCGTTCCAAATCCCGAAACCGCTGCAGGACGACTATGTGAGGAAGCGACCAGCTCGACTAATGGAATCCAGCGATAATACAAACACCCATGTAGCTAAAGAAGGTATGTTGCTTCATTTCCAATCTTACTCTTCTATATCAAATGCTAGGTAAAATTTGTTCAGTTTTTTTATAAGGGAAATATCCAAAACGATTTTGTTGGCTAAATATTATTTTGAGTCACTTGAAAAACTATTTATCAAACTAGCATTTGTCAGCACATGGATTCCATTTATATAGTTGGCGTTATCTTTTGTATTAAGAAGAATTAAGAAATACAAACAGTTTCTATTTTTGAAATGAGGAATATCACCAAAAAAACAAAATTATTTTCCAAAAGAAATGATTTGTGCTAGTTGCAATAATTCTGTTCTAGGAGTGTTCTTTTTAGTTATCCATGCAAATCAAACTCCTTGTGTGAGTAGGGAACTCGTACGTAAACTTTGTTCTCTACAGCAGCTTATTATTCTTGATTATTTATGTGATCTTTTCAGCCAAGTGTGCTTAAATGTGTACTCAAACTCAAAGCGATTACATTGGTGTCTTAGGGAACTCATCAACAAACAATTATCTCTGTGTTATCGTGATTAATTTCGAATCCTACTTCTTGCAATTTCCCTACATATCCGTTTTCTTGTTTTCTTCAGCTAATCCATTGGCATGGATATCTTCTTCAGATGATCATATAGCGTTGCAGCTAGCTACGCCAACTGAGTCTGGACTTCGCAGTTCACATGATCAACCATCGAAAAAGAAAAAAACATCAAAGCTATCGATATTTGGCTCCAATGAAGAACTTGCCGATAGATAATCTAGCTAGACAAGGGTTAGAACTTTCATCTTCTCTGGTATATAACCCGTCTTCTTTCTTCGTTTGGAACATTAAGAACATATTCGTTTTCGGGTTGGCCGGTTGGGGTTTATCGAAGAAACTGAGGACTTGTGGTTAGCTTGTTTTTGTGTATAATATCTATTTTATTTTGCAGTGTAAGCTATTTATAGTTCTATGAAGAGGATGGTTGGTTTTTGTTTCCAAATTATTGGATTTCCATGGTACTTGAAGTTAATGTTTTTAAATCTATAATTTTGCCAAATACCAAAGGTGACGCCAATTTTTAACACTAGCGCAGTAAGCATAAATGTTCCCCTGCCGATTAGGAAACAAATTTCAACAACAGAACTTGCACCTTTTATATACTTACACTGAGATATACATGGTTAATGCTACTTGTAGAAGTGCGTATGAGCCGGATCGTAGGAATCTGTCAGGTTATTATAAAAGACAGCCAAAAACATATATTCCAGGACAATTACAGCTGAAGCCAGTGGTTTTGGTTTACAGCAACAAAACTATGCCATATCTTCTCTAATTCCCACAAAAAGGGCAGAACTAAACTAGCAACAAATCTGCCTCTAAATCTCTACTTCGTGCATGCACTGATGATGGGCTCCTGTCTCTATACTACTACGTGCATTCGCTGATGATGAGCTCTTGTCTCCCAGGCATAAGCATATCATCGGAACCAAGTGATGGGAGTGGGAGTAGTGCTAACTTGAGGGAGCTGTGGTGGAATCATATAGTTATGTTGTTGCTGCCACTGATGCAAGCCGAAACCGTAGGTGGGGTCCACTTGCAGCTGCTGTTGAGCTGGTTGAGGAAAAGATGGACAGGTGTTTCCACTATCCTCTTCTATCTCAGTGGCTGCGTCATCCATAACCGCATCCTCACCTGTCTCATCCAACTCAGTAATCTCTAGTGTACGCGGCTGTTGGAAGGTTCCTACGGACTGTGAGTAAGAAGTCTGAGCAGGATTCCAACAAACAACTGCTTGGCACTTGTTGGATCTCTGATCTTCATAGTGGTCATCGTCACCTATAGATGCATCACGAAGGAATCTATCTGCGCAAGAAAAGAAGAGTAGTCGTCAGAATTTAGTGTCCAGATTCAGGATCATAAGTCAATTAGTGACTTTCCAAAAACACAGAGTAAATGAAGCTTAACAAAATCAGACACCTTCCTATAGCAGAAAAACAAGTGAGAGGGAAATATTGGCTTTCAAACAAAAACAAAAAAAACTATGAAGCATAACAAAATCTAACGCCTTCTTGTAGCAGAGAAACTACATGACAGGACCAAGTCATCATAATGTTTATCACTAAGCTCCCCCAAATTACAAAGATCGACTCAACATATAAACTATAAGACCTTATGTCATCTGAATCCCTACCACACTTGAACCCTGAATGTTTGCTTTTGAAAAAAACTTCAGAGTTGTACATCACCTTATTTTGCGTAGCCTTTCACAAGTGTGAGGAAAAGGCGAACAATTGGATGGTGCAAAGACAGAAACAACCATAGAAAAACTAGTGGGTTCAACATACTTAATGAGCTGTGAAATCCCAGTAATATAGTGTCCAAGGTTCTCCTTCTTCAAAAGTCTATTCACAATCTTAATAAGATCGGCTACACTATTTGCTGAAACTCATCTCACAATCTAAGGAAGTTCAGAAATAATCATCACTTGTTCACTTCATCATTTCATTATTGGTTCAATCATAAATATAACACCCCAATTTGATAAGAAAAACAAAAGACTTACTCTTAAAGCCAGAAATCAAGTCTCTATCAACAAAAAGGTTAGGCTGATGACCATAATGGAGAGGCTTAAACAGAACAATTGCTCTCTCATCGTTCACCGGCGAAACCTCGATCTCTTGCATCGCCAAATCTGTTTCCTCTTCCTCAAAAATCGGTGGCAAATCCACATCCTGATTCAAAGATACACATCATCAAGATCACGGAACCCTAGGCTTTACACGAATTAAAAAAAACACTCAGAGAGAAAGAGAGAAATAGTACCAGACGACGAATCTTCCTGGCTGGAGAAGAGAGGGAAAAATCAGAGAAATCATCGTTTACTCTGTCAATATCTTTCCGCTTCATCGACAAGCGATCGTTCTCCTCCATAGTTCCTTTTCAACGGCAAGTGAAGCTTTTTTTTTTTTTTTTTTTGCAGAGATAATTTATTAGTAAAAAGATATGGTGGACAAGTAAGAAGAAGAAGAAGCGACGACGACATGTATAACGAAAAAAGAAAAGGGGAGAGAAGAAGAATTGAGGAATTTTCTCAGCTTCTCCAGATGAATCGAGAAAGGCCTTAAAATTAATAAAACCATAACATAAATTCCCGGTTCTCTTTCATGATATTTCCGGTTCTTTTTCATTTTGATTGATAAATTCCCGGTTAACTGATCAAACCGAGATGACTATCAAGCCCCTAAAACAAAATACAAGAAGTTGTAAATAATAGAAACCGGTAAAATGTTTAAGAATTTTATACTGTTGTTAATTGGAGAGTACAAAACCGAAAGAAAAAACACAAATATTCTATATATTGCTCTTACGCCCCAAAGAAATGAAGAAGAAACAAAAAAAAATTTAAGAGCAAAGAAGTAATCAAACAAAAAAAAATTTAAGAGCAAAGAAGTAATCAATTGGATAAAAGAAACGCGGATCTAAGTGTTTGGCCAAAACCTTCTTCAGATATTAGATATATTAGAGGTGTATTCAAACACTTTCTTCTTCTTAAACCTGAAGGAGAAATTAAATCTAAACGACATAATATTCAATATCTACCATATAAGTTCTGTTACTGATTTAAACATTTCAGAAAATCATCGATTACTAGGATTTAACCCACAGTGTACCGTAGAACAATATTTTTAATTTTAAAAATTTTAAATTTATATTGTATTTATTTGTTATTTTATTATTGTTTTATTAATTTAAAAAAATATAAAATTTTACAGGTATTTGATATAAGTAATCAAAGTATAGGATTTTTGTAGTGTTTTCAAGGTTTTAACCCGTGTGGTATATGTATAGTCTAGTAATACATTTATCTCCTCGTACACATCTAAAAGTGTTTTAAAAAAAAAAACAATTCCACTTAACTCCCTATATAGGATTAATGCCAACCGTCTCACCAAAATCAAAATAAATTTTTGGGTAAAAAAAAATAATCAAAATAAGTTTTTTATCAATTTTAATTATGTTAATTGTTTTACCAAATTAGCATACTTATATAGTTTATAATTTTTCCTTGTCAATATATATAATTTATGATAATTAATAGAATTTTTTTTTTTTTGGTAATTCCTCAAAAATAAAAAATAAACCAAATTATATGTGGGTTTTCAACATATTTGATGTGACATTTTATAATTGGATTTTCGGTTTAGGAAATTTAATAATGTTAATATAATTATGGATATTGTAAACTTTTGTTATGGAAAATCTGTTGTATATCATTTAAATTTGAGAGATTCTAGCATCAATAAAAATAGTTTTGGAGATTTAATGAGTTAAAACTTTAGTGGGTAGAGTTGTTTTTGGAAAAATCGGAATGTATAGATGTTGTTAAGATTTTATGCTAATAAATGTAACAAATGTTGGTCAATTTAAGAAAGTTTAGTATTTGAGTTTCTTTACAATGTTATTTATGGAATTGTTTTAGGGGTTAATGTTTTAAAAAAATAATAATAATTAAAACTTAAAGGGCATAAACCAAAATGTACTTCAAAAATGTTAATATAGATATACAAAACAGTTTTAGACAACTTATCATACTTAAATACTTAATAAACAACAACATTTTAAATAATTACCATTTTTGTTGTCATTTAATCTGATAAAGATCATCCAATCTAAACAATACCGAGTTGTACACCTTACCATTAATAACTAGAGTCGGACCCGCACGTACGTACGGACATGTTTTCATAAGTTTATTTTTATTTACAAATGAAATTGTTATGTTATTTGTTTTTCGAGAATGTTGCAAGTGTTTTTATAAAATATTTTTATTACAAATAGTATATGCATATTTTTATTTCCAATAGTATGCATATTTGTAAATTTATTTTGTGGAATAAGACTAATAGGTTGTACGTGATTGTTGCATATATTATATATATGGAAAGTTAATATATCACAGACAAAGCATCCGTAACGTCCGTGTTTGATTTATGGAAAAAGTTAGTGTCGGTTCGTCGATCAGTTTGTAATTCCGGTAACCTCTATCATCAAATCTATTATAATTTCCGTTTTGCTAGTTTTGATATGTTATCTTTTTTGGTTATTCAAGCTTATTTTAAGAAATTGTGTCATATGCAGGTACGTTCTGTAAGTTGATGAAGTATGGAGGTTTATCAAAGACGTGCAAAGGTCCAGCACTTTGTTAATCGGTTAGTAATTTCAAACTTTATTTTCAAGTATAGATAGTTTAGACTTAATAAGTAGGAGTGACTTGAACGGAATAGAACTTTGGTAATATTATTGAATATCGTATGACATAACAAATTTCCCAAAAATTGAAAACTCTGTCTTAGTGCTTAATTAATCATTTGGAAATTATTGTATTCTAAAATTTCGAAAACAGAACTAAGTTGCCAAAGTAATCAGATAAATAGATGAAATCATGGATAGTTAGCAGCACCTATCTGACATCTAGGTTCTTGTCACATTCATTTTCTCCGTTCTGCCTACACTTGGTTCAATCTTCACATCGAAATACTCCTTAAATGTAACCCATTTAGAAACTTCTGTCTTTCTAACATAATCAGTTTTCTCTTTCACATTACCATCTTAGTAATTCGCGACATTGATGGTGGTTTGGATAATGAAAACAGTGCAGTACCATATTTAGATTTGGAAAGCATCATTGTTTTCCTCATAACTCCCTTCTTATTGTAAAGTACCTTCAAAAAAGTACAGGCTCTGAAACCAAATAATGAAAACAGATAAGTACATCAATCTGAAACACACACAAGGATTTTATTTAATATCGTCGAATATGTAAAATACCTAGTACCCATAATCCATTTTGCTTTCCCCGCTGAAATCTATAGATTACATGGTATCTGCAAATCTCCCCCATAAGGTACTGTTATATAAGTTTTATAAGTTAGAACCGTTATACATTATGATTGTATACATCATTATTTTTTTCTTTAAAATAGTTTGTATCACCTAGTGTCCCTCAAAACAACATCAAGGCGCTTGGAAATCTTCCCATTGACGTCATGAGTTACCATAGCACCAATGCTGACAACCTGTCCAACAACATCTACAATACCAAAAATATAAATTGAGCGGAGCAGTTATTGTATTCTGTTAAATGTTAAAAAATGTTTACAAAGTACATACCAATCAAGATGTTCTCACTAAGACCTTCATCATCAGTGATTGTTTCAAAACTTTTCAAATCCAAATACCAATCATCTGATAGTGCAGGAGAACGGCTAATTATTGTGCAGTTTGTTAGGGACATCTTAAATGCATGATTTGTTGCCCTGTACTTTCCCATAGATTTAGTCAGCTGGAAATTCTCGATGATTCTCCACTCTCCCGCAACTATCATACGGAAAAACTTGTTGACCTGGTTTTTTTTATAGTTGCATGAATCAGAGTTCCCTATTAAAAGAAAACATGAACAGTTATTATATGTTTT